>NC_080782.1:116547048-116851215 GCF_028018385.1 Neofelis nebulosa | reverse complement strand
TCTTACGACCTTCGGATATCAAGATCCTCTCTTTGCTTCCAGATCTGACACAGGCCTGACATATGTCTTTGATAAGTTCTGGCTATTCTGTTTTTCTATCTTTTCTCCTTAAGGAGGCTACATCCTCACTCTCAGGAATGAGGACTCAAAAGTCCCCTGTTTGTCTTCTCCACAGTTGTCTTGAGCCTGTCTTCCTTAGCATTTTGTATAACTTTGTACTTTCTTCCAGCAATTCTTTCTCCCTTCTGTCTACACCAGAGGTCAGCTTTTTTTTTTTCTTCTGTAAAAGGCCAGATAGCAAATATTTTAGGCATTGTGAGTCATATGGACTCTGTTTCTCTTATTCCATTCTGACATTATTGTGGGAAAGCAGCCATAAATATATCTAAATGAATGAGTTGAGGGTGTGTTTCAAGTTTTGATTTGTAAAACCCCTATATATAAGTCTATATAGTCTTATAGGCTATAGTTTGCCGACCCTTCATCTGTGCTATTAAATCCCAGCCAGCCTTTATAATTTCCTTGTGTAGAACCTTAGAAGCAACATCATTAACTATGACAACTGACCTCTTAGAATATGGGTGATTCCAGTCCCTCTTTCTCTGTAGATAGCAGTGCTGGACATTGTAATAACAGAAACTCAAATTGTTTCATGAACTTAACAATGCAACAAACCAAGTAATCCAAGAGACCTACTCTCCTCTCCTTTTTCAGGACCAATGTGCAGAGTTTCGGGGAAAGATGCAAAACGGAAAACTCACCTGTACTCGGGAGCGTGATCCTGTACGTGACGCTGATGGCAAGGCATACAACAATAAATGTACCATGTGTAAGGAGATACTGTAAGTACTTCTTTCAGCTGGCAGTCTCAAAGCTGAATGACTAGCTATTTCTCATTTACTTATAGCTCCCTCCTGAAAAATTGTTTTTGTTAATTCCCAAGTATTATCTCTTTCCCTTGTATCCCGTAAGAAACAATGAGCCTTAGCAATGGCAGCTAATCATTGTCTGATTCCTAGTCTGTGTTCTCTCATAATTCTGTGACCTGCAATTGCCATCATGATAGAGCATTTCACTTTAGAACATATAATGCCTAAGTCCTGTGGAGAGTTCGCGAAGGTCATTTGGAATAGTTGACCAGCATAGTTTAAGAGGGTTGTTTCTTGCCATGTGTGTGGAAACATTTATTGCATAATCCAGAGTGTTTCTTCTGTGTGTTTTCCCATGGTGAGTGTACTGAAATGGAGTGCTTTCTGATCCAACTCAGCCACTCTTGATTTGTGTTACTGGGTCAAGGAGCATAACCACCCTTGTACACAGAGATAGTTTTCTGGGTGACCTTGATAGGTACTCATAGTTTTAAAATTTGATGCATATATCATAATGCTATTAATTATGACTCTTAATCGATATGAATTTAATAAGCATTTAATGCTTCTCCACACATACATCTTTTTCACCTTTCTCCTTGAAAAGAAATTACAGTCTTGTGATAGTGTAGGCCATGTGAGAAAATCTGATTAGTTCAAATGTTGCATTTTACGGATGAGAAAAACTGAAATTTTTCTTTTTTTAACTTTTTTATTTTGAGAGAGACAGAGACAGTGTGAGTAGGGGACAGACAGAGCGGGGCTGGGAGAGAAAGAGGGAGAGAGAGAGAGAGAGAGAGAGAGAGAGAGAGAGAGAAAGAGAGAAAGAGAGAAGAGAGAAGAGAGAGAGAGAAAGAGAGAGAGAGAGAAGAGAGAGAGAGAGAGAGAGAGAAAGAGAAGAGAGAGAGAGAGAGAGAGAGAGGAGAGAGAGAAAGAGAGAAAAGAAAGAGAGAAACGAAAGAGAGAAAGAAAGAGAGAAAGAAAGGAGAAGAAGAGAAGAAAGAGAGAAGAAAGACGAAAGAAAAAGAGAGAAAGAGAGAAAGAGAGAAGAGAGAAGAGAGAGAGAGAGAGAGAGAGAAAGAGAGAAAGAGAGAGAGAGAGAAAGAGAGAAAGAGAGAAAGAAAGAGAGAGAAAGAGAGAAAGAGAGAAAGAGAGAAAGAGAGAGAGAAAGAGAGAAAGAAAGAAAGAAAGAAAGAAAGAAAGAAAGAAAGAAAGAAAGAAAGAAAGAAAGAAAGAAAGAAAGAAAGAGAGAGACACTCCCAAGCAGGCTCTGCACCATCACCACAGAGCCTAATGCGGGGCTTGAACTCACGAAACCTTGAGATCATCACCTGAGCCGAAGAGTCAGACACTTAACCGACTGAGCCACCCAGGCGCCCCTGAAATTTTTTTTAACTTCAGGGTCCTCATGGGGAAGTGAACTTCAGAGCCAAAATCAGAATCCAGTTCCTCTGAATACTAGCCTAATATTTATTCACATTACGAAAATTTGTCAATAGAAGCAGGGCAGTAGAGTAGAGCAGTGCTAGGGTTTTAGCATCAGATAATTTCAGCTTCATGTTCTGGACAGGTTATTCCACTTTCCTAGGCTTCCATCTGCTCATATTTATAATGGTGGTAGAGGCAACAATAATCATCATAGCCACTAGTGTTTGTTTTGAAAGGTAAATGAAAAGAACCAGGTAAAACTCTCTACACAGTGCCTTGCACAAAGAAGGCATTCAATAAATGTGAATTGTCACTATTAATACCATCAGTAGTGTTCAGTAAATAATAGGCATCAGCATGAATACTAATAAATAATAACTAATGTTATGATTTCCTGCACTACACTGTGTTGTCCTTTTGCACAACTTGTACTTTGCAGATATGACTAACATAACTGAGAGAGCATTTCACTTAGGACTTTGCTTCTTTTTGCCACATATATTAATAGATAATTTTGTTAAGGAACAAATGACGATTCTCCAATGCAAAAAATGTATAAGATAAAATTTTGCCAATGTAATAGTTGTCATCTATATTATAAGATACTCATCTGGAGTATTTAACAAAACACAACATACATGGAATATTTTTTACAATCTTTAGAAATCACTCATCTGACAATGAATGGTCTTTGACTGTCTGCATTGTAATAGGCACTGGTCATGGACAAGCATTCTTCATGTGAACAAGACAAAGTTCCTGCCATGTAATTATAATGTAATATAGAACAGACAAGTTATAAATAAATAAACAGAATAACTACATAGCACAGGGCTAGATGGTAATAAGGAAAATAAAGCAGAGTAAGGCAACATAAAGGGATTGCAGTTGCTGCTTTATTTATGGTGTTCAGGGAAAGCCTGGCGTGTGAGGGACACCCGTAAAGAGTAAGTGAAGTGAACCATGTGGACATCTAGAGGAAGAAAGTTTCAGGCAGAGCAAGAACCAGTGAAAACTTTTGAAGATGTAAAATTACCAAGCTGAAAAACAGAAAGGAGGTCATCATGTCTCAAAATTATTGCATAGAAGATTGCAGAAAATGAGTATGGGGACATTAAATAAGGCTTTTTTAGGCCAAGAGAAGGATATTGGATTTTATTCCATGTGTGATCAGAGGTCACTGGAGGCTTTTGATCAGAGCCATGATTATCCCTCGAGTGGCATTAAACCGAATCATTACAGTACCCTCTTCATCCAATAGTACTTGATTAAAATTTCATGACTTTATATTTGTTTGAATCTTCAGGATCTATTTTACTGCCACTTCCCTATTTCTTATACATGCAAAGGGAACTCCCTAAAAAGAATATATATATGTATATATGTTATATACATACATACACATGTTGTTCTGTGTACAACACCAAATGAAACTTGGAAAGAAAAGTAAATGTACTAGATCTTGAGCCAACTGCATCAGAATGACCTGGCTTGTTGAAAATCAGGCTACAGAGTCCCAGTCTAGATCTTGTCAGTAAACCTGTTGGGATAGTCAGTGGATCTGAATTTTTAAAAGTTTCACAGGTGTTTCTTAATGTGCATGAAAACTTAGAGACCACTGGCATAAATATTTTATCAGAAAAGAGTTTAAAAAAAAAAAAAAACATGATCCTAAGGTATTTTCTAGATTACTTATCTTCTTTCTATCTTGGGTTCCATACTTTAAAAACTAATACCCTAATGGGTTGATCTACAAGTCAAGGCACTAGACTGGTGAATTGGTGAGGTATTAAAAACCAAGACATAGCATGAAAAGATGAGGACACCGGTCCTGAGACTTGAAACTTGCCTCTAAATATCTGATGAGTTAATATCGAGAAGAGCTAATGGGTTCAGCAAACTTGTTCTGTGTTGTCCTGGGATTGTGAAGACCAAAGGACGAAAGTTAAAGGTAAATTTGGACACAAATAAAGGAGTCTTTGAAATTACTTGAGTTTGTCTACCTAGAATACCTATCTACCCTATAGACCCTGTGATGAGGAAGCTTCTTAATAACCACGCTGACTCTCAGCTTTGAGGATGCACAGATATTCTCTGTGAAGGAAATGTAGGATATGAACTCAAAGGCTCCGTCCAAACCTGAGTTTCTACTAACAGGATGACTATTGACTCTTGTCTCTTCCAGAGAAAGAGAAGCAGAGGAAAATAAGCACTCTGACTATAGATCAAATGAGACTCAATCAGCATCAGAAAAGGTGAGTCACTAACTAGATTTTGATAAAAACGGTCTTTCTGTAAGTCAACACTTGGCTATCAAAAATACAGAAAGAGAATGTCAATGTTGCCAACTAAGATCTTTGCCCTAAGAAGGTCAGAAGCCATCATAAATGTCAGTATTGCTGATAACTTGTTCAGTGTGGAAATTTCATGCCAAACGGAAATCTTTCAGTCTAACACATTACAAAGCACTTTTATAAATCGTAGTTTATTTCTCTCAACAACCTGATCAAATACATTTTTTTAACCTTATTTTATAGATGGGGAGAATGAGGCTCAGCTGCTGTAACAAATTGCTATCAACAGTGGCTTGAAACAGCACAGATGCGTTATCTTATATTTCTGGAGTTCAGAAGTCCTAACTGGATCTCACACTGTGTTAAAACTAAGGTGTCAGTAGGGCTGCGTTTCTTTGTGGAGGCTGTAGAGAAGATCTGTTTCGTTGCCTTTTCTAACTTCTGGAGGCTTCCTGCATTGGCTCATGGCCACCTTTAAACTTAGCGGTGTCCACACGAATAATTTTCATGCGGCATCACTCTGATATTGACTTCCCTGCCTCCCTCTTTCACTCCTGAGAACCTTTGTGATCACTCTGAGCCACACAGATAATTTAGGATAATCTGTCACCATTTTAAGGTCTGCTGATTAGCAATCTTAATTCTATCTTCCACCTTAATTTTTCCTTGCCATGTAAGGTAGCATATTTATAGGTTCCAGCAATTAGAATCTGGTCATGTTTGTAGGTCATTTATGTTGCCTCCCAGCAAGGTTAAGTGGCTTCCTGACTCTTGAGTCAAAATCTTCAGACTTTCAAGCCCAATCAAATACTATGTGAAAATAGTCATTTCCAATATCATCTTTCCTTATTTTTAGGATACGTGTGATGAGTTTAGAAGCCAAATGAAAAATGGGCAACTTATCTGCACCCGAGAAAGTGACCCTGTTCGGGGTCCAGATGGCAAAACACACGGCAATAAATGTGCCATGTGTAAGGACAAACTGTGAGTATTTTTCAAAAATGGGGCTTTAATTGTGAATATTACAGTATAATAACCGTTTCTCCTTTCTCATCAGTTTGAGAAAATGACTTTTTTTTTAAAACAGATCAGGGCGCCTGGGTGGCTTAGTCAGTTAAGCATCTGACTTTGACTCAGGTAATGATTTTGTGGTTCATAAGTTCGAGGCCTACATCAGGCTCTGTGCTAACAGCTCAGGGCCTGAAGCCTGCTTCGGGTTCCATGACTCTCTCTTTCTGCTCCTTCTCCACTCACACTCTGTTTATCTCTCTCTCTCAAAAATAAATAAACATTAAAAAAATGTTTTTTAATGAAAAAAATAAAACAGATCTAATTATTAATGAGGTGTTCGTTCACTCTGGCTGAAATGTTTTTGGTTTTTTTTTCCCCCTTTTTTTTCTTCAAGGGAAAGGGAAGCAGCTGAAAAAAAAAAGAAAGAGGAGGACAACATGAGAAACACAGGGGAAAAGAGCAATGAAAACCAGGTAGTGCGTGTTAGACATACTAACACTTAAAGCTGGATGCTTGATTGTAAGGTTAATTCTTTCAACAAATATTGATGGAATGCCAACTGAACCCACTCATTGTGGGCATAATGATAAACAGGAAACCATAGCCAGATGTGGCAAAGAAATAGCATGTGAACCAGTGCCCTAAAAGCAACTCTGATGCACTTAACCACCTGTTTGCAGGACCAGTGACAAGTGTCAAGTTTTGGTTGTTATCAAGGGGATTTCTTGTCTGAGGTTTTAAAACAAACAAATAAACAAACAATTAAGCAAACAGACACCAAAATTACGAACAAGAAAGCAAATATCAAAAACTTGGAGCTCTGATGATAAATTCTTGACTTGGTGGTCCAGTGTCATCTTGTATTCAATTTGGGCTTTAAATTTTTTTTTAATTTTTTTAATGTTTACTCATTTTTGAGAGAGAGAGAGACAGAGTGCTAGTGGGGGAGGGGGAGAGAAAGAGGGAGACCCAGACTCACTGAAGTCTGAAGCAGACTCCAGGCTCTGAGCTGTCAGCACAGAGCCCACTGCAGGGCTCAAACCCACAAACCGTGAGATCATGACCTGAGCCAAAGTCAGATCCTTAACCAACTGAGCCACACATGTGCCCCCAATTTGGGCTTTAAAAATAATGTTCAAGGTACAATGGGGTGTCTCAGTCGTTTAAGCATCAGACTCTTTATTTCAACTCAGGTCATGATCTCCTGTTTTGTGAGTTTGAGCCCCATGTCTCTGTCTCTGTCTCTGTCTCTCTCTCTCAAAAATAAACATTAAAAAAATAATAGAAAAAACAATGTTCAGTGCTTTATAATACTAACACATAGACTGTGACACAGCATAATCTCCTCCAATCCATCTATGGACTCCAATTAGAAAAGAGAAATTGTGACGTTTCCCCAGGGAAGTTTTCCCATTAATGAGGGAACTTTTCATTAGGTCTATACTGACTTACAAAATGAACCATGAATAGTAATTTTCATTTTTTAAAAATATGTTGGACATATGCATTTTGGTAAATGAATGGGCTTGAGAAAAGATTTTGTTATCGAACCCTAAATGATCTCTTTGGGCCATCTATTCTATTTGTAATCCTGCTCAATGTTTTTCTCTTTTTAATTATCTATTTTAGAAATTTCAAACAAAAAATACTCTCTACATTCATATATGAAAAATATCCAGACATTGTCTGTGTGTGTTTTGTGCCAAAAAGAGAACTATGGTCTTACCTACAAATGCAAAGTAAAATTTTTCACAGAACACATGCATCATCATATAAACCAGCCCAGTAGAAACTTTTGGTTCTAGAATAAATGTCATGGGGATATAAAGTACACATGGGGAGTATAGTCAGTAACAATGTATTAACTTTATATGGTAACAGATGGTAACTAGATTTATTGTGATGACCATTTTGCAAAGTATGCAAGTGCCAAATCACTATGTTGTATACCTGAAACTAGTATAATATTGTACATCAGTTATACCTCCTTAAAAAAACTAATAAACAGGCCTTCCCAAAATCAATGCAGTAGGCGGTACTGTTGCAATTTTTCAGTTGAGAAAAACTCAAGGGAAGTTAACTACACAGAGATAATAAATAGAAAAGCCGGAGATTGCACCCATAAAGCAAAGATTGCAATATGGTGCTATCATAAACATATAAGTGTGTGGCATTTGGAGTGTATGGAAAAGGAAATACAGCAACTCCCAAAAATGATGGCTGTGAGATATTTAGTATTTGGATCAAGTATTCAATTCCAGAGGACTTTTTTACTGCTGCAGTTAAAAGTAGTTCTGGAGTTGTTCATGGGTATCACACTTTAAAGAAAGAAGGTTAACTATCATCTAGGTTACTAGTGGTGTCTTTCAAGGGCATCTTCCCATATCTCTACTTTGGCTCTTTGAACTTACAAATTTCTGTAGATGTCCAAAAATTTCCAGATCCTATGGACTCCATTCCATTGCCTTTTTTTTAAGGTTCTTATTTTTCAATGAATGTACAAAGCCACATTACCTTCTTACAAGTGCTTAGGAGTTTTATTCTCTGCCAGGTGAAAGCCCAGAAGACGGGAAAGCTTGTTGACAGATTTCTGAACACGATTCCAATGTTGACTTTAATTACTTCATCACTTTGAGCCTTATTTTCTCATCTGTAAAATGAGGATAATGAATGTTTATCTTCTAGGTTTTTTTTATGACAACCCAAGGAAATCCACTAGAGCACACAACAAAATGCCTGGCATATGATAATACAGACTTGATTTTTGCCAAGAGAACATCTTTCAGTTCATTCCAGGGCTTTTGTATGTGTGGAGTATTATGTAGAGGTGCAGGGAGACAGGTGTAGCACTCAGCCTGCTGAAAATTGTGTTAACACACTACAGGCTGCCTGACACAGTAGTAGAATTCCACTGGGATGCTATAGAGAGGATTCTAATTTCATAAGCAGATATTGAATAAAGTTCCTTTGAAACACATTCCATCTCCAACATTTTGTTGTCTCTAGATTTTTATTTCCCCCCTTAAGTATTATGAGTTTATATCTCGCAAGTTACATTTAAAGTTTTAGAGATCCGGGGCGCCTGGGTGGCTTAGTCGGTTGAGCGTTTGACTTTGGCTCAGGTCATGATTTCACGGTTTGTGAGTTCGAGCCCTGCATCTGGCTTTGTGCTGACAGCTCAGAGCCTGGAACCTGCTTTGGATTCTGTGTCTCCCTCTCTCTCTCTGCCCCTACCCTGATTATGCTCTGTCTCTCTCCATCTCTCAAAAATGAATAAACATTAGAAAAAAAAATTTTAAGTTTTAGAGATCAGACTATCTAACACCTCTTTTTCCCTCAGGATCGATGCCATGAATTCCGGAGCATGGTGAGAGAGGGAAAGCTTATCTGCACAAGAGAAAATAACCCTGTTCGAGGCCCCGATGGCAAGATGCACGTCAACAAGTGTGCTATGTGTCAGAGCATCTTGTACGTGAAGAGGTTTATCAATCACTTTGTCATGTTGTGCTCATTTGTGAGGAGATAGTTATTTTTTTGTAATGTTTTTTTTTGTCTCTTTTTTAATATTTATTTTTGAGAGAGAGAGTGAGTCAGGGAAGTGCAGAAAGAGAGGGGGTCAGAAGATCTGAAGCGGGCTCTCCTCTAACACTGGAGAGCCCAATGTGGGGCTCGAGCCCACAAATCATGAGGTCATGACCTGACCCTAAGTCCGAAACTCAACCAGTGACTGAGCCACCCAGGTGCCCTAGAGATAATTCTTTTTAATTTAAAAGTTAAGACCCTGGGCATCACACATTAAAAATATAGTAGGCCTTCACTTTAGAAGAGGACAGTAAGCTTCTAGAACACTCTCATAAGAAATTTTCATTTTGATAATGAGAAGCATAATTGTACCTGGAGCATCTGGGACAGGGAGACAGCTGTTGTAAAGTGTGCCAAAATCACAGTCTTTCAGGAGCTGAGGAACACGGGACACGCCAGTTCACTCTGCAGCGTTTCACTTCCTCTTATATATAAAGGAAGAAATTACTACATAATAGACTTTCTGTGGGGATTCAAGGAGATAATATTTTTTAAACATTTATAAACTTTAAAGCAATATAACTATATAATGAAAATGAATATTGGAGAGTTCAGTTCTAATTTAATATGAAAAAGAAAAAAGAGAAATGAAACATCACACCACATGAGGGCCATACAAATATTTTACTAAGGAAAACATGCAATGGCCTTCTAGGAGCATATATCATTCGGGTGACAGCATAGTAGCTGAACTTATGAAAGTTGATAACATTGCCACAAATGAATTATGACAATTCCAACAATTAGGACTCATTAGTAAATATATATATAGATAGATATTAGATATTTTTTAGATTCAAGAAAATGGTGTTAAATTTGCTAAGGTTTAGAATTAGAGAAATACTTAGTTTAAAAAACTCACTAATAACCCTATAAAAAAAAATGATCTAGCCCTTTTTATTCTGCAGTGAACGAGAAGCTAATGAAAGAAAACAGAACGATGAAGAAAAATCAAACACCAAGCCCTCAAATGACGCAAAGGTTATTTTTTCTTAATGTTTATTTATTTCTGAGAGATAGAGCACGAGCAGGGGAGGGACAGAACAGAGAGAGGAGGACAGAGGATACAAAGCAGGCTCCACACTGACAACAGAGAGCCCGATGCTGGGCTGGGAACTCACAAACCGTGAGCCCACGTTGGACACTCAACCCACGGAGCCACGTAGGCACCCCACAAAGATTATTTCTTAAAAGATATGAAGATGACTATTTTGCCATCTATCCTCAGCATCTTACATTCTCCAGTTTTTGGATAATAAAAATGCTAATGTTCTGCTTCAAAGAAAAGAGACTGCTAATATTTGCATTTTGGTTATAACAACATTTTTTTCTGTCCTTAAGGTTTAACATTGTTCTCAATTTTGTAGAGAATTTTCCTGCAGTGTGTGTCCACTATTGCTTTATTCTCTCCTCTTTGGGAGAAATAGGGATTGAAAAATAGAGTGTAAAAATCTTTACAACCTCAACTGCATGCTTATCTCTGACACTAAATGTGAAATGAGGTTTCAGGTAGTTTGTTGACATTGATTTTTACAATTCAGGTAATATAAACTAATTTCAAAGCTTCCTCTTCAGCTTCTCTCCTTGATCTCTTTTTTCTGTTTCCTCCAGATGGCTTTCTGAGCATCAATGACTCAATAGTGTGTATGTGTGATGCTGCCTTTTCTATTTACTTTTCAATGCAAAGAAGACATGTTTGGTCCTTTGCAATAATAATCACATTTGTAGCATTAGATTCCTGTGATATTGTCCTTGGGTCAAAAGTACACCTCATGTGGAAAATGAGAGAAAGGAAGAAAGGAAGCAAGGAAGGAAAGGGTATGGGAGACAAGGAGATCTGTCAAGAATTACCCCCCTGCATTTTTGGGACCAGTGCAGAGAGATTCAGAATGAAGTGGGGGATGGAAAGTTTAAAGTCTGGGTGCTCCTTGGCCTACATTGCCAGGGGAAGTGCACTGAGTCTGAACTCAGAGCTAAGAAAAGACTTTCAGAAATCAAGCTTGAGAAAGCCACCAAGCCAAGAAGGGGGAAAGTCCTGTTCACTTGCCCTTTCTCATTTTCTAGGATGAGTGCAGTAACTTTCGGGAGTACGTGAGGAATGATGAGCTCATGTGCACGCGAGAGAATGACCCCGTGCGAGGTGCTGATGGAAAGTTATACAAAAACAAGTGCTACATGTGCAGAACTATCATGTGAGTAAGAGGATCCTGTTACCCTCTTCATTGGGGCAATTGCATTTTATTTTTATTTTTATATTTTTCAATGCAAAAAGGAGTCTTTATTAAAGCATGGAGATAGGATATGTGGAAATTGCATTTTTAGGAGCTGCTGGTTAAATAAATGTGTGCACACAAATCAATGGAATCCTTAAAATAAGTCTTTAGATTCAAGGCCCTTAAAAGTTGAGAACACCTGGTATAGGAGAAAGAACACTTGGACTTGGAGACAGGAAATCCAGGTGTAAATTCTAACTATGATATTTACTAACTGTGTCACTCAAAAGAAAAATTTTTTTCAACTCTCAGGATCATAGCTACAAGAAATTGTTCCAAATCTTTGTTCTGTGACTAGATCAGACTCATCAGAGAAGTCTCTTTTTAAGAAATATAGATTTTTACACCCCAAAATATATTGTCAGAAAATTCAGAGCTAAGGAACTTGTTTTTTAGAAAGGGTTTCTAGGTTATTTTGACAAACAACCATATTTGGGGACAATGGACATGGTAGAGATTAATGAGCATGGCTATGAAAAACACTGTGTGAACATGATAATAATAATCAGTATTTTTTTTTTTAGCTCTTTGTAGTATGTTCCTGGAGATAAGAATCATCAATACTACCCTCTTTTTATGTTCTAGGAAAGCTAATCTCAAGGAATTGAAGCAACTTGTCCAAGGTTATATGTCGATTAAGTGATGAGCACTCTAAACCAGTTCGCCTTTGTGTACCTTTCTTTACATCATCCTCTGGTTGAATGTTCTATATCACATTTTATTCAGGGTTACTTAACATCCCCCTGGAAGTTATAGGAGGTAGTCTTTGTGGCTATACCTTTAAACTACTTTCTGTCTTCTTCTATAGTCAAAAAGAAGCTTTGGAAAGGGCAAGAATTCGAGAAAAGTCATCCCACATTAGATCTTCTGCAGAGAAAAACAGCCCAGCTTCCTCCAGTTCTTCTCTGGTAAGAATGGCTGCTTCAGAAAAGCTACTCATTAACTTAAAGCACCTATGCTTGGGGCGTGTTGCCACTTGCTCTCCATGAAATTCATTTCTATGGAAAGGCCTTGGAAAGGCTAATCCAGTGTAACTCCAAATCCTTTGTCTGTAGTTCATGCTCAGTGAGAGTTCTAGGATGACTGGGCATATTATTCTGTGCTCTTTTAGATTATTAGTCCTGCTCCAAGCCAATTTAGTACGTTTTCAACATTTTAAAACATGAATGTGACTTATTGCTCATGTGGTCCAATAAATAATTTTAGCAGACCAGAAAGACTCCTCATCCAGCTTCCTTTTGCTCCTCATCCCCAAACCAGCCCTCCTCCCAATAGCCCAGAGAGGTATGCTGAGCATGTTCAAACTTGTGAAATTCCACCGATCAGCAATTCACAGTGGTTAAAACTTGCTTCTTCAAAATACAAGTTGAAGGCCATCAGTAATGTATACCTTAGTGTAAATTAGCCTGAGAGAGAGAGTGCGAGTGGGAGAGGGGCTGAGAGAGAGGGAGACAGAGGATCTGAAGTGGGCTCTGCTCTGGCAGCAGAGAGCTCAATGTCAGGTTCAAATTCATGAACTGTGTGATCATGACCTGAGTCGAAGCTGGACGCTTAATGAACTGAGCCAAACAAGTGCCCCACTGTTTGCTTTTTTAGAGCTTTGCCAAGGTGGGGACTAGAAAGGAGGAAAGGGGGGTAAGAGAACATGAAGTATACTCATGAAGTAGAATATCAAATTGGCCCCGAAAAGTAAGACTTTAGCACCTAGTCCGATGACCAAGAAAAAAAGAAAGAAAAGTATCAAACATGAATTTTATCTTATTATTTGCCCAATTTAAGTAGGATAATAGATGAGTTGCACTAGTGAAATACATAGTAATGACATATTTCTAGTAAATTAGACACTTCGCTAGGAATCCCATAAGCATGAAAATAAACTATTCACAAATCTGTTCTTTTTTTCCCCAGCTTTATTGAGATATAATTGACATATAACATTGTGTGAATTTAAGATGTACAGTGTGTGGATTTAGTACACTTCTTTGTTCCAAAATGATACCACCATAGTGTTAGCAAACATTGCCATCACCTCATATAACTACCATTTTTGTGTGTGTTGAGAACATTTAAGATTTATTCACTGTTTTTTTTTAAACATTTTACTGAAGTGTAATAGTCATATAGAAGGAGTATGCTTTTCATGAGTGTACAGCTACATGAAATATCACAAAGGGACCACGCCTGTGATAATAGCACCTAAGTCAAGAAATGAGGTATTGCCAGCAGACCAGAAGCCTCATCAAGGTTCTTCCTAATGTACAATCTCATTTTGAGCTGAGCTTTTCCTTGGAGATGAGAACCATATCCATTATTCATTTCATCATCCATCCATTCATTTGACAAATGTTTATTGAACACCCACATTTTCCAAGCATTATTTATGTGTATGAGAATGATAGCCATAAACACAGCAGACAAAACTGTCTACACTCATGGAGTTTATATTTGAAGAACATAGGTAATCGATAACATAAATGAATAAAGCATAAATCCAAGGGGATAATAAAATAAAATAACGATGTAGTTTGCTACATTGTGCTGGGATCGGAGTAAGGAGGGGGATACAATTTTAAGTAGCCTGTACAGGTACATTTACACCAAGGCCTAATGGGATTGATTCCATACATGTAAGTGAGAAGACAGCATTCCAAGAAAAGAATAGCAAAGCTCCAAGGAAGGGGTTAAAGACAGCAAAGAATCCAGTGTAGCTGAAATAGAGTAACCTCAAAGAGAGCCATAGAAGAGGAGGTCATTAAAGTAACAGAAAGCCATATTATATAGGATTTTGTAGACCAGACTAAAGATACTGAGGGGCCCCTGGGTGGCTCAGTTGGTTGGGCGTCAGACTTGGGCTCAGGTCATGATCTCATGGTCCATGAGTTCGAGCCCCATGTCGGGCTCTGTGCTGACAGCTTGGAGCCTAAAGCCTGCTTCAGATTCTGTCTCCCTCTCTCTCTGCCCCTTCCCACTCATGCTGTGTCTGTGTCTCAAAAATAAATAAAACATTAAAAAATATTAAAAAAATAAAGACACTGACTATCATTCTGAACCAAGGTTTTATAAAGAGGAGTGATGTGATCTGATTTATTTTTTAAAAGAATAACTTTGCATACTATATTGAAAATAAACTACAGGGAGGCAAGAGCAAAATCTGGACAGCTGGCTAGTCATAGCAGTCATCAATGGAAGAGATGGAGGTAGTTTATACCACAGCAGTGGTGGTAGAAGTCATGAGAGGTGGTTGGATCCTGGGTCTGCTCTGAAGGTAGAATCAACCATACTTGGTTCAGAGTTGTTGTACTACATAAGAAAAAAGAGAAGCAGGGATGCCTGGGTTGCTCAGTCAGTTAAGCATCCAACTTTGGCTCAGGTCACGATCTCGCGGTTTGTGAGTTCAAGCCCCATATCCGGCTCTGTGCTGACAGCTCAGAGCTTGGAGCCTCCTTCAGATTTTGTGTCTCCCTTTCTCTCTGCCCCTCTCCCACTCGCATTCTGTCTCTCTCTCTCAAAAATAAATCAACATTAAAATTGTTTTTTAATATATAAAAAAAAGAAAAGCAGCCTGTCTTTGATGCTTCTGTATAATGCTTTATCCTAGTAGTTTTGAACCTTGTAGCAGCAGATACATGAAAAAATACTAAGGATATATGTGGTTCAGTCCTACCTTTGTCAGTGATTCATTGACAGTGCTTGTCTAAATTCTCCCTGATTATCTATTAATATGGAACTCACCATAATCTAAAGCAGTCTATTTGGATGTTTTAATTATTTATCTAAACAACTACACTAGCAAACAAGTATTTCTGTATGAATGGCTACAGATAAGATACTATTAAATTTTCTATCTTTTCAGTCTATTTCAAAGAGTGGTTTTTAAGGAATTTATTAATTTCATCTAAGTTGTCATGTTTATTGGCATATAGCTATAACATATCCACATCATCCTTTAATATCTATATCTAGTGAAACCCCTTTTTATTTTTAATATTGGTAATGTATATTTCTTGACTTTATCAGTTTTGCAAATGGTTTATCAATTTATTAATCTTTTTAAACAACCAGTGGTTGGCTTTGTTCTGTTTTCTATTTCATTAATTTCTCTTCTGTATTATTGTTTTCTTCTATTTTCTTTGAATTTAGTTTGTTTATTATTTGCTAGCTTCTCGACATGAAAGTTTGGGTCACTGATCTTAAAACTTTCTTCTTTGCCAATTATAAAATTGTTACAACTGTCCCCATATCACTGCTTTAGCTGCTGTGATTTGACATCTGGTAGTTTTGTCATCATTCAGTTCAAAACACTTCTACATTCCATTATGATTACTTTGAATCATGAGTTATTTAGAAGTGGGTTGGTTGATTTTTAAATAGTGAGTGCCTATGACCTATGTTACAGTTCCTTTACTAATCTTTTATTCAGATGTGACTGAGGAAATCAAAAGGTTTTTCCAAGCCCATCCCTCTTGAGTGCCATTGACAAAATCTGATTTATGTTTTGCTTGCTCAGGATTCTGAGATGTGCAAACACTACCGAGTATTACCCAAGATGGGTTACCTTTGCCCGAAGAATTTACATCCTGTCTGTGGTGATGATGGCCAGACATACAACAATCCCTGCATGCTCTGTCATGAAAACCTGTAAGTCTACAAGTTGCACTATTATATCTTCAAGGGTAGAGGTTCTTGACTGTGGTGTTGACCCACAGCACTGCACTGATAGCAATTTGAGGTGTGTTGTACCAATTTACTAACCATAACAGTTAAAAATTCAAAATTTGTGGATGATCTTATTCATATATAAAATAGAGAACATTGAAGATTATCCTTTTGGCTAAATTGCTTATATACTTTACTGAGTAGAAGAAAAAGGAAAAGTGGTGGGGTTATAACAATTAGAGAAAGTTTCTATTAGCCCATGTGTACTCAGGAGAATGTGAACATCGTCCACCCACTATATAAAAAGGAAAAAGTTGAGAATTATTGCTATGCTGAGTCAGCCCAGCCTATAACCTCTACTGGGCCTATTGACTACCTGATAGCCAGGTATTTCAGATCCTCTCCAAGTCTTCTTGGTGAAGAAGTGGTGTCATGCAAGAGAAAGCAACTGGGAACAAATGGCAGACTTGCTGTGGGCTCTCAGATTTGTGCATCTTGGGCATATTATCATTCGGAGATTCAGTTTTTCCACTGGAGAAATGCACACTGTTCTCTGAGCCAGCTGACTTCACTAGGTTGTTAAGAAGAATTGCCATTTTTATTTGAAATTAAATATAAGGGATTTGTTTTAATACTGTCATCATTGGTTTTAGCTCTGTTGTTTTCTGCTCAAATACTGTCTTACCCTCCCCTCCGTTCCCAGCCTCCATTGGACCAGCTCGGAGTGAAAGCATGGTGACAAATCTTGACTTTTCCATCCTGCCTCACCCCACCTAGATTTGCACTGTAGTCCATGTATGTTCTAGTCTTCTGAGGACACTATAAGCAAAGGTCAGAATGTGAGGATGGTACCCTCTGCAGTTCATATACTTAGAATAACATCTGAAGAGTGTTTTATGTGTTCTCACGTCTGTAGGTAAAGCACTTGCACTTTAATCCTCTCACTGAATCCTCACTATATTGTACAGAGGATGAATCTGAGGCTCAGAGAGTCTAGGTAATTTGTTTAAAGTCGCAAAGCTAAGAAGTAGATCAGACAGGATTTTAACCTTGTTGGTTTAGATCTAAATACAGTTTTCTTTTCTGTCCACTACACTACTGTTATATCCAAGGTGGTAGTTCTTTAAACATTTGGGGATCAAAAATTTCTTTGTCGATATGGAGAAAGTTACCTCTTTCCAGAAAAGAAAAAAAAATGAAGCAACATTAATAATTTGTATGTTTATTATCTATGGGCTCATAAATCTCTTGAAATCCATCCATGGATCTTACAGAGTTTTAAGAATTAAGAAATCTCCATTCAAGAAATGAACGCAACCATTCAGGAATTTGTTTTATATATGCCTTCTCTTCAGCCCAGAAAATTTTCAACTTCCCATTACTGTAAAGGTCAGAGCCTAAATTATCCACTCAGTGTTCTTGTCATTCCATTAACTGTATAAACCCATAACAAGTGATACTCTAGTCAAGGGAACATTGAGTCACACACTTCAATGGTAAAAATATTAATAAAGCATGCCTCAGGATGGATTTTTTACCTAAAGGAACTGGGAATATATATTACGGAGAGAAGATCCAGGCTATCCAAGCAAGAGAGAATAGTACTGGTTTCTGTGTTCTCAGAGGAAGTTAGAGGGAAGCCATTTTGACTTGAGCAATGTCCAAAGACAAGGCAAACTATCTTGATAGATAGTGAGTTTCTCATCACAGAGGCAAACAAGTAGATGTTTAATATATGATATTTCTTAAGAGAGGCATTAAAATTTCATACCTTTTAAGATTTTTCCAGCAATAAAATTCAAACTGATTATGTATTGTTATATTTTATAAAATCTATATTCTATATTTAGTATATTTTATGTATTTTATTATGTATATGTATTATATTTTGTAATCCCACATTATCTAGTTTTCCCATCTGTAAAATAATGGCTTTGGACTAGATAGTTTCCAGGTTTATTTCCAATGTTGAACAATTTCATAAGTAGATAGGTGGATTGAAATGCGATGGAATGGATCTAGGACTGGGGAATGAATTTGGAGCTGAATCTGAAGAGAGGACTGAACCTGGGTGATCCCTACTGGAAAATAGTTGAATTCAGATCCCAGGTCCTACCTTTAATTTCAGTTCTGGTGTGATGCCCAGATGTCACCCACATTGATCCTTGTTGTTGTTTTCTCATTATAACTGTGAGTTTTTCCAGCCTTTAAATTTCCTCTGTTCTGTTTTAGAATACGCCAGACTAGCACACACATACGCAGTGAAGGGAGGTGTGAAGAGAACAGCACCCCAGGAACAACACCTCTCGATGTGCCAGCATCTGTAAGTACACCACATTTGTGATTACAGTGTCAGAGCCACACTGGTTCTGGTCAGAGCAGTGGTTCTGCTTCTGTGTCTTCCACTGGCTGATGGACGTTTCTCGGCTAGGGAAGTGATTCTGGGTCATGTGACCCCAGAACTGGTCACGTCTTCCTTGTGAAGATAATTAATTACTGAAATATGCAGGGATAATAATATAATAGTTAATATTTTAAAATATTTACTGTTTACTGGGATCATTAATAGATTGTTTATAAGCAATGTCCCTGACATACGACTTTTGCAAAGTAGGTTTTATTTTCTGTGATCTACCATAAAAAGACAGGACAAAGATTGAGAGTGGTCACACAGTGACAGAACCAAATTTCAACCATTTCTGTGTAAGCCACATGTTCTTGCACTTCATAGTGCATTAAGCTGTTTCCCGGCATGAACAGCTGGTCTTTCTTAAATCCCTGCAAAGACGTTTTGACACACATTATTGGGTTTGCCATTCTCCCTGATGATTGCATTTGAGGATGCTCTTCCTCAGGCAAGATGATATGTAACTTGGGGGAAAATGTAGGAATTTTCAAATAAGAGAAACTATTCAGGTAACTAGGGGTTTAAATTTCAGTTTTTTATATTCCTCATATATGAGACCTTTGGCAAATCAAAGATCTAAACCAAAGATCTCACCAAGTTATTGAAAATAGTCAATAAATACTGACTTTTAAGTATTTGGCACAGTGTCTACAAACTAATGGCATTTATTATTGTTATGTTGAAGAGACCAAAGTATGAAGTTAGACAAAGAGTCCATAGTATAAACTTAGAGTAACAGACCCTGGTAGAGTGCTTATGTATTTTTAATAATATTAACAAATTATAGCTTAATAAATTTACATTTGATGTTAAAATATATATTTGTATTCAATAAAACAAAATATTTTAATCAATTACATTTACTAAAAAAATATTTCTTATTATTCACAACTGGTTTCATGCCACTCCACTGCCATAAAAAGCTTTGGCAATAATGGAATTGGAAACCTCTCTGCCAGATTTGGGGCTCCAAAGCAACACTAGATGAGACCATGTTCAAAAGAACTACTCAGTGAGCCTTGACATGGCAAACTGGAAAAATAAGAGACGTAAGCTAGGTGTTTTCGGTTTTACGTTAGCGGCTAGAAGGCCAGGTAGAGTAGGCAGAGTATAGGGGTGAAATCAGGAGACCTTCCTTTTTCCTCGTGTGTACTTGGCAGTCATCTCTTTTCTCTGGATTCTACACATCCATAAAGAAAAGGTATAAACTTTTGCTCTACTCCTATTATTGTGTTTGCTGTCTTATTAAATATAAATTCTTTTTTAACTATTACATTTAAATTCTTAGTGGTTTGTTCCTTATTGACAGAATATATTATCCCTCCCATCTCACAAACATACCCTGTTACATATAACTGAGGGCAGGGATGTAAAAATACTCTTTATGTGAATCCTAAAGACCACACCTCAGACCATATCATGCTGTTATCTCATGTAGACAACTTGACAAAAAGTACTTTATGAGGAATTTGCCATAGGAAATACTGATAAGATGTATTTATTCAAATAAGGAAGTTGCCAGGGCTAAGCATTTTAAAAGGTTTTGTAAGAGAATGCCTTCCTTTCATTTTTGGGTGTGTTCTTTCCACTAGAATTATGTAACAGACATTATTAACAACAGGACTTATTTATGGTATTAGATGATGGAATAAATCATTAGAACAAAAGATGTCCAGAACATGGGTTCATTTCCCTCTGTAGGATTCGTGGTGTGATCTTGGATACACCAAGGTGGTACAGGTGGGTGATGGCCCAGCATTGCTCTGATGACTATGATGATGCGTGTCCTGGAGGTCGAAACCTATTGCCTGAACTTTGTTCCTGTATAGAAAGATTCTATAAGACAGTCTGGAGTCTGAAGAATGAATTAAACGCCAGATCACAACTTTCCTGGAATAACAGACCGAGGATCCTAGAACACATACTTACACTTAATATCTAAGAAGTATTTTCTATTGTACGATAACTACTATGATTTATGTAACTCGGAATTTTATGTGCTCTTTCCTTGTGCGCATCTTCACAGTAGGCCTGTGATTAGGACAGGGATTATTATCTTTCCCATTTTATAGAAAATCAGCCCGGGGAAGATCCTGCAATTATCAGAATTATTCAATATTACATTTTGGGTCTGGTGTAGGTCTTCTGACTTCAGAGCTTATGCTCTGCTACTATCCCTTGGTTATCAGGAGATTCTGAAAACCAGGAGCTCTAGAAAAGGGATTACATATCTCAATTAAATAAAAATTAGCTACCTTGAAAGGAAATTTCCTGACAAAGATTTTCAAAGATGTAACAAGACCATAGATTTCCACTTTCAAACCAAAGTAAATCTCCTGGGGTGGATGTGAGGACTAAACTGGAGGTTTAGGTTTAGAACAACAGTGCTGCTGGTGCTCCAGGTGGTACTAGCTGATAACGCACAGTAATATGGAAGAAAACTTCCTGAGGCCCTTGCCTTCTTCTAAAAATCAGAGAGATGATTAAATTCTTACAACCCAAAGAAGCTGTAATAGTAAAGCCTTAGTGTTGGAGGAATTGGATTTAAGTTCTGACCAAATGTAAGACCTTGGCAAGTCACTAGCCTTCTCTGGAGCTCAGTTCCCTGCTCTGTCAAACGATGTTAATGACACCTACCTCTTTTCATTACCATGAGGACCACATGTAATCAAGCACAGAGTTCGTATTTGTATCTGTCTCAACAGGTAGTATGTACTAGGTGTTCAGTACTCATTGAATCAATTGAATAAATGTGGAAGTGATTTTAAATGGTGAGTTCTTGGCAGAATGCAGGGATCTGTGGATTTCTCTGACTACAACATAACTATAAATGTATAGCCCACATCTCTATTATATCTCTGAGTTTCTAGCACCTAAACTATCCATCTTCTCTTCCAGGACAAATGATGGAAGAATTGGAGAAAGCCATGAGGGAAAATATATGCCCTAATTCTGAATTGCCTCTCACCATCTGTATATACAAAGAATTCTTCAGAGCTTATTATTTACTATAGAAAATGATACAGTGCTGTTGGGGGAATGGACTCACTGACTTTCAGTCTTTCTCATCTCTTTCCTCCTAGAATCTGTGATCCAAGGGCACAGAGATATCTCCATCTGTCTGTGCTTGAAAATCTCCTGATCACAATGCTGTCTGTTCAACTACTTGTTCAATAAAAGTAAACCCAGCAGAACACCATTTCTGGGATTTCTTCATCACTGCCTGGATTTACAGGCTTTACAGAAGCTGAAAACTACCCTTTTGTCTTGCTAAGCTATTGGTGGACACAAAATGCTCACTTTTTTTTCAGTTTCAAGTTGCTGTCCTAGTTAGGAAGAAATGTCTAGAAGAGAGGTAGGGAGGTATGGGCTCCAGGCATTCAAGAGCTGTATAAAGCCAAACCAGCTATGAATCACCTTCCATATCTGTCACTTTACCAGCTCTCCTATGTAACTTCCGTATTTCCATGCAGAGCGTAACTACCTCTGTGACACAGATACCATCCAAAGACACAAACCAGTAGTTTCTCATATTCGGTCATGTTGCCTATTGACCATTTCCTATATCACAGTCTGGGAGAAGACTAAGCAGATGAGAATTACCAATGTGTTGCAAGTCTCTAGAGCAGCACAATCCAATAGAAAAAGAATTCAAGTCACATGTAATCTCAAATTTTCTAGTAGGTAAAGAAATGGGTAAAATCAACTTTAATAATGTATTTTATTTAGAACCCAGTATGTCAAAACTCTTATCATTTCAAAATATAGTCAATATACACTTTCATTTTAGCAGGTCATTGATATTTTATATTCACAGCATACCTGTTTGGACCAACCACATTTCAAGTGCTACATGTAGCTAGAGGCCACCAAATGAGACAGTGAGCTAATGCACTTGAGAAATTAACCAGGGAATACAAGTGCTAGGTAGGGGTGGGATGGAACAGCTTGTAAGCTCCTGCCTCAGCGCTGAAACTCTGTCACGTTCAGCATCTTGATACTGACATCCTGTGACAGCACCTAGATGGGATAAACACATCCTAGAGGGAAAAAGCTATGGAGAATCCATCATGGTTGAAGTTGTTCTCAGCTGAAGAACTGTACCCAGAATGGTAGGTCTACTTGGATTTGGGGAGTTAACTTTGTTTTTTCCCTCTGCCCTTTTCTCTTAGATAAGTTGTTGCTAGGGCAATTACAGTTAGGATTTTGTAATCATTGTCCTTTGTAACTGCGTGAAAAATCAATTCTATGCTGTTTTTCCCCTTATGTTATCATTAAGGTAACAGAAAAAAAAAAAGAAGGTTATAAATCCTTTTTTTTTTTCAAGCATGAAAATACTGTCATTTCTGGAAAGAAAAAAAAAGTGAGAAAACAATGTTGCTATTTTCTTTGGCAATTCCAGGATATAAGGGATGGGTTAGAGATTCTTTAACATGAGATTTTATCTCCTAAGTGGGTAGTTCTCGGAAATCCAGAAACTCTATCTTCATGGCCAAGACATATTGTTTTTTGAGAAGTAGTTGCTTTTTTATGTCACTTTGAACATTTGAAATATAAACAATAAACCGTTTACAAATATTCTTTCATTATTTTTCTGTTATGATTATCATTATTAGCTAACATGCACAAAAACTTTGTTACCCATGTTTAACACTTAACCAATCCTTGATAATCATTCTGAGCACCAGGGAAAGTGTGGCTTAGGAATAAGATGGAGTGGAGGATAAGATGGTCTGGAGTGGGATTAAACAGGGAGATGGAAAAAGGCTCAGGGACCCAGGGAAGGTCAAGAGTAAAGTGGGGGGTGCAGATGTCAGGAATGGGATGGGTACCAAGAAAAATAGAGAGTGGACTGAGATGCAGGGATTGGGGTTGAGTGTGAATGTGTTGAACATGTTACTTGGAATTTAAAACAAAGCTGAAAGTTGATTTTTTTTGGGGGGGGGGGACACAAACTAGAGGTGAATATAAAATGTCATCTGTGTCACAATGGTCACAACAAAATAGCTGCATTAATA
The DNA here is from genome assembly GCF_028018385.1 of Neofelis nebulosa. NCBI lineage: Eukaryota > Metazoa > Chordata > Mammalia > Carnivora > Felidae > Neofelis > Neofelis nebulosa. The sequence goes on along the minus strand of NC_080782.1, from coordinate 116,827,677 downwards.
ATCAAGTAAACTAATTTTTGAGTTGCTTCTTGAGTTATGTCTTAATGGATGGTAGGCAGATGAAAACTGGACCCATATCACTGAGGTTACACAAACCAGCTCTAAAATTCTAGACCAGGACGTGACAAATGATCCTGTGTTGGAACTAAAAAAAACAAAACTATTTATATCACCTCTTCTTGGTCACTCTCACAGACTTATGCCATTTCTCTATAACTGATGCTGTTTCAGATTCCACTTTCAGAATATGGGTTTTCATAGATCTACCACTGTCAACTCCTTTATTTTCTCATGTAAGGGACTCACCTGAGATCTTCCTCTTTCTCTCAAGGCTACACAAACACCCAAGGAGAGTACTTATCTACACTATGGGTAGGGAAAATTTTTCTGTAAACAGCCAGATAGTAAATATTTTAGGCTTTGTAGGATATATAGTTTCTGTCACAACCACTCTATGCTGTTGTAGTGTGAATAAATGAATTTACATTATGTAAATAAATATACGTGGCTGTGTTCCATGTATATTTATAAAATTAGGTGGTGAACCAGGTTTGACCTGTGGGCTGGAACTCACTAATGGGTAGGAATCTGTTAGTTGTCCCTCTTCTTTGTAACATGTTTGTCTTCTCTTTGTCCCCTTCTGTACTTTTAAACACCAACCACACTTCTCACTCCATGATAATAGAAAATAAAATAGAAATATAACAATAGAATAAAATAAGGGAAATAATAAATGTTGACATTTCTAAACATTTAATATGTGCTTGGAACTGAAAAAAGCACGTGGCAAGACTCACATTTGTACCCTAATCCAATATTCTTTGTGGCCTTCTTGGTTGACTTTGACCAAAGCCAATATCATATTTTACACAGAGATAATGGTAAATGAAGTCAATATGTCCTGTGGTCTTTATAATGATGAGGGTATCTGGTTACTTCCTGGAAAAAAAAAAAAACATAGCAAGACATTCCTGTTCTTTCTTTGATGCCATTGTGGCACATAAGTCCCTTTTTCTTTCCAGTATTGACATGAAAGTTCTATCTAAATAACATGTGACTATAAATCATTCTTTGAGCATGAGGAGAGAACAGAGTCAAGGACTTTGTCATATGAGGATTAGTCCCAGGAAAGAAATCAAACAAAATATTTGTCATCCTTAATGGAAATTTCATATGACCATAGAGCTCCTTCCAGATTATTTTGAGGGATAATGTGCTGTCTTCCTCCAAGTCATTCTATGCTATTAACTACTTTTCATTATATCTTTGCTTCTCCTGTATCACGAAGCTATCAGAAAACGATGTACTTTTGCCATTCTAATCTGTTACAGTACTTGTAATATTTTTTTAATGAATTTTAGACCCTCTTTTTCTCTCCAACAGAATTTTCCAATGGCCTTTCAACAGACTTGTTTGTTTCCCTCCTTTACAGCTCTCTCTTAAAACAAACAAACAAACAAACAAACAAACAAAGAAAAAACTCCAAGGGCACCTGGGTGGCTCAGTCTGTTAAGCATCCGACCCTTGGTTTCTGCTCAGGTCATGATCTCATGGTTCATGGGATGGAGCCCCATGGAATCACTGTTAGCACAGAGACTGCTTGGGATTCTCTCTCTCTCTTCTCTTTCTGCCCCTCCTGACTTGCATGTGCACTCTTTCTCTCTCAAAATAAATAAATAAGCTTTAAAAAAAAAAAATGAAAAACTCCAAATGACCTATTCCAAACACAGATCTGTTTAATTCCCCAGTTTAAATTTTTGAAGACTCCTATGAAGCAGCCACACTGTACCAGAACAAAGCAAAACAAGACAAACCTGAACTCTAGGCATTGTCTTCTATATTCTCCTCTCCTTTTCATCCTCCATAGAGTCAATCACCGCATCTGATAAACTCCAGTTCAATCCATAGTCAATCCCTTCATGACAGGCCATATCATCCTTATAAATGATCTCCCTCTACAGCCTTCTCCCTTCCATTGAATTCTTTACTGTAGGCAGGGTAATGCTCTGAAATCCAAATCTGATGGTATTATTCTTAAAACCTATAAGTGGCTTCTCTAGCCCCCAAGATTAACTCGAAACTCTTCCTGGTACAAATAAAAAATTGCTGACACTAATAGCTGAAAACAAACTAGTTACTTGAAAATATGAACTTATAAGATGTATCTCCCTCCTCACTACCCCTGTAGGCTAGATAGATTCATGAGGCGTTTCTCAGAAATATTAGCAAAAGCTGCAGCTGAAGAGGAATGCAAAGAGTAGCCTGAGCCCAGAAAATATGTTGTGAAGTGTACTGTTGTAATTGACATTATACTTTCAACCAACTAATTTTGTTATCAGCTAAATATGTAATATGTACTGATAAGGTCTCAATCAGCAAAAGATTATTGTATTTAAGGTTGATAAAATCTCAGATTGACAGAGTTAGAGAAAAATTAGAGATGACTTATCCAACATGTTTCAGATATGGGAATCCTGAAGCCCAGAGGGGGGGGAAGTGATTTTCTGAGCTTACCCAAAATCAGAAATACAAATTCAGCTAAATGGTTTTTAATCTCATGTTCCTTACACCATTCCCTCTGGCTTCATGAACCCTAGTTCCATGCTCTTCATACAAATAACATTATCTGATTATGTTTTCAGATAAAAAGGAATGGATTTTTCATCTAGTGATCCAGAATATTGCTCATGTCCTATAGAAATGGTCACCTCTGTTTATGTGTGGAATAATTCAATTCCAAATCTAGGGAGTGTGTGGCAGGACAGAGAGTACATGTGCTGATTTTTTTTTAGCACATAGTAATGGGATTAGTGATGAAAAGTGAATTCCAGTGGCTTGACTTACATGAAAGAAGTCTTGGAAGCAGTAATAAAGTAAGAAGTTTTCAACTATCATATTCTCACCTCTGGATCCATTTTGTGCCTGGAATTTTAAGTGTGAAAGTTGCCAGAACTTCTGTTCTGAGAACAGAACTTGCCACAGTCTCTACAAGTGAGTTATGGACAAGGTGTGTTCACAGGGGATATTTGCGTAAGTCACAGCCTTTGATCACAGGACAGACATTAATAAATCAAGCAGGAAACACCACATCCTTCTCCACCCAGAAGTTGTTCCTATGCCTTCAAAAGAGGAGTAGACAGCTGAGTGATTTCCAGTTATAAGTGCCCACTGAAGATTTGCTGGTGGAGCTATATAGCCCAATTAGCACTTAGCCAGAAGCACAAGATATTCCAGAGAAAAACCAACATTGATAGTCATTTTAATGTCAGCATGTCAAGTCGAAGAAGAAATAATAACACAACATCCACAATAAGAGCAATAGTCAAAAGCTGTTAACTAGGTTTTTTTTGTATCTTTCCTTCCCCTCTATCACAAAGCTCTAAGAAAACAGTGTGTAGTTTATTTCAGCTACACTGGACAAAGGCATAAATAATAGGCAAGAAATTATCCTTCATGGCTTGAGTGCTTTGGAAGTAACCCAAATAGTAAAATTTTCAAGAGAAATGAAAGCGACCAAGTTCTGACACTGCCTAACACTGCTGCCTGGCAGCATCCTCAAACGGCAAAAGACTGCTGATGCTTGACTGTAAAAGGTGTCTGCTGAACCCTGGAGTCAACAGTTCTCAATCTCAATCAAAAATCACTCTGTCCCATGAGTGGCACAGAATCAGGGAACAACTTCTGGGAAGGGAACCATTTATATCTGGATTGGACCATCAAGATGCAGGCAGCCGCCATGACTGTCTAGAGATCAGAGGGCCTCTTCTGATTTTCTAGGCACCTGCTTAAACAGCTCAGATCCTCATAAACCCCAATAATGAATGAGACCAAATGTCCCCAAAACCCAGCAGAACAGAGGACTTGGAATCAGTTTATTTAGAGAAATTTTATAATTTTATTTAGAGAAACAGAAGGAATAGATAATTTTGTACATCTACATTATTGATCAAAGCTCACACCTACTATGTGTGGGATCTTATTGAGGGTTGCCAGGAATTCATGTGAGATACATATCCACATCAAGGGCTTGCTTCCCTTGAATCACAGCCAATCAATTATTTCTGAAACAAGATCTTGAACCTGTAAAGGAACTGGTAACAGAAGTTAGTATGGATTTGAAGTCGCTTTGAGACAACTTTTGATTTGGGCAATGTATTGTGATGATGCTGAATTTTACACAATCCTACACACTCATTTTAAATCTTTAGACAGTTACTGAGTAGATGGCAAAAGGAAGAAAAATATAGTGTTGGTAGAATTTGTTGACAGGGTTAATTTCTCTGTCATTCCTGTGGGAATTTCCAGAAAGGAAGGAATATGGGAAGTAGATTTATAAGGTATTATTCTTGAACTCTGAATTAAAAAAAAAAAATCAAACAAACAAAAACCCTTATATTCTTTCTGGAGAGAAACACACACACACAAATTAAAGCCTAGTTGGTGAGAGATTGGCTGTGAGTATGAAAATCAGAAGAAACGAAGACTCCTCTAAGTTTTCCTGGATTGGGTTGCTACTGGCAGATATTAGCAGAGTGAAACTGGAGAAAAGCCACTAAAAATGAGATTTAGCAACAAGGTTTGCTAGGAACATATTGAACTAGAAGATCCTATGGGATGCCAGGATGGTGATGTCCAGATAGCAGTAGAGAAATGAATGCAGGACCCAGGCAGCAAACTTCCTCACCTTCTCTGGGATACAAAGTTGGGACAGAAACCCCATGCTGACCCAGGGCTGTGTGATGGTTTGAGAAGTTACGGCATTAGCAGAGTAAATCCTGTGCTAGAATCTAGGGATCTATTTCACTGCATGGTCTTGAACAAGATATTCTCCCTCCCAGGGCTTCACTTCCTTTTGTGTGTGTTTTCTAGGTCAGTTTTCAAATGGATTTGCATGGAGCCTTATAGTATGTGGTGGAAAAGCAGGGGCTCTTGAATCCTGTCTTGCTTCTATTTAAGTGACTGCCTTTTTAAAACTGTTTCATTTGTTGCTTACCTCATAAAATTACATTTAGAAAGAAATGTAAAGTTCCATTTCTTAATTAAATAACAGTAATGAAGAGTTTGAAGGTCACAGGCCTACATGCTTGCCCCTGGCCTTGCCAGATCCAGCATCACTGAGCCATGGTTCTCATTTCTGTTATCTACTTAGAACTTGTGACTCTAATCAGATGTTCCACTATAACTTGGGAAGAAGATCATTTACCCCATTAAGAAGAGTTTCTGGAGCACATTTCATTATAATATACATATTTCAAATGCTGAAGAAGGATTGAAATATGGGTGAGGTGTAAGTACTCAAATTTCACAATAGGAGAAACCAAAATTATAAAATTATTTCTGAGAAAAAGAAGTGATATTGGAGATGAAAAGTGGGAGATCGTAAGTTATGGAATTGGAGGAACTAGTTTTGGATCAAGATTCTATTACTTATTAGCTGTCTACTTTGGTCAAGTTTCTTAATTCTTCCAATCTTTGAGTTTGTCCTTTCGGAATTAACTCTGCCTTAACTCCACAGTAAATTTATCTTCTGGACAGCTGATGTTGATGACCACATCTAAGTACTTGGAAATCATTAGGCCTATATTATTGGAAAAAAAAAAAAAAAAGGTTGGTTATCAGACATATATAGATAGGGGCACCAGAGAATGTGTTAAGCAGAACATCATATTTGTAATCTTAAGAAGCATGACACTCTATGCTAAAATCTGGATTTTCATTATAAACAATCATTGTTGCTATTGACATAGCATATATGAATAAAAAAATACAGAATAGAAGCATAGGTCTAGGATTCTGGAGAACTGGCTCTTACAACTATTAACTCTATGACTAAATAGAAAGCACTTAATCTTTCTGTATTTGTTGTCCCATCTGCTAAGTAGCAATAATACTGCATATTTCACAAGTTTGTTATAATCACTTAACAAGCCTTCATAGAATATTGAAATTGTCTTCCTACTCTAGAAAAGCAAGGTATTACAGCGCTAAGTATTCATGTCTGTACAACAAGAAATGTCCTCATTGCTTCTGTTTTCTGTTTCAACTTTCCTACATTTGATATCACCTTAAAATCCTTTACGCATACCATCTTAATGTTTTTTTCTCTTTACTACACCTGTGATTTTTATTTGTTCTTAAATATAGCCATGCTGTTGAATTTGCTAAGAGACCAGAGGATTTTTATGCAAGAGAGCTTCTGGTAGGTGAGTTTCAGGGTATAACTATTTCCACTGGCTACAATTCAAGATAATAAGGAAGTTTGTGAAGTTAATACTCTAGTTTGGGTTAGCAACCAATCACCACTGAAAAGGTCAATTTTTAACGAAGGTGGGACCCTGCCTTATGCATGTGTGTATATATATACGTGTACGTATGTATTTGGCAGACTGCTTTCTCTCTCTTTCTCTGGACTTCCTGTCTCAGAGCAGCATATCTCTGTCACCCTCACTCATCATCATCATGAAGAGCATCACCGCTTTTGCCATCATCACTCTGGCAGCCACCACGTGGGCTGCCTCTCCTCCTGGTGAGTTGGGACTCCTTTTAGTATCCATACCCATATGTTAGCTGCAATTTGTTCAACCTCCAGTAATTATAGGATGTTAAAGTCAGAAGAAAATTTAGAAGTTAACTATCTGGATTGTTCTGATTAACAAAGAGGGGGTGGGGGTCAGACCTTCCAGAAGAGGAAGAGAGACTGAGAAGAAGAATAAAAAGATTGCCATGGGAATAAAAGGTACAGCATAGGGAATATAGGCAATGGCACTCTAATAGGGTTGTAAGGTGACAGATGGTAGCTACATTTGTGGTGAGCCCAGCATAGTGTATAGACTTGTCAAATCACTGTGTTGTACACCTGAAATTAATGTAACATTGTGTGTCAATCATACTTCACTTAAAAAAAAAAAAGAATAAAAGGACTATGGGCAGCCTACTCAGTTGCTGATCAAGATGTCAGGCTTCTGAATTGCCCTTTCAGAAACAACTTACGCAACTTTGAGATCGTAACCAACCCCTACCCTTGACATGCTCACAGGAATTCCTAGATACCTATGACAGCCTTTTCTCCAATGACCAGAAATTTCCCCCATGTTTATTTATTTATTTTTTAAGTCAGAATTGCATACATTTCTGGCTTCATCTTGAACTGGCCATAAGTAAAGAAGTGACCTCTTAGGTCTGATGGGGGCAAGGGATGTTAGAAATGGGTTTTAGTTACTGTAGACAGTGAATTCAACCTTGCATTTCTAACTATGGAATTTGCTCTTTCTCCACTTCCTTCTGTTCAAATGCGTCCCATGCCACACTCTTCTGGGGATCATAGAGGTGAGTATAGCCCCTTTCTGTGGGGTCTTTGTAAAAATAAAATCAGAGCTAATTCGTAAATGGAGCTGTGAAAGTAGCTAACCTGGATCACTGTGGATGGAACTAATTCCTAGGGAGGTAAAACCAGTCCTAACTCCACTTCTCCTGGTGGTGTTTTTTTCTTTAAAGGCTGCAAAAGGAATCTCTTTGCAAATGGGGAACAGCAGATTAAGGAAACTTTTACCTTAGGTAGCTTTAAAATTTTTTTTTTAATATTTATTTATTTTTTTGAGAGAGAGAGAGAGAGACAGCATGAGTGAGGGAGGGGCAGAGAGAGGGAGACACAGAACCTGAAGGAGGCTTCAGGCTCTGAGCTGTCAGCAGAGCTGTCTCTCTCTAAAAGGAGAGATTAACATTTCCTTCTTAACCTGTTAATTATCATTTTATTTACAGATTATTTCAGGTCTGGCCTAGTTGTGTAGCACAGCACCTGGACCATACAAGGTCTTCTAGACATATTTGCTAAAAAGTTGAACAGGCTATGGTACTCTTTTCACTCTCTTCTCTTTCTTCCCAGCTTGATAGAAGAATGGTTATAAAATTGAAGGAAAACAATGTAGGCCATTATTTTTTATTCTAATTATAGGTGAACTGCTCACAATACAACAGAAAAGGCTCTGGGATTGCATGCTCAAAGGAGCTGAAACCAATATGTGGCATAGATCATAAAACTTACAGTAATGAATGCATGTTTTGCCTACTGAACCAGTAAGTATAATACCCAGTTTGGAGCCCCTCTTTTTTTAAAGATTACAAAGTCCACATTGGCTAAAATCTGCTTGGTTTCTAACAACATGGTTTAATAAATCCTACCTTTTGTCACACTCCTCCAATACCCTTTGGACATTGCTTTGTTAAAATAAAAATAAATAAGTAAATAAATAAATATCTCTAAGGATATATATATTTCTTTGCTATCCAGCCAAATTCTCATTCACATTATATACTGTCCTTCAGGCATTAGCTGTTACATAGAGACATTTTTATTTTCACATTACATTTGAGGAAACTGAGTCTCAGGCAGAAAATGTATCTTGGTTAAAGTTCCATAATCTTCTGTTTATATCTTTCTTATTGTATAATGAGAGCTCAGAAGACAACTCTCTCTATTTAGGCTGTTTGCCATGGGTACTATTATAAGAATTTGCTCTATCTTTTATAACCCAGAGAAAATCCATGTTCCTTCTTAGAATTATCTGGAAAAGTCTAAGGAAGAGATTAAAAATACAAATGGATAGTTGGAATCCCCACCAGCAGACCCACAAATTACACAAGAAGTCCTCACTATAAACAACATCTCAGCCTCTAGGCAAATGAAAGAAACATTATTACTAGCCATTCCATGAATTTGAATTCACCACTTTATGACTACTGGTTAAATCATGGGCTTTGGTGTCACACATCTGGATTAGAATCCAGATTGCACTTAGTAAATATGTGACATCAGACAAATACCCAACCCACTACATACTTCACTATCCTCATTTGTAAGATATAAATTATTTTTTAAAGCTTATTTATTTATTTATTTATTTATTTAAAGCATCAGTGGGGGAGGGGCATTGGGAGAGGGAGAGAGAGAATCCCAAGAAGGCTTTGCCCTGTCAGAGCAGAGCCCGATCCAGGGCTCCATCCCACAAACCATGAGTTCATGACCTGAGCCAAAATCAAGAGTCAGACACTTAACCAACTGAGCCACCCAAGAGTCCCTGTAATATAGAAATTATAATGGTGTTTAGGGTTCACTGTGATAAAACATATCAAACATTAGCTCTGCAGCTAATACAGAAATGAGCTCTTCTTCCTTCTTATCATCTTCCCCTTCTTTTCTAACCCTTCTTAAAATTTATAGTCAAGTATAATAACAAGTGTTATTCAGAATAAAGTCTCTCATGATATGCAAACTCATGTGCTGAAAAAAAAACAACACAAGAGATTAAAGACTGATGAGATCTTATTGATTATAGCATCACCTAGCCTCCTTTTAGGAAACAGGAATCTAATACAAAGAGGAAGTGACTATAACAAAATTACACAGACTGTGAGTGCCAGAGATGGATTTGAACATATTTTCTTTTTCTTAACTGCAAAAAAATGTTTTCACACTATATTACACCTTTGATTTTCATGTGAATATTCATGGACTATTTTTTAAATGCCCAGTCTCCTCTTAGTGCTGATTGTATTTTCTCATACTTTTATTTCTTTACAAAACGATCACCCATAAAAGACGTTAATGGTCAGTATTAGCCGACTAGAGTAGAATTTAACCAGAACTCCTCATTCTCAGTACAGGTTAGACAACACAGAATAACATATGACTGTATTTTACTCTATAGATTGTGAAATGTCAAGTAATGCATTACCCATTCAATAAAATCTTTTCTTTCAGAAATAAACAATTTCAACTCAGAAAACTTTATGATGATAAATGTGTAAGTATACACAGAAATTTCATTTATGTTCAATATAAAATGTTATAATAATTCTCACTTTATGAAAGTTTAAAATAGGTATTCTAAAAACTGTCTATGACTATGTATAGACAAAAAAAATCAAGAACACATGTAAAGACAATTCACGGGTAAAGAGCTATGTGAGTGGGTTAAAATATTAAAATAATTTTAATAGAGTTTGAAACGTGACAAGAGAATTATACACATGGGATTGTGGTAGTAAAGATTTTAAGGAGAGGCATCTACGCCAGTTTGATGGGTAAGGGAGAGAAATATCATCATGAAACTGTTACAAAAGTAGTTAAACTGACTTTTAAGGAGGACTAAGGAGTCCTAAGGTCTTAGGAGTCAATCTGATGGAGAAAGGGGGTAAGGTGATGCAAGATAGGAAAAACACCTTAAGCAAGGGCACAGGGATGTATAGGAGCAGGAAACACTCCGGGAATTCGGTTGTTAAGTTTAGCTAGAGTAAGAGGCAGAGGATAAGAGAGATAAGCCAGGCTCATGAGGGGACTTTTTGTTGACGGGGAATCAGTTAAGTAATCAAAAAACAAAAAATGATTTTTTTTTTTTTTTGAAAGATCACTCTGGCGTCAGTGTGGAGGGTGATTGAAATCTCAGATGAAGGTAGATTTAGGGCAACAAACAGGCAGGCAACTGTGACTATGCAGGCAAGACCATGAGGACCTGGATAAAATGGATGACAGCATGGCAAGGAGAAGACTGGTTCAAAAATTAAGTACAAGATAGAAGATGTATTCTATTCATCAGTTCCCTGAGGAGAATGAGGGAGAGGGAAGCCGTAAACTCAGGCTAAGCCATCTCTTTCTGTGATGAGAGTGCCACCATTTTGGGTCAGATGTTGTAAACTGAAGAGGGTTTGTCTTTTTACGAGTGAGATTTGGAACTAAATGACCTCTCAAGACCTTTAAAAAGCTCATTTTCTGTGATTTAACAATTCGAAATTGTTCTTTCTTTTTTTTCTTTTTTTGGACTGGAGAAAATTGAGTGCACCAATTATTCTGTGATCTGTACCATGGAATATTTCCCTCTCTGCGGATCTGATGGAAAAGTATATTCTAACAAATGCTCATTTTGCAATGAAGTTGTGTAAGTGCTGAATTTAACATATTATTTGCAGTAATGGCGTCTCCTGCAGAGCCTGATACCATCTTAGCTACCTGATAAGCTTGCTGCTCCTATGAAGTGTATGAGTGAGATAGCTTGCTGATAATTATAATATTTTACAAAAAGAAGTAAAAAGAGAAAGAGGCAAGAGGAAGAACGACAGTGGATAGTAGGAGGAAAATGAAGCTCGAAAAGGAGACTTTATCAACATCATAGTATTACTGAATGGCAAATAGCAAGAGATATTTAAAGATTTTTTTGTCTACTAACACTGGCTTCACTAGCACACTGAATTCCTTTTTCCTCCTTGCTGGAGCTCAGTTACTAATTGCTCGCCTTTCATGCTCTGTGCTCATTTGGCTGGCTTGATTTTAGAATATAAAAGTTTCAATTTAAGATCTCCAAAGCCTTCCCTTAAAAAAAAATGATTTCTCTTGTAGGAAGAGACGTGGTACACTTTTTTTGGCAAAGTATGGACAGTGCTGAGTCTCCCTGATGCTCAAGGGCACCAATTTCCCTTTGGCAGATTCCACATAGAGAACCAATCCCTCTCAGATGGCTGTGGGGCAAATATATGGATTTGATTCTTCAATAAAAGAGTTTTAGCAGAAAGCTTTCAGGCATGTCTTTGGATGCAACTGTAGTCCCTTAAGGAAAATGTCTGTGGTCATTTCTCTCAATAAGTGACAAGGAAAGATTTCTTCTATTTCTACTCAAGTTGGGAGCTGGAGAGATTATATACACACTAATGGGAGAGGAATCTGTTCATAGCATCCCATTTTACAAAAACTCACAATTTTTAAGTAAACATGGGTCAAGGGGCAGATCTGACCATTAGTCTTAACACTAGTACCTTTAGCAACACTAATGAAAAGTGGAAAGTTCAGCTTTGGAGGAAGATAGAGTAAGAATCCATAATACTATCAACTAATCAGACCAGGAATAATATTAGATGTTAGATACCATTATTTAAAGAGGACTCAGTCACAGGTGGGAATCCACAAAGGAAGACATTTTGTTGGTCATGTTGGGAAGAGACTAAAAATAATAGAATTTGATTAAACTGTTGTTGAAGTCTTTAAAAGGCCCAAGGAAAGTTCAAGGTAGCTAGGAAAGATGAGGACATATGCAGGACTATCACAAGAGAGATCAGAACGTTCTCATTTCTGGGGCTCCATAGAAAGGAGTCATGTCATTAACATAATATGCAAAGACAGATATTTTGCTTACATAAAGAGAAGAATTTTCTAACAGTACATCTGCAAATAGGAACAAAGTTATGCCCTATAAGTTCATCAGTCCAATACAATTTGCTTGTGTAGTAAAGTCTGGTTAAATGCTTGCCAGCTATTTTGTGGAGATTTGTGTGTGTTTTTTAACAACACATATAGAAAGATCACTACGGGTCAAGCAGTGTGTTGTGTAGGGAGAGGCAATACAAATGGGCAAAGATTTCATGTCAGTAAGGAGTTTGTAGACTAGTCAGAGACAATCTTTTGAAGAGTTGATTACTATGCAATGAAAAAAAGACTATAATCAAGAATCATTAAAGGTTCAGTAAAAACTGAAAGGAAGACCTGACCCTTATGACCTCATTTAACATTAATTACCTCCTAAAATCCTATCTCCAAATACAGTCACACTGATGGTTAATGTTTTCACATTTGAATTTGGAGGGGACATAATTTCATCCATAGCAGCTAGGTTGCCAGAACTTTATTTTCATTTTTCATATGTGAAAATAAAATGCATGACAGCATAAACACAGAGAGAAGAAATGAAAGTATTCTATTATAAGATTCTGTGTTAAGTTAAATGATATAATACCACTTAAAGGTACACTGTGAAAAGTTAAGAATGTATATTATAAATCCTAAAGCAACACTAAATATGCCAACAATGAAGATAAAATGGAATAATGAAAAAAAATACTGTATTTGTGCAAGAGAGACAAAGAAAAGAGGTAAAGAGGAAAAACATATTGGACTAATAGAAAGCAAGTAGCAAGATGGCAGACTCAAGGTAATTGTGTTAGTTAAGGATTCTTGAGAAAAACAAAACCAACTCTGTGTGTGTGTGTGTGTGTGTGTGTGTGTGTGTGTGTAGAGAGAGAGAGACAGACAGGGAGACAGAGACAGAGAAAGAGACAGAGACAAGAGAGAAAGAAAAAGATTTATTTTAAGTAATTGGTTCATGTGATTATAGAAAGTGCGAAATTTGCAGAGTAGGTCAGCATGCTGGCAACCCAGGGGAAGTATTGATGTTGCAGCTCAATTCTAAAGGAAGTTGAGAGGCAGAACGCTCCTTCCCTAAGAGATCTCAGGCTTTTTCTCTTAAGGCCTTCAAGTGATCACAGGAGGCCCACCCACATTACAGAAAATACTATGCTTCACTCAGAGTCTACAGGTTTAGACACCTCACCAAAGAGGAAATCCCAAAGGTTAAAATATCTCTCTTTGGGGAGGCATATATAGGTAGTAAAACTATCAAAAATGCACGTGAGTGATTAACACAGAAGTCAGAATAGAGTCTGTGAGAGGGGGCTGTAGTTAGGCAGTGCCTCAGTCTGTTTGGGCTCCTATAGCAAAAATACCATAAACTGGGAGGCTTAAACAGCAAACGTTTATTTCTCACAGTTCTGGAGTCTGGCAAGTCTAAGACCAAGGTGCAAGGGAGCTCTCTGGGCTCTGCCTTCATGACCTAATCACCTCCTAAAAGTCCTACCTCTTAATACCATCACATTGGGGATTAGGCTTCAACATATAAATTTACTGGGGACACAAATATTCAGTGTATAGCTGGCAATAACATGTGGGAGGCTTTTAGGATGATGGCCATTCTAGCTTATCACTAGGATGGTGAGTACATAGATGTTGATCTTATAATAATAAATAATTTAACTACAGACAACAATAAAAACAATGAGATCTACTGATTTAAATATTGATCATAGCAGAAAAAATACCTTCACAGTCATATCTCAACTGGTGTCTGACCAAATATCTGGGCACTGTGGCCTAGCCAAGTTGACATATAAAATTAACTGTTACAGTAAGTATATCAGTTATCATATTAAATATGAATGGTCTAAACACTAATTAAAGGAAGAGATTTCAGACTGGATTTTTAAAAAATTAAGTGTGTTTGTAAGAAACACACTTTAAAAATAAAAGCACAGGGGCGCCTGGGTGGCGCAGTCGGTTAAGCGTCCGACTTCAGCCAGGTCACGATCTCGCGGTCCGTGAGTTCGAGCCCCGCGTCAGGCTCTGGGCTGATGGCTCGGAGCCTGGAGCCTGTTTCCGATTCTGTGTCTCCCTCTCTCTCTGCCCCTCCCCCGTTCATGCTCTGTCTCTGTCTGTCCCAAAAATAAATAAAAAACGTTGAAAAAAAAAAAATTAAAAAAAAAAATAAATAAAAAATAAAAAAAAAAAATAAAAGCACAAATAGGAGAAAAATAAAAGGATTACCATGTTAACATTAGTCAAAAGAAAGCTGGAGTAACATTATTGATATAAACAAAATAGATTTTAGAGGAAAGGCTTATTCAAAGGATGAGAGTTATATTTTATAATGATAAAATTCTCAATTAATTAAGAAGATACAAAAATCTTACATGTTTATGAAACTCAAGATTTTCAAATCAAAAATGAATATAAGTGCACGGAAAAAAAAAACAAATCCATGATTATGATCAGAGATTTCAATATCCATCTCTCAAAAATTAATAAAACAAGTAAGTAGAATATCAACAATTGTGCAGCAGAATTGAGTAATACAATCAACCATGTGGCCTGATTGACAACCACGTGACCCGAGAACACTGCCCCCAACAAGAGCAGTGTGAACATTCTTTTCAAGTAAACAAGAAATACGTACCAAGAAAGACCACTTTCTTGTCTGTAAAACAAATTTCAATATATTTAAAAGGATTCAAGTCACAATGGTATTTGTCCTCTGACCACATCTGAATTGAATAAGAAAACAAAAAAATAAAAAAAGTCTCTGGAAAATCCCCAATATTTGGAAAATAAACATCACACCAATAAATAAGCCCTGAGTCAAAGAAGAAATCAAATGAGAAACTAAGAGCATTTTGAAGTAAATGAAAAGAAAAGAAAATAATATTATTTGTGAAAATCTCCCTAAGGCAGTAGTTAGGGTAAAATTTATAGTACTAAATATGTATATTAAGGAAAAAATTACCAAGATGGAACATATCCTGTGCCTTAAAACAAGTATAAGTATATTTATCTAGCATTACTAGCGCTAGTAACACTTGATTTGAAAACATATTTTCATGACACATTTTGAATTACGATTGCCCATCTGCTGTTTTCATCTTATGCCAACTGCGTTAGACTTTACACTTAGACTTTTCATAACATCAGTGTGTCATTTGAAACACTCACCACAACACTTTGGTTTTTTCAAATGTTGGTATAAGTTAGATTGATTCTTGGGGGTAGTACGGTATGTTGCAACTAGCCCAAGTTTTCATTCAGTTCTTCAATAAACATAAGCTTAGGTGCCTCTGATTTTCCAGTTAACTATGAAGAGGAAGAGAGAAGGGTTCAAAGTAGGAACATAAGAAATGCTTGTTGAATTACTATTCCAATAAGAACAAAGCACTCTATTAGGCTTTTGGCAGAAAACATGAAAAAAAAAAAACCCAAAAAACTTGTTTTCTCCTTGCAAGAGGTACACAGCTTGCAAATAGCAAATTTTTGTTTCCTTACTTGTAGGTGTATTGTAGAGGCTTTGAAACTTTATTGAATGTGACCCACAGTGAACAAAATATATTATCTCACCACCTAGAAACACACACACACACTATTGAAGTTGCATTGTCATTTTTATTTTATTCTATTCTATTTACTCTGTTTTACTATATTTTATTGAAAAAATAGTGATGGTAACAAAATAAGTTTCACAGCCCACGAAAGGGTCACAATACGTAATTTGAAAACTTCTGTACTGTACCATCTGAGAATTAACACTTAATTTTGTCGAACATAAATCTGCGTCTGTGTATGTGTGTCTGTGTATGTGTTAGGTGCAACAATGAAAAGGAAGAGGGATATCTTCAACTCACACTGATCAGAACATTGCAAAGGAGAGTTGACCCTAAGGGCCGACGCTTAACCTGGGCCTTCACAATTTCAATTGTCAGAGCCTCTCTTCCAAATATTCCATTAGATATTGTGGACAGGATTTGCTGCCTCAAAGAGAAATGGAGAAAAGCAAATCAGTCTTTGAAAAGCCTGAGGGAAGAGCAATCAGATGAGACACTGGGGGAGCTCACCATCAGGGCCGTGCCTTCAGGACTTCTTAGTTATTTTCCTTCTTGTCTCTGAGGAATCTCATCTCTATGTTATAGCATTTTAGCTTTCCCCCTTCTCGGTAATTCCCTTTAAAGATTTTCCTTTCTCCAACCTATTAGTAAAGAAATTCACGTACATCTGTACAGCCAGGGGAGGGATTTTAGGGACAACAAAGGATTAGGGCAAATAAAAGGGAAGCGTGGCCTGACTCAATTCCACCTGTTGGTTAGTCCTAGAGGACAGGCAGTAGCTGCTAGAAGCTGCCAACAGGGACCAGCTGGCCAGTGAGTGGGTAGCTCAGGGCAGACTTCTGAATGCCAGAGAAGAGTAAATAAATGGGCAATTAAGGAAAGAAGTAAGGTTAACAAGAAGTGAGTGCTTCCGTTTTACACTAGAGTATTTGCATGTCTTCAAGGTAGGGAGATTGACACTTGAACTACACAAGGTCGAGGATTGGTCTTAATAGAAATAGCCACAAAACAGTAATTGTGCCCAAATGAAATAGACAAGAAAACTCATCTTACTGGGCATGTGGGATGGTCCTGTCAAAACGAAAACTACATCAGACAAAGTTAAATAGGCAAGGAAGGTTTTATTCAATGCAGTTGCAATAGGTAAGAGAGGCCAGAGCTCAGAATGAACTCAGCGGGGTTGAAATACAAGAAGGAGGATTTTTAAGGTCTGGGT
Source organism: Neofelis nebulosa (assembly GCF_028018385.1). Classification (NCBI taxonomy): domain Eukaryota; kingdom Metazoa; phylum Chordata; class Mammalia; order Carnivora; family Felidae; genus Neofelis; species Neofelis nebulosa. The sequence goes on along the minus strand of NC_080782.1, from coordinate 116,810,720 downwards.
GAGTTAGTGAAAAAGTACTAGAGGAGGGTAGGGGGAAATTACAGGCCATCTGTGTTAGTTCATTGGCTTTATCTAAGGGAAAAATAAACCCATATCTTTATGACAGGAGGTAGTTTTGCAACTTGGAGCAAAGTGCTCACAAAAAGTTAGGCTCCTGCCCTTCCACAGAGATTAGGAGATAGCCTGCCTGGTGTTTCCTGGTGGCTGCATTTCAAAGGGATGGCTCCTGGGTCCTCCAGAACCCTTCCTGGGTTCTGGGTTGTAAAACTGGCAAGGGGTTTCTAAAAACAATTACATCTCAAGGCAACAGAGAAAGAACTTATTATAAGATTTCTAAAGTAAATGCTCTAAGATAAGGGAGGTCAGGAGCTCAGAGTCAGGTAGAAGTTTATCTAAATTTTAGTCAAGCTGAGGGGAACTTGAAGGCCATTAAGGTCATCTTAGTCCAAAGAACAGATGAGGAATTCTGTTACCCAGATCAGTGTTCAGACCAGAACATGGGTTTGTTCTTGGAGTTGCCATACAGCACCTTTCCATTTATTTAACCCCCACCTGATCAGCATAAACTGAGTATTCCGCTGGTGTCTTTTTTTTTTAAGTTTATTTATTTTTGACAGAGAGAGAGAGAGAGAGAGAGAGAGAGACAGAGCATGAGTGGGGGAGGGGCAGAGAGTGAAGGGACATAGAATCTGAAGCAGGCTCCAGGCTCTGAGCTGTCAGCAGAGACCCTGACTTGGGGCTCGAACTCACAGACTGCGAGATCATGACCTGAGCTGAAGTTGGACTCTCAACCAACTGAGCCACCCAGGCGCCCCTGGTGTCTTTTACTGTAAACAACAAGGAGCCTTCCGTCTTCATTTAAACCAAAATCATATTTCGTATTTTACGCTCGAGGGTTTTTACCGGTTCCTTTTTACACTCCTTCAAACAGTTTTTTAAGTCGTTTGGAACAAGAGATTTTTTTTCCCTTTCCTGGCAGCTTTTAACATTATAGCAAACCTGTGTCTGAGCAACTGCAGGTCACTGTCTCTCACAGTGGCAGATCAAGACATTTGCAAACAAGAACAAAAAAATGTGTTTTGTATTTGAAACTGGACTGGATAAATGGTATTTGATGGCTGCTGTATATAGTTTTAAATGGTTTATCCACCTTCTTGAGTTGTACTTATGGCGGGGGGGGGTGGGGTTGATAGAAGTTTTTAATTCCAAAGTCACAGGACTTTTTTTTTTTGTTTGTTTGTTTTGGTAACTGAGCTAAAAAAGGACTCCTTTTTGGTGGGGGCAGATGAAGGCTCCCAGGAGCCCTTTCTCTCAGAGGGAACAAATACCCTTTCCTTATTTCTTTCAGTTGAAAAATGTATGAAGAAACATTTGCAGTCACTGAAATACTACTGAAGTTGAAAACTTGACTTTTTCTTTCTTTTTTAATAAAAAAACCACGAAAAAACCTACTTGCCCCTCTTTGGGAGGCTGTGTGTCAGAGAACCAGGGTCACATACACCCCCCTCTTCCTGCTGAGCTGACATTGTTAGTCATTGTAGCCTATGCAGGCAAGACTGCACTCTCCTACAGACATTTCTGCTCTGATCTTCATTATTTCTCTTCTTCTGCTGGGTTTGGGGTGTCTTTGCTCTTCTGCTTCTAGTTCGTGTGCAATTAGCCGTGGTGTCGTTTTTTTGGCACATAATAAAAACGTTGCAGCAGGGGGAAAAATGGTAATGCTGTCCTATGGCTTCCATGAAATCCTTGAGAAGGGAAAGACTTTGTCCTCTAGCCCAGGATTGGACTGACATTTGTGTGGTGGCTGTTCTATGGTGGGGGGTGGGGGTGGGGAACAAATGTCGAGGCCTAAAGACAGGCAGCTCCAAGCTCTGGTGGGATTGTGACTGGTTAACAGAATGGGCTAGACTATGAAAGTTCTGTAATTAATGGGCTGTGGAGCTAAGTTTCCTTTCTGTGGGAGAACAGTAGAACTGTAGGTTAAATCCTGTAGAGGATTTTGGTGTCCCTGAAAGGTGATAACCATCTGCTTTGGACTACATTGCAAGGAGCTGGTTTTTGAAAATGTTGTTTTGAAGTAACTTGAAACAAAAGTAGGAACAGAAGCCTGACATCCAGAGGAAAAGCCCCAAGCTATAGCTTTTAGAATTAAGCCAGGGGGTGAGGCGCCTGGGTGGCTTAGCCATTAAGCATCCGAATTCCTCCTCAGGCTCTGTGCTGAGGACTCAGACCCTGGAGCCTGTTTTGGATTCTGTGTCTGCCCCTCACCTGCTTGTGCTCTGTCTCTCTCTCTTTTTCTCTCTCAAAAATAAAATAAAAACATTAAAAAATAATTTAGAATTAAGCCAGGGATATGATAGATGATGAGGAAGTCATAGACTAAGGAATTTCTGACGGGGATGTGATCCCTTAATCTTATTTATTCTCCTCACCCAATACTATTAGTTCAACTGGAATTTGGGGGAGTTTGGAAAAGCTAAAGCTCTTTTAGGCTTATTTCTTTCCTATGATGTTTTATTTCCTCTGGAATCCTTTCTATGCAATGGAGTCCCGCTACCTCTCTGAACTGGGGGACAAATGATTCACTTAGTAAGGTGGCCTTGTATTTTCAAAATGCTCCATGTTGGATTACAAGCATGGAGCCCACTAATTCGGTGAAAACCACCGCTTTCATATTCTAGGTGACTCAGGTCCTTCTGGAAGTTTCCAGTAGTTTTGTTTTTGGCACTTATTAAAATTATTTAATAAAAAGTACATTAAGTGAGGTAAATAAAAATTTGTTCTTTCTAGCATTGTAATAATATTGAAAATTGGAATCAACCTAACTGAGCAACAAGGGAAGAATTTCTTTTTGAGAGAGAGGGAGGGAGCAAGTGAGCGAGGGGCAGAGAGAGAGGGGGAGAAAGAAAGAGAGTCCCATGAGGGGCAGAGAGAGAGAGAGAGAGAAAGAGAGAGAGAGAGAGAAACAGGGCTCACTCAAAGTAGCGCTCAAGCTCACCCGATTTTGTGGGGGTCAAACTCAATAACTGTGAGATCATGTCCTGAGCCAAACTCAGATGCTTAGCCAACTAAGCCACCCAGGTGCCCAGAAAAATTTTAATATAATAAAAATCCAAATATGTGACAAAATATGGCACCAGGCCTCTAAATTCATATTCTATATGATTATATTTGAAGATCAAGAAAATGTGACAGTACATTTCTAAGTGAAAAGGACAGAAAACAATATACAGTTCTACAAAAATTTGATTTTTAACAACTGGAACAATATAACTCAATATATGTTTAACAGTTATGTCTGGGTTTTGAGATTTCATGTCTTCTTATTTCTTTTTTTAAATTTCTATTTTTCCAATTTTCTAAAGTTGACATATCTTTCCTTGTTATAAGAACAATTGTTCTTCAAGAGCCTGGGTGTCTCAGTCGGTTAAGTTTCCGACTTCACTTCAGGTCAAGAGATCACGGTCCATGGGTTCAAGCCCCTCTTCAGGCTCTGTGCTGACAGCTCAGAGCCTGGAGCCTGCTTCAGATTCTGTCTCCCTCTCTCTCTGCCCCTCCCTCACTTGTGTTCTGTGTCCCTCTCTCTCTCTCAAAAATAAATGATAAAACATTAAAAATTTTTAAAAAAGAAAAAGAACAATTGTTCTTTACAGAAAGGAAGATGAACATAGGGCATTCAGACAACAGGAGGAAACTCAGTTATGACAACATATCTTCCATGTTACAAAGCTACAAAGGCTGTGGATTACTTTAAGAACCAGGCAAGACTCACTGCAAATGGCATCTAGAGACCTCATTCATCACCAACGTCCTTCCTTACTCAGCTCTTTCCATGATTTGCATGCTAGCCAAAGGTACTAATTCTTGTGGAACATACTGTGCTTTTTCTGCTGCGCTCTCCCCTACCGTGATGTGTTTCTTCATGCCATGCCCCTTTAGATTGCCTGCAACAGGCTTCCCTGTCCAGTGATCTGTTCCCACCCCCAAGTCCTCTAGGCAGCTTGGTGCTTCCTTACCCAATGCCTCCTGCTGAGGTTTGACTTTGATTTACCCTGAATATTGGGCCTCCAGGGGCTGCTCCTCCCAGCACACAATGCCTCAGTGACCTCTCTCTCTTACATAGCTATTCCACCCCCTCCTGAGGCCCTGATACCTGCTTCTTAAAAGAGGCAAGAACCACAGAGAACATGCCACGTCTCTCTTCCTTTCTCTTCTTTCCAAGGTGGGTCGAAGAAGGGGACGTGTGTGTGGTAGGGGGAGTGGGCATCTGGCATCCTGCTTTACTGCAGCTGGATCTTCCATTGTTGCAGCTCCATTCCCAAAGGAATCCAGGGAAGATGTCAGGAAGAGATGGGGTGTGCTTAGCAAAAAGCGCAGGAGCTCCGATTGTCTCAGGAGCAGGCAGGGTAGGAAGCCCTGGACATTGTGCCAAGCACTCCAACCATCTTGGGAAGTAGAGTACCCTAGGGACATTACCATGTCTCACCTATCACACCACAGCATATCGCAATTGGTTTATGTCAGTTGCCTATTCACATATGCTACAAAGTAGAGAAAAAGACCTGATGGCATAGGGAGGATCAGGTCACCTCCGTAGGATTAGGAAGATAGGGGAGTTCAATGTGGTCCTTGCGCAGGCCTGGAAACTGCATACCATTCTCTAGCCTCAGAAAAGGATCCTCCCACAGGAGGATTTGCTCACTGATTTCTCCCTTTCTGGATGTCTAAATGAAAATAACTTTGGGGCCCCCATTAGATAGTGTGGAATGGTATTTCTCCCTGTGCACTCTCTCAGAGTGCTCTAGGAGAGCTGAGCATTCCACACCAGAAGATTCTAGCACAGCCAAGTAAGTCTGGAATATTACAATCTTTGCCTTACTCCCAAGAGACAGTCTCAGCTTCATAAGCAAGTACGGACCTGTTCCCCTGTTGAGAAGCTCTTATTTTCTGGAAGCTTCTAGTGGCCTCATTTTCTTTGTATCCCCTCAAAGAACAAATTTGGGTTAATCTTCAGGTAAGGGGTTGCCTTTTAAAGACACTTAAAATACCTCCATACTAAAATAATATAATTATGCCCAAAGAGTAACCTCTGATTGACTTCTGTCTTGTAAGTAGTCACAGGTCTGTCACTGAGTTCTAGACTTTTATTTATGACCAGCCAATTTTGGCATTTTCCTGAGCATTTGTTCTTGGGGAAGAGTGAAATAATAGGCTTTCCAAGTGTGGTATACAGAGGTTACAGTGGGCAGGCTGGAGATGGATATTCACCCTAAAGATGGTCTTAATATCTTGAATACCTCTGCTTTAGTGATTGTACTAGAGGGGAACATCCCAAGGCAATATCTCAGAGCATCACTCTAAGGACATACGCACCAGGAGGAAAAATGACCAAATGTCATCCAGTATTCTGCTCGCTTTTGTTCTTCATCCTGATACATGGGGCATTACCTTCTGGTGAGTAATTTGGCTGGTTCTGGCATTTATGTAAAGTTGATTTGTGAGCTTTGACACTGTAATCTGAAAGAATGCTTTAGAATTATTTTGTATTTATTTGTGTAAGAGTATCATTTTACTATATCTGTATATCTGTATCTATAGAGAGAGACTATGCAGTTGGTCCACAAATAAAAGACTCCGAGCCAATGTGCAAGGGCCTTTGTTTCCCCATCTATTAGTGCAGATCATGAAACCTAATTTATGGGGACCAGGGGGCTTGGGCAATTCAAGGTAGAATGTGAAAGTGATTGGCAATATGCCCACATCTCAAAAATGCAAAACTTTTGAAAATGCTTTGTCATGAATTTCAGTAGGTCATTACCTTTTTTGTCCTCCTTTATAAAAGAGTCCTGTGGGGAGTTTTAGAGAGACCTAGCCTTAAGGACTGAAGAACTTGATTTTTTACCCATCTACCATGAAATCCTGGGCAGTAGCAACTGTCTTTCCTCTCTCTGTAAAATATGGGGATTAGGCTAAAGGCCTCTTTAAAGTTCTAACATTTCTTAATGTCTTTTCTTTTTGGCTGCCTGTTCTGAATCCTCTCAAGCCCAGGCTAACCACAGGTTAATCAAAAATTTACTTGTTATACTAGACTGGCAACATATATGAGACCAGTGATTGCTTGCTACTTATCCATCAGGAGTAGAAGAGTTATTCCACATTTTTTAGGGTAAAAAATGAATGCATGTGTAAATAAAACAGTTTTGGGGTGCCTGGGTAGCTCAGTCAGTTGAGTGTCCCACCCTTGATTTTGGCTCATGATCTCACAGTCTGTAAGTTCAAGAGCTATGTCAGGCTCTGTGCTGACAGTGTGGAGCCTGCTTGGGATTCTCTCTCTCTCTCCCTCTCTCTCTCTCTCTCTCTCTCTCTCTCAAAATAAATAAATCTAAAAAAATTATAAATAAAATAAAATTTTAAAAAGGTTTTCTGTTATTGCAAGCTTTCTTGGTAATAAATTAGAATTCTTTAATTCTGCCAACAGATTAAGCTATGGTTTACCAGGTATTACATTCTGCAACTATTTTCATTTATGTCTTGGTTTTAGAACCTCGACACTGGTGGCCACCACATGGAGCTGTTAAGGTAATCTTTCACTATATTCCTCAGGATTGAGATTCTAATTTGAGTTTTCTTTGGGTTTGCTGTTTTAGAATCTTACTTCAGGAAGGTCATCTGTGATGTTCTCCAAAGTCCACTCACATGAACATGGCAGGTACACTGTAGATAACATGAGCCCCAAGTAGAGTGATCCAAACTGGGAACCAAGATGAGATTTGGTCATTTGGACACCAGATAGCCCTCCATAGTGCCTAGAAAATGAGTACCAACAATTGCCAGGGGATAGAGGAAGTGGAGGGGGATTAATTGGGTGACAGACATACAGGAGGCAGATGATGGTGGCCTGGCCATGGTGGTGGTGTTGGATAAGGAAGAAGGAAAAGAGTTTCTTTCTTTTTTTTTTTTTTAATTTTTTTTTCAACGTTTTTTATTTATTTTGGGGACAGAGAGAGACAGAGCATGAACGGGTGAGGGGCAGAGAGAGAGGGAGACACAGAATCGGAAACAGGCTCTAGGCTCCAAGCCATCAGCCCAGAGCCCGACGCGGGGCTCGAACTCACGGACCGCGAGATCGTGACCTGGCTGAAGTCGGACGCTTAACCGACTGCGCCACCCAGGCGCCCCAGGAAAAGAGTTTCTAAGCTCAAATATGATCCCTCTTTCTCTACTCAGCCGAAACTCTCTCCCACCTTGTATCAGAGGCACATTACCAATCTTTCTATGACACTCATAGAGCCCCTGAGACCATCTCCTCAAGTTCCAGCAAACAGAGTCACATCTTCAAGCTGCCACTGATACCAGCATTGTGACTGGTTGTGGGTTTTCATCCCTGATGAGACATGTCCCTTCTTTTGTTTTTAGTTTTCCCTAAAAAATCAGGGCATTATGCTAAATGCTTTCACATTTCACAACTTCAAGAAGAGAGTTGGCTTGGGGATTTTGAGAGTGGATGAAATATGATAAATATTTTAAATTGAAGCCTATGAATGTCAGTGAAGCATTTCTTTCCAATTATGAGCTTTCAGGGTTTTTTGCCCACTTGGCCCAGAAATCTCTAAGACTTTTCCCATGTCTAATACTCTGGGAATGAAGGAGATTGAGAGAGAAGCTAAATTTCACAAATACATCCACTCTTCTTTTTCCCACCATAGTGTAGCAGGCCTCTGTACCCCGTTACCATCAGGAGGTCCTCACAATGAGGGTGTTGTGGTTGTCAGACAGGATAAATTTAGGTTTGGCCTCCACTGCTTTGTGAAGGGACAGCTGTAAGAGCTTTGTGTGACTGTGATAGGATGCTAACTATGTTTAGATTTTCCTAATCAAGTCCAGATGTGACCTACCTGTTTGTGTGATTCTAATGTCATTCTTTTCAAATCAATTTCAGGTGAAATGTCCATATAAGAAAGTAAACTTGAGTTGGTTCACTGGAACAGTGAACCCCTGCCCTGGTTTATATCAACCCATCTGTGGCACTAATTTTGTAACCTATGAAAACCCCTGTATCTTGTGTGTCGAGAGCATGTGAGTACTATTTGTGGGGAAAGAAGAGAAGGAAGAGAAACTTAGTCCACCACAGTTACCATGTACCTCTTCTACCAAGCGTATCAGCCTTGAAGCCAGGAATTTGCTCCAGTTTGCAGAGATAATAATCAGTCCCCAGTCATAAGAGCATGTGTAATATAAAGCCCACTGGGGTAGAAAGCAGACTCAGTGTACTCTGTGGTGTTTCAGGGCCTTCTGTCTGAACCCTCACATTCCCATATGCCAAGTGATGGATCAAATCCCCTATGCTACATGAAGCTTTGGTTATTCCTTTGAGTCCTGAAATTCTTTGGTTTGAAATTGTGGTTTGCCGTCTCTAAGATACCTTCAATCTTTTATGTGTCTGAAACTCTGAGCTATGATGAGGTGACTGCAAGGTTTGGGTCCTTTTGCTAAGAGCCCCTGTTTAGGTTTTTGGATTTATGGGACATGATTATCAGTGATTAGACACTGAGATCTCACAAAACCACCCCTTCAGGTTTGACCTCTGTTTAAGCCAGTGCAGTTCACAGGGACTAAAATGCTCCTTATGGCATCACAATGCCAACAATCATTTTGTAATTTTATACAAGGATCAGTGTCAGGAATGTGTAAATTCCACATCATCCTGACTAATGAGGAATTGGACCAAAGTGTGAGGGTGTTAACAGAAAAAGATGAGGACTGATACGCCTTATAGATCACAAGCTCAGGCCTGACTAACTTATTTTCTTTCTTTCTTTCTTTCTTTCTTTCTTTCTTTCTTTCTTTCTTTCTTTCTTTCTTTCTTTCTTTCTTTCTTTCTTCTCTCTCTCTCTCTCTCTCTCTCTCTCTTTCTTTCTTTCTTTCTTTCTTTCTTTCTTTCTTTCTTTTGAGAGAGAGAGGGAGCAAGCAGGGGAGAGGGGCAGAGGGAGAGAGAGACAGAGAGACAGAGAGAGAGAGAGAGAGAGAGAGAGAGAATATTAAGTAGGCTTCATGCTCAGCACAGAGCCCGAAGCAGGACTTGATCCCACGATCCTGGTATCATGACCTGAACCAAAATCAGTAGTTGGATTCTCAACCAACTGAGCCTCCCAGGAACCCCAAATAACTTATTTTCAAAGAGTTTGCAGCATAGGCCATAACATCTTCCATGGCATCTTAGAATCACGGAAGGATAACTGGATAGGAAAATCCAATAACCTAGTTTTTGTATGTAGTCAATTCCCTTTATGCTCTGGCTCTTAGTTTCCTTAAATATAAAATAAGGATGGTAGATAAAATAATTTTAAAAAGTTTTTGTAGGTCTGACATTTTATTAATGCAATGTTGATTCTGATTCTTGCCTTTAGGAAATCTCATGGGAAGATTAGGTTTCAAAATGATGGAAAATGCTAGCTGAGTGAACTTGGATGTCAAAGAAGATATCTTTTTTTCTCTATCATGACAACCCTTCCTTGCATTTGATAGTGACAGAGACCTGCCCCTGCCGTGCTTGTATCAGATAACTAAAGGTCCCTTCCTTAGACTTCTTTCCTCATTGATGAACAGCCTTCCATATTCTAATAAATAAACTTTTCTGAAAGTCTGATTTAACTTGGTCCTCAGATCTGTGTCTCAATTCTCAGAAATAGAACAAAATGAACATTTGAGCCAAAGGTCAAAACCAAACAGTGGGATTCATCAGCTTCTTGATACTGTGAATGGCGAAGGAATCTATATAAAGGCTCCAAGTTGTCTTCCAAGGAACACAACAGAAGTTTCTTCCATATTCCTATAGCATTTCTTAAAAAAACAACTACTTGGAACTATGGAGCATCGTGCTCTTCCTGGCCATTCCTCTTGCCCACTTGCTGCAAACTCCTTGTTAAACAACTTCACTTTTAGACTCAGTTTTGAAACAGAGACATTTACACACATCTGGTTTGACTCTGCAAGACCCAACATTTCCACTGGCCCCACTTTTCTCCATAGAAGGTGGCCTACATCAGTGGCATCCATGAATGTTCCAGTGGTTTTTTAAAATTCTCTTGACACATTTTAACCTCTGAAACCTATTGGGACATGTTCTTCTCTGGGCTATATTTCTTCTGTGTATATATTCATTCCTAATATGGAGAGAAGATTAATATACACTAATATGCTCTCTTCCCCTCAGCCAGTTTGCTCCCTGCTGACTTGGGAAGAGCATCTCTTCTGCCTCTGAATATCCTTGTAAGACTGTGGTCCGTGTTTATCTGTTCTGTTAGCTCTTTGACCTTAACTACTATGCTAATTACAAGGTAGACACAGGGCTCCAGTAAAAAGGAAAAAATCACCTTTGGTCTAGAATATGAAAAGCAAATTGCTCTGGGGGAAATGAAATAGGCTCTATCTTTATGTATGTCCATTTCCACTGCTCTAAGTCCTAGGTCATGCAGGAGCACTGAGAACTCTGAGGAGGATCGTATTCTAATGCTATTGCCTTGATTTCATGTTCACAAATCTTTTCTTCTGTAATGATTGGCCATGAGCACCATGAAGTATATTTTTCATCTCAAACATTTTAATTTTCATCTCTACAAGTTTGATTTACCTTTCATGTTTCTAACATTTTGACATCTGGAATATAATTATAATAACTATTTTTATGAATGCTAATTCTAATATCTGTGTCAATTCTGGGATGGTTGATTTTCTTTTCATTATGGATGATATCTTAGGATATGCACATTTATGAATGAATTTATGAATGCATAATTTTATGAATTTTATCTTGTTTGACTCCAAATATTTTGATATTTCTAGAAATAGTCTTGAGTTTTGTTCTGAGACACAGATCAATTACTTGGAAACAGTCTGATCCCCTGGAATATTATTTTTAAGAGTTGTTAGGTGGGACCAGTACAGTATTCACTAAGTGGCTAATTGTTGGTCATTATTAGCCACTTAGTCTAATTGTTGGTCTAATAAATGTTCCCTGAATTATAAGTTTTCTAGTATGGCTAACAGGAACAGCCACTATTACCCTATATGAGATCTGGGCTTTGTTACCTCTAATCCTCTCTAGTGGTTCTTTCCTGACTTTACGTATTTTCCTCACGCACAGGCATCGATCAGTGATATGCTGAGCTTTCTGTCCAGCTCTTTCATGCTGTCGTCCTGCAAACTATGGCCACATTGGTCTCTCTCCTCTCAGCTCTGTCTCCTCAATTCAGGGAATCTACTTGCTCCATCTGGGATCCTCTTTCCTTTCCTGGGAATCTCCCACAATGCTGAAATCAAGGCCAATCACAGAGCTCATCATGTTTATTTCCCATCTCTCAGGATTTGGCATCCTTCAGTGCCTGATGTCTAGTGTCATTGTTTCACATATTTTGTCTGATTTTTTGTTGTCTTTCCAAGAAGGAGATATATCTGGTTTCTCTTACTATATATTATCTGAAGGTAGAAGTCAGCTTCATCTTTATCATGTCATGAGACTTAGGTTTTCCTCTGACACCTTCTGAAGTCTAGAGTAGCTTAGTCAATGTACTTAGTTGTCATTATTCTCCTTTTTCTAAGAATTCCAAAGGATTAGACTCGTTTTCTGTAATAATACAAAATTTTTCAGTGGATAATAAAACATTTACTTCAATGTTCAATACACAGCAGTACTGTGTATATTTTTTCTGTTACTTGATATTTTTTCTGTTGCTTGACAGTAGACATCTCCAAAGAAAGAAAGGAGGGCAGCATATTTATCCAAATTCAGGACTCCCCTCCTTTCAGTGCTGTCTCTAAAACCTAGTCGTTGTCGTACACATGCTCTCATTGCCAACATTAAGGGAGCTTCCCGGTAGTATTCCTAGCTCCGGCACCTGTTTTGAATTTTGAACTCCCGCCGTCACGTTCCCTTTACTTTGCATTCTCTAATTATTTATCAGTCCCAGGTTTTTGTCATTGCTATCTTCCCTTTCCCCATCTTGCTCTGCTTGATGATCCCACTCACATCTGCAATTATTCTACTGTCTATACACTCATAACTTGCATATTCACATGATAAGACTGTACCCATATACTTAGATATCAGATATTAGACATCTTAATTTCACTGGCTCCTGGAATTACCTCCATTCTCTTGTCTCAACTATAATCCTGCCTCCATTCTATAATCTTTTAAACCTGACCTGTTAAAAACAATTCTCTCCTATGAGTTATAATAGAAAAAAACATCTTAGTATGACTTGTAAGATATTTGTTTCATCTGCTACAGACACTGCCTAAAGCCTAACTTTAGCCATAATGAACACTTAGGACTTGCAACAAACCCTATTTACCCAGAAGGTGGCAGTAAAGCACTGCCATTTAGACCAATAAATAACTGATCAGTCCTACAGCGGACTCCTCGCATACCAACCATGTGATTTGGGACAAGTTCTAATGCTCTATGAGCTACAGATTTATCATCATTTAAAATGATCATATTAACAGCACACACCTGGTTTTGAGGAGAAGTGACGCTCCAAAATGTTTAAATAGGGATGACCAGGTGAATAACAAATGGGGGCAAGATTTCCTTCACCGCCTGCATGTGAATCCCTGTTTATGAACCTAATGAAGGGGAAGAACTTAAGATGAAAAAGGATTTCAGCAATTTCTTTCTTTTTTTTTTTTTTTAATTTTTTTTTTTCAACATTTTTTATTTTTGGGACAGAGAGAGACAGAGCATGAACGGGGGAGGGGCAGAGAGAGAGGGAGACACAGAATCGGAAACAGGCTCCAGGCTCCGAGCCATCAGCCCAGAGCCTGACGTGGGGCTCGAACTCACGGACCGCGAGATCGTGACCTGGCTGAAGTCGGACGCTTAACCGACTGCGCCACCCAGGCGCCCCGGATTTCAGCAATTTCTGATGTCACTGTCCTATTTTTCCCCCAGGAAGGTGAAATCTCCTATCATAGTGCATGAAGAGCTCTCTCTATGGATGAGAGAGTTGGGAAATATTCTATCTAATGGACTAAATATTACTCTTAGAATTCTGTGAAGTTCTTTTGTTTTTCTGATTAGATTTTTTTTTATCCAAAGAAAGTTAATCAACTCAAAGGCACAAACTTGAGTAAATTGTTTATCATATATTTTCCAAACAAAATTAGTAATTTCTTGGAGTATGGGTATGTGTAGGCAGCCAAAGAGGTTCATTGAAATACCATGCAAACTACAAGACCAATCTACACCCTGGTTCATTTTCTTTAATTGAAATTTTTAATTTGTAATTTAAAATTATTTTGCTTTGTGATAGTAATATGTACTCTTCAGGAAGAATTCAGAAATACAGAAAAATACATTTTAATTTAAAAAAGTAAAAGCAAGCAAAACATTACAATCGAGACTTACTGTCACTGATTTTAGATTAAAATCTTTTCTGAACTCCTCCTCTTTCTCTCTTAATGACTGTGATGGAAATAAAAATAGGATCACACTACACATGCTACTTTTGAAGTGAGAATGTACTGAATAGTAAGTCAATATGCCATTGAAGAAGAAGAAATTATATCTAAATGGGTGCAATAAATACATTAAAGTGAAACTTATTTAAAGATACTACTTCCAAGAATATCAAAATAACAAATGTATAAGGAAAAAAACTCTAACAAAAGGTATGTATAATCTATACCTTGAAATTATAAAATATTAATCAAAGATTGTGAAGAAATCCCAAAGAAATGGAAGTACATACCCATTCATCAATTTAAAAATTCAATATTATAAAGAAATACATTCACTCTAAATTGTTTTATAGATTCAGTATAATCTGACTCAAAAATGTGGCAGGAATTATTTTTTTGTTTTTGTTTTTGTTTTGGTAGCTGGAGTGTTTGTTTTTTGTTTTTTGAGAGAACAACAATTTTATTTTCAAATTTGTATGAAAATGTAACAGGAATAAAGAAGATAATCTTGAGGAAGAACAAAGGTGGAGGATTCACATGACCAGGTAATAAGATTTATTCTCAGCCAATAATAATAAAGAAAATATACTGCTGCAAAGATAGACAAATAGACCAGTGGAATGGAATTGAGAGTCCAGAAGCAGACACACATATGTATGGTCATTAGATTTATGACAAAAAGATCCTAGTAGTAGTAGAATTTTGAAAGCATGTTCTCTTTATTAAATTATACTGAGTCAACTGGATATGCGCATGCGAGAAAGTGAATCTTGACTCAACAATGTCAGTTTGAATTGATATTCAAAAAAAACAATTCAGAAAATCTTTTAGAAGGAAATAGACTTTCATGAATTTAGAGAATACAGATATTGTTTAAACTAGCAAAAAAAGGCATGAAGTGTAAATAAAAATATGGTAAACTGCAATATTAAAATATTAAAATTAAAATTCATCAAAATTTTAGCAAATTAGTAAATTAAATTAGTAAGATTAGTAAAGTAAAAGGTAAACCACCTACTAGGAGAAAATGTTTCCAATACATGTATCCAACAAGAGGCTCTTAGAAATACATGAAGAACTCCTATAGATGATAAGAAAAACACAACAGCCCAATAGAAAAATGTGCAAAATAAAGGAAGAAGTTATCAAAAGGCTAATAAATTATGCATTACCTCCATTTTTCTTTACATTTCAGCTGTATTTTCCTTATCTAGCTTTTGATCTTACGTTGTAATAAGTCCTGGTCTTTTACTAAGGTGAAGTTCTGAAGAAAAATGTAATTTGTTTCCTTGGATTATATTTATTTTCAGATAGTCGTCATCATGTTTCTTTCATATAACATAGCTCTCCTTAATTTTTCTTTGGCTATGATCAGGGACTGGCATACCTTTCAGCTTTCCCATTTTAATTTCAACCTCAAAATGTACAGCTCTAGCCATACTTCTCTTTGACATAGAGTGAATTAATTTTCCTTAATCATCTGTATACTACTAAATGCAGCTTTATTGCCTTGCCATTTGATCTATCAAATAAGGGCTTATTTTATTTCTCTCTCCTTTTTTCCTGTGGTGAGAAGTTTGTGATTAAATAGGGAGAGCTCAGCTGGAAAGAATAGGGCCTTTGCTGGAAGAATTAGGCCCTCTCTGCTGTCTCTTCTCTTTTTCGATTGACATGAGTGGCAATTTATCTTATATACATGGAAAGAATAGCTTTGTATTGATTCATTTATTTCCCCTTTTAGATGTGGGAATTTGGAGTGTAAGTTTCCATCAGAGATGAGTGAATCTACTTTTTTAAAATTGGCTTTTTTCATCCTTCATCTCATAGCATCTTTTTTTCATTTTTTTCCTCACCTATCCAATCTATCAAAAGAGGAAAACAATTTAAAAAAAAAACCCTCTTCCTACTCTTCAAATAGTCTTTTCAATAGAAATTGTGGAGAAATTTGTAATCTTATAATTTCTGCTTCTGAGGGTAAGTTTCAACTTAAGACTTAAGCTTTGACATCTCAGGTTGTTCTTTTTCTTTTCTTATTTTCAAATTTTGCAATGTACTTCAAGATCTGGTCCCCAGGCATTCTTTTTTTTTTTTTTAACGTTTTTATTTATTTTTGAGACAGAGAGAGACAGAGCATGAACGGGGGAGGGTCAGAGAGAGGGAGACACAGAATCTGGAACAGGCCCCAGGCTCTGAGCTGTCAGCACAGAGCCCGACGCGGGGCTCGAACTCACGGACCGTGAGATCATGACCTGAGCTGAAGTCAGACGCTTAACCGACCAAGCCACCCAGGCGCCCCGGCATTCTTTTTTTTAACATGCTGACATGAAATTTTGACACACTTCTTGTTTTTGCGGTTCATTTGTTAAAATTCAGAAGAAGGCCATTCTGTGGTCTGGTTTTGCTGTGCCACCCTGCTTTGGTTATCTACTGCTGAATGGCAAATATTCCAAAACTGAGCATTTTAAAGCAATAACAATTTGCTATTTTCACAATTTGGGGAGTTAGCCATTTCATTCATCTGCTTCCCGTGGGGTCAGCTGGAGTGCTGGCATGGCCAGAAGTTACCCCTGCTAAATTCTATTTTGATGAAGTGGCTTCTGGAATATCATATATTTCATAATAGATATAGGATTATATATACAGGAATATTATGCATGTGTGTGTGCACCTGTATAGGTAGAAAACTTAATGAAAAATATGGGACATTGGAAATTGTGTAGAAAAACTTGATCGAAATAATGAAAGTGCTAAAAATCATTCCATTTTTAAAAGGCAAAACTGCACGGATGCCTGACTGGCTCAGTAGGTAGAGCATGTGACTCCTGACCTTGGGGTTGTAAGTTTGAGCCCTGTGCTGGATGTAGAGATTACTTTAAAAAAATAAAATCTTAAAAATAAAATAATTTTAAAAATAAAAGGCAAAACTGCAGACATTTAGCTCATGGAAGAGAATATTGATAGAGAGCATGAGATATGTTTAGGAAGGAAAGAAATAAACAAAGAAAGGATATGGGAGAGAGAAAGGAAAAAAAGGAGAGATTCTATCAAGGGACAGAGAGATACACTGTGATCTGTGTGGCTTCAAGGTAGAAAATTAGGGTAATTGAATCATCAGAAAGACAGGTCTCAATTAAAATTAGGGAGGCTTTGTCTAACTGTGTAATCTAACAAAGGAATGGGCTTCGCTGCAAAGGAGTAAAGTCCCCGTCTTAATAGTCAAGTAAAGGTTTAATGACTGCTCTTACAGAGGCTGTGGGAAGATTGCAGCCAGGTGCAAGCTTTGTATATCTAAAATGTTTCTCAGCCGTTAGAAATTATGTTTATCTTCTCTATGCATGCAACTGCACCACATGAGACAAAACTTAGGACAACTGAGTACAGAACAGAGTTTGATCAGTGACCTGAGGAGGACAGATTCTGTTGCTATCCAATTCTTCCTGTCGCAAACTAGCTCCCCAGAGGCAGGCTCTCATGAGAAGCTGGGTGGGAGAAGAATCTCCTTGTGCCTGCTGTTAAGCTAGGGTTGATGTCATACCTTGGGTAGTATTCAGGGGAAGCAGAAACCTGTGAATCACAGTCTGGTTCCCAGAAGAAAAAAGTATAGGATGGAAGCTAAATCTGGGAAATAAAATAGCAGGTTATAATGTTTTTGCTTGTAGCTATGGGGAAGAAAAGGAGATAAGAAGCTTTCCTCAGGCTTCCTTTTCTTCATGGATGTTTCTGTTGTCTAACCTGTTTATTGTACCTATCATATCACAAGGATAATTTTTACTAAACTCTTTTTCCATAACTAGACCATGAACTTCAGGAGAGCAGGGACATTTTATATCACTGTTCATTGTAATATTCCCTATACCTACTCTAATGCCTGGCCTAATGTAGGTGTTTATTCAACAAGCGAATGAAGAAATAAATGAAAAGGACTTAACCACCTGAGATCTATCACCCCACTGAAGCCGTAACTAACAATATGACGTCTGGCTCTAAAACATTTTCATAGTATGTTTTAAACTAAGACATGGCAAAATCTTCTCAGATTGCCTCTGTGCTTCATCTCACCTTGTCATGATGGCAGTTGCCTAACAATAGGAGTAGGAAGGAGGAACTTCCTCAGATTATCTGGTCTTTTGGTAGATGGAGAACTTCTACTTTATATTTTGAAGGTTTCAACTTTCCTAAAACTTGCTTGTAAGTAGATCTGGCCCTTACTGGCAGGATTCAGAAAATGATAGAAATAGATATAATTATCAAGGAATGATTATAAAATTAAGAAAGAAATTAAGTATTTGGAATTGATTTAAAAGCTATGGAATACTTACATATTCAAAAATGTTCTGCATTGTGTGACCTATTCAACATCTATATGATTACTATCAGATCTTTGAAAAAATTAAAAATTAAAAATTAAAAAATATCTTTGAAATCAGACCTTTGCAAACTTCATGATTTATGATTCTTCCTTTCTTAGAGATGATTACTAAGGAAGAATATGCCATCTTAATGACTAGCTAGTGTAGAGGTATAAACCAAATGTAAGTCTGAGATGAACACTCATCTATAAAGATACTGCTAATCAAATAAAAAGACATGGAAAAGAGGCAGATTCAGTAGCAATCAAGAGGGGTTTAGGTTTTGATATAATAGAGCTTAGAAGCCCCTGGGACTATCAAGCAGAAGGTATTTATACGTTAACATAGCTAAACAATTCTTAACTTTTTGGTGTTGTTGAAATATCTGTATGACCAAAGGGTGCCTGTGTGGCTTAGGCGGTTAAGTGTCCAACTCTTGATTTCAGCTCAGGTCATGTTCTCACAGTTTGTGAGATAGAGCCCCATATGGGGTTCCATGCTGACAGCACAGAGCCTGCTTGGGATTCTCTCTCTCACCTCTCTCTCTCTCTCTCTTTCTGCCCCTCCTCCAACTCACACACATACTCTCTCTCTCAAAATAAATAAACATTTAAGAAATAAAAAAGAAATATGTGTATGACCAAAAGTAAGGCAGGAATAGGTACGTTGCTGTGGCGAGGGCTTTCCTTAGTTTGCCAAACACTTTCTGGCATTGAGAGAGGAAACTGCTCTTAAGGAAAGATGTCAAAGCGAGACTTTTGTGTGTATGTAATCATAACTTAGCTTCAATGATTACACATTTACTCAACCTCCTCCTACGTCAGCATGCCAAGGGAAATTATGACTTGTTAGCATCGTGACTAAGTTTTAGGAGAGGAAAGGCCCCATATTTCAGGGTTTCATCCTAATGAGTCAAGCAGAAATTTTGTATCTTATTTTCAGTGAAGTTGTGCAGAGTTCACTCTTTTAGAATAACTGCCGAGTAAGGGGAAAAGTCAGTGTACCCTTCATGGGGGTATCTACCATACCCTCCTAACACATTTGTTAAGTGACTACATATTTTGTCTTCACATAATTCATATGTCTTCCACATAAGAATTCTACACAAGGTGATACTGTGTCAATGTAGTGCCCTTTGGGCTAATTCTAGGAAATACTGGCTGTTTCATATCTGTTATGAAGCTACTTACAATCTTGCTAGTCAGGCATTGCACATGGTTACAGCATGTGTAAAACGAGGTAGCAGCTCACCTATTGATAAGTACCCCCACAGATTGTGAGACTCAAAGTGAGACAACACAATGAATGTGCGTTTTCTAATTTAATTTTTTTTATCATTATAAGTATATTCTTTAATTCCCATTACCTATTTCACCCATCCCCTCACCCACCTCCCCTCTTGTAACCATCAGTTTGTTCTCTTTAGTCAAGAGTCTGTTTCTTGGTTTGTCTCTCTTTTTTTTCTCTGCTTGTTTGTTTTGTTTCTTAAATTCCACATATGAGTGAAACATCTGGTATTTGTAGCTCTCTGGCTGACTTATTTTGCTTAGCTTTATGCTCTGTAGCTCCATCCATGTTGTTGCAAATGGCAGGATTTCATTGTTTTTATGACCTAAAAAAAAAAAAAAAAAAAAAAAAAAAAAAATATATATATATATATATATATATATATATATATATATATCATCCTCTGTATGCATTCATCTATTGATGGACATTTGGATGTTTCCATAGTTTGGCTGTTGCAAATAATGCTGCAATAAACATAGGGGTGCATGTATTCCTTTGAATCAGTGTTTTTGTATTTTGGGGGCAAATACCTAGTAGTATGATGACTGGATCATAGAATAATTTTATTTTTAATTTGTTTTTGATATATGAACTTTATTGTCAAATTGGTTTCCATACAACACCCAGTGCTCATCCCAAAAGATGCCCTCTTCAATACCCATCACCCACCCTCCCCTCCCTCCCACCCCCCCATCAGCCCTCAGTTTGTTCTCAGTTTTTTTTATTTTTTCAATATATGAAGTTTATTGTCAAATTGGTTTCCATACAACACCCAGTGCTCATCCCAAAAGGTGCCCTCCTCAATACCCATCACCCACCCTCCCCTCCCTTCCACCCCCCATCAACTCTCAGTTTGTTCTCAGTTTTTAACAGTCCTTATGCTTTGGCTCTCTCCCACTCTAACCTCTCTTTTTTTTTTTCCTTCCCCTCCCCCATGGGTTCCTGTTTAGTTTCTCAGGATCCACATAAGAGTGAAACCATATGGTATCAGTCTTTCTCTGTATGGCTTATTTCACTTAGCATCACACTCTCCAGTTCCATCCACGTTGCTACAAAGGGCCATATTTCATTCTTTCTCATTGCCACATAGTACTCCATTGTGTATATAAACCACAATTTCTTTATCCATTCATCAGTTGATGGACATTTAGGCTCTTTCCATAATTTGGCTATTGTTGAGAGGGCTGCTATAAACATTGCGGTACAAGTGCCCCTAAGTATCAGTACTCCTGTATCCCCTGGGTAAATTCCTAGCAGTGCTACTGCTGGGTCATAGGGTAGGTCTATTTTTAATTTTTTGAAGAAACTCCATGCTGTTTTCCACAGTGGCTATACCAGTTTGCATTCCCACCAACAGCGCAAGAGGGTTCCTTTTTCTCTACACCCTAGCCAATACTGTTGTTTCCTTTGTTTTTTATTTTTTGTGCTTTTTTGAATGAATGCATAAAAAAAGGTGAATGCATAGGAATACCTTACTTTATAGAGAAGAAGAGACACAAAAGCAACTGTCCTATTTTTCTCACATTTTCACAAGTATTGTGTTCTGAAATGTGCTCTGAGCTCTCAGCTATCCTGTCTCAGATACTCAAACTCAAATCATTCATCTGTGACATCCAGAACAGCAAATCTGCTTTTTCAAATGCAAATAGTTAAGATGACAGGAATACTTAAAATAGCAATCACTATACTAAATATACTAGTATAATTACAAGAAGATGAAAATGTTACAAAAGTCACGTTACAAAAGCAATGTGAAGCTATACATAAAAATTTGAAAAACACCAAGTATGTCAAAACTATATAAGCTGAAATCAAGTCAGAAAGCACTAGGTGAATCTCATTCAGCATCCTCACTCTCAGATGAGGAAACTTCCTCTTTGAGAAAGTAGAATCAGTTCTGAATGGCCTGCTTAGCCCCTGACCACCATCAACCTGCAGATTTCACTCTGGCCCGTTACTGTGGTACAACACTCAACCCGATTCTGAACATTTTCTTCTTTTGTTAAAAGAAAGAAGATCTAAAGTCAGTGACTTCAAACTCCACTTTGAGAAGATAAATAAAGTGGAAGTAACAAAACAAAAGTAAGTATAACAGAGGAAGTCAGAAATAGCAAAGAAGATAATGAAGTAAAAAGAAAAACAAAACAGAAAATCAGTACAGAAAGATCAGCAAAACCAAAACCTAGTTCTTGGAGAAGATTAGTAAAACTGATAAAATTCTAGTCTGACTGACTGAAAACAAAAAAAAGAGAAGACATGAATTACCAATATGAAGAATTACAGCTATAACATGTTGAAAATGGCAGGATCTGCTTCATTTTTAAGATTGAATAACATTCCATGATTCAGTTTACATATATCAACAACATTTCATGTAATGAAACACTCCCTCCTCTATAAAGTACTTTTTTCCCCATCACACTTCCAAGATGCTCCAGTTCAGTCTCCATGAGTCCCTTCATCAGGTGGCACCTACGGGGTTTCAGCCTTTGAACCCATACTGGATTTTTCCCCATACTTATTCCCTTAGTGATCTCACCTGCCACTAGATTTGTACCCCCAATCTGTACCTCTTCCCTGAAATCTAGATTGTTGTATACAACAGCCCACTCAGCACTTTTATTTGAGTATCTAGTCAGAATCTCAAACTTATTGTGTCCCAAACTGAGCTCCTGACATTCTTTCCTTCCACCATTGTTTCTTCCTCGTTGCTCACCAGCTCATAAAATGGCAAGTCCAGTTTTTCCAGTCGTTAAGCCAAAAACCTTATAATCATACTTGACTGTACTCTTTTTCTCACACCCAGCATGCAATCTGTCAGCAAAGTCCTTTGGCTCCATCTTCAAAATATATCCTACAGCTAACCACTTTTCATCACCTCACTGTTAATTCCTCAGTGCAACCACTGTCTTCTTTCACTTGAATTATTACAGTAATCTTCTAATCACCATCTTGCTTCCACTCTTTCAGGATGCATTCAACATTCAACATTACACATCAGCACAATATGTTCAGCCAGAATAATTCCATATAAATATAATTTCATCATGCCACTTCCTTCATTATAAATCTCAGTAATTGGGCACAAGTTGCTAGTTTTTCTTTTCCTTTTCCTTTTTTCTTTTTTGAGAGAGTGAGAGGGAGCAAGGAAGGGACAGAGGGGGAGAAAGAGAGAGGGAGAGGGAGAGAATCTCAAGCACGCTCCACACCCAGTGTGTTTTGTTTCTTAAATTCCAACTCGGGGCTTAATCCCACGACCGTCAGCTCATGACCTGAGCCGAAATCATGAGTAAGACACTCAACCAACTGAGCCACCCAGTGCCCCTACAAGTTGCTAGTTTTTGATAAAGGCCCCACACTGCTACCTGGGATTAATTCTCTGCCCTGTCCTCTGGTCTCTTGATTATTCTCTCTGAGTTATCTTCTCTGCTCCCCCACACCTAGCACATACTGCTGTAAAAAATGGCCTGTGTTTACAGCTAAGTAGTTTTTGCAGCCTGCCTCCTGCCCATAGATGTTTTGTATTGCAGGGCACAAAACATGACCTCTACATTTCTTACTATCTCTTTCATTCTAGGCTTGTTCAATTTCTTCAAAAATGTTTTGGGTTCTTTATGCATCAGTCTGCATAACACTTTATTGAACAAAAGTCACACTTCAAATCTATTCAAAGTGCACACCAAAAAGGAGCATCCTGGGCGCCTGGGTGGCGCAGTCGGTTAAGCGTCCGACTTCAGCCAGGTCACGATCTCGCGCTCCGTGAGTTCGAGCCCCGCGTCAGGCTCTGGGCTGATGGCTCGGAGCCTGGAGCCTGTTTCCGATTCTGTGTCTCCCTCTCTCTCTGCCCCTCCCCCGTTCGTGCTCTGTCTCTCTCTGTCCCAAAAATAAATAAAAAACGTTGAAAAAAAAAAATTAAAAAAAAAAAAAAAAGGAGCATCCTAAGAACAGGTGTTTTGACAGGTGCACACTGTGGGGACTTATATGACCTATAACATCTAGTAGCTTACATAGTCTCACTTTGGCATACTCTGGTGACTGACTCCCAAACCTGCCCAGACTGAAGGAGACAGGCTAAGGGCCTTACCCCTCAATGAATGTGAACACTTTTGAGACTGGCTTTTACAACTGCCACACCATGATGAATCAAAAGCTATCCCATGTGCCTACTGAGCCTGTAATTCTAGGGGGAAAGATCAGAAAGAGTCACAGTGAGAGTATATTCTGAGTTTTATTTTCTTATTTTAACATATAATGAGAAAGACATGAGTTGAGAAAAGTATTCGGAATCTTGCCAGTAGAAATTAAAGGGAACATAGAGAACCCTCAGAAATGTGAGGCTTCCGAGGAGATTGAAAAGCTGTTTGCTTCTAAATACCTGCATGGTAAAAAGCAGACTGAAAAAGCCCCATTAGTAACAAAAGACACATGCATTTCCTCCATTGAATAAAGTCACTCAGGTTTCTTGCCAAGATCATATTAGAAATGTTGCTTCCCAGCCTAAGCTTATTGCTTCAGATGGTCACAAACCATCCACCCTTAAACGTAGAGACAGGGACTGGAGATCAAGAAAGAAAAGACAGGGGCACTGTGTGGCTCAGTCGGTTAAGCATCTGACTCTTGGTTTTGGCTCAGGGCATGATCTCACAGTTTTGTGAGTTCCAGCTCTGTGCTGACCAAGCGTGGAGCCTGCTTGGGATTCTCCCTTTCCCTCTGTCCCTGCCCCTCCCCTATTTGCTCTCTTGTCTCTCAAAATAAATAAATAAACTTAAATAAACTAAACGAAACGAAACGAAACGAAACGAAACGAAAAGAAAAGAAAAGAAAGAAAAGACATAATGTAGGCCTTAGAATTATGGCTATAGGAAAGAACTTTGAACACAGGCCCCAAAATGGAAGCAAGTAAAAGGAAATAGTTTAGGAAACATCTAAAGTTTGAGGATTTGTATTGCCAGAGAAACCATAAGTCAAGTTAAAAGAACCACTTACCTTAAATAAAGTTTAAGCCCCTGAACTTGACCATGAAGAAGTAGATTTTAAAGTAATGTAGCTCCAAAGGTAAACATGTTTCCCAAACTCCATCTTAGATTGGTCCTTGATGAAACAAAGGCCAGTAAGATCCTATCAGAAGGCAGAGCCAGGAACTGCCAAGAACTAGGGAAAGGGGCATTTTTTCAAATAACAGAGACAGAGTATCATCAAAGAATGTGCCCCGCTACAAGCAGGAGACTTCACTGGTCCAGGTAGGCAGATTTTATCAGCTCTGTGTGCCAGTGATGGTCATGTGGTATCTCGTCACTCTTTTTTTGACTGGGAGCCTGACTTGTGGTGACCGTGTTCAAGCTCCTCCGTTACGTGTTAGTATGGGAGAGGAGATGAGGGCTGGCAGCACGCTTCATAAGGTACAGGTCTCCATAGGGAGCTACTCTCAGAAGTCAGAACTGTTTGCTGGTTGCAATGACTGGATAACACTTTAGATTGTCTCTTATGAGGAATCAAGTGAGTATGTCCTAAGAGTGCGAAAAGGGGTGTGCATGATATCTGGTGGCCCTGGGGGCTAATTGTCTATAAAATTCATACTCCACTGATAGAATATAGAATCAGTGCTGGGAAGAGAAGGCCCAACAAGCAAAGTGATTTTTCTACCCCCATTGCATATAGCTGTGATCAATGTGACTAATTCTCAACAAGGATGAGTGTGTGTTGTGTTTCACTTTTAAGCCAAGTTGGTGAAGAATCATGTGTGAACAGCTTCACGATATTCTTCTTCTTCCAGCTACCTCGATACAAATGAGCATAGCAAATTTGAGCCACATGTGGAAGCTCAAAATGAAAGGAGACTGGGTCTTTCAACACTGCTTGGAGAAAAACTCTCTACATATCAGAGACGGTAACTTCTTCTTGTGTAAGTTATCATACATAGAATTAATGTGTTGTATCAACTGGGATTATCTTATGTAAAACAATTTGTAATAAAAGGTATGGTGCGGGGCGCCTGGGTGGCGCAGTCGGTTAAGCGTCCGACTTCAGCCAGGTCACGATCTCGCGGTCCGTGAGTTCGAGCCCCGCGTCGGGCTCTGGGCTGATGGCTCAGAGCCTGGAGCCTGTTTCCGATTCTTTGTCTCCCTCTCTCTCTGCCCCTTCCCCGTTCATGCTCTGTCTCTCTCTGTCCCAAAAATAAAAAAAATAAAAAAAATAAAAAAAAGGTATGGTGCAAAATTTACCTACATAAGGGAGTTACTGGGTTGTACTATCTGATAGATACAGGATTGTTTCTCTTATACTCAGGCAATGAGCCCAAGTCATACATACATATATGAAACATAACCAGATAAATAAATCTAGCTTTTGAAAACTCACTCATGCAAACATTGATTCTTCCACCCAACATAGTTATTTAGCATCTCCTATCTTTCTTACTGTTATTAAACTCTTTTTTTAATGTTTATATATTTTTGAGAGACTGAGAGAGCTAGAGCATGAGGAGTAAGAGAGAGGGGCACAGAATTGGAAGCAGGCTCCAGGCTCTGAGATGTCAGCACAGAGCCTGACACGGGGCTCGAACTCCCCAACAGTGAGATTATGACCTGAGCTGAAGTCAGACTCTTAACCGACTGAGCCACCCAGGTGCCCCTCTATTATTAAACTCTTAGTTATAGCTCCCACTATTTTTGACTGTCAAATGTCAAATAAATCTCTACCCTGAAAAGGCCATATAGTATTTTAAGTAATAATGAAGTAGATACATACTCATAATATACCCATGTGCTATATGTCATGAAAGATAAAATGCTTTTTTTATTATAAATAAAATGTTTAAATTTTACTATAAGTTAGAAGAGAAAGACTGATTCCTTCTCAGGCAACTGAGGAAAACATTTTATAATAGGCTTTACCTCAGCTTAGTCAGCAAAGTTGATCCAGATTCTGAGAGGCAGAAGGAGCAACAATGTGTTTTAGAAAGAGAAAATATTAGTGGTCAGAAGTTAGGAAGAGAGGGACGATGGGGCACCTGGGGGCTCGGTCAGTTAAGTGCCTGACGTTGGTTCAGGTCCCAATCTCGTAGTCATTGAGTTCAAGCCCCTCATTGGGCTTGCTGCTGTCAGTGCAGAGCCTAACTCAGATCCTCTGCTCCCTCTCTCCCTGACCCTCCCCTGCATGCTCTCTCTCTCTCTCAAGAATAAACATTTTTTTTTTTAATATAGGAAGAGAAAAATGAAGATAACTTGGGATTTTAGTGTTTTCAGCCTCTGACCTTTGGCAAGGAAACTAGAAGATGAAATTGAGACATAAGGTATGCCAGATCACTGAAGAACAGTGAATCCCAAGCTAATGCAAATTTAATTTTATTGGCTGAACTTTGTTAAGCAATGGGGAGGCACTCCCATTTATTTTTCCCTGAGGTAGTTCGTCCGGGCCCCGCCTGCCCGGAGCTGATAGGCCTGGAAGACAACTTGTATAGCAGAAATAATGGGATTGTTGAACTTAGAAATAAACATTCTTGCAGAGGCATTTCCCCAAAATTTAGGGCAAACCAAATAATGATTTGTTTGAACTAAATCACCTGACCTGGGCAATACTGCTTCCTTGTCGTTTTAAGACTTTGGCGAATTTTCCCCTCATATTGTGCTGTGTTGGCAAACATTTAAGAAGCTGCTTCTGACAGTTATAATTAAGCTTCAAAGGGAACAGTCACAGCCAGACATTTAGTTGGGCTGAAATGATTTCCTTTTTTCCATTGTTACCAATGTGCAACTCACCCTAGCTTGTTTCCCATCATGTTTTCCAGAGGGCGAAGAAATGCTTCAATTTAGGATGGTAGGAAAAGTCAGTATGCCAGCAAGAATTTTTATTGCCATCTGATTCAGAGCTAGCTCTGAATCACCTTGGGCCACTGCACACTCCAAAAACACCATGACATTCTAGGAACTACTTGGTCCTGTCCCCTCATCAGTGCCCTTCAACCATCCTGACCAGGTAGACCATGCTTCAGCCTGCAGAGCTATTCAGTGTTCATACAGTCTATTGTCTTCCCACATCCATGTCTATTTGCCTGCCTTTTAGTTCAGTCATATCCATACCTGTGTGTCCTCCTCTTCTCCAGCATGCCCCCTCCACTACCAACCAGCCTCACTTAACCACAGAACTCTTATTTATCCTTCAAGACTCATGGTTGTGCAGATGTATCCTTTTTAAATGAGACCTTCTCTGATGATACTTAGAAAAATTAACTGGATCCTTATGCACTCATAGCACTTCAAAAACTAAACTGTTTCCAAATGAAATTTGAATTGTGTTATATGTATCTGACTTGCAAAACTGTGAGCTCTTGGAGTACAGGGATGGCCCAACGTTGCACGTACCAGATTGCCATTGGGAGGCGGAGGAAGGAAAACCACACAAACCTCCAGAAACCACTGAGAAATGTCAACTTCAAAGAGGGGCATAGAAGGTTAGGAGGCGGCTTAGATAAGATGGCCAAAAGATTAATAAGTAAAGAATGTAAGTAAATATGAAAATATCTGTAGGAGAATTTAAAACAAAATAAGGTAAACCCCCATCTTGCTTTCAAGATTGTTATAATCTTGTGGTGTAGAAAAAGCTACAGAACAACACTCCTCAGTAAATAGCAGAGCAGAGCAATCCAGTACCGATTTCTGGGGAACAGGTGTATAGAGAGAGGTTCTAAGAGAGGGATGAATGACCAGCCGTGTGGACTCCAGCCATGTCACCTTGAGCGCTCGAACTGATAAACTTGATGCAATCACCCAAGGTGATGCAGTGATGACTGGCCAAAATGAGCGAGATGAAATGCTCTCGATAGGAGTCAAGGAAATGAACCACAAAAGGAGAGGATAACATGGAGATAATTTCCTATTTAAAGCGTGCTTTCTGTGTGTCCTCTGTGTCAGTTTCTAAAGTACTGACTGGGACAGTAGTGTGTTCTTCCCAGGTGTATGAATTCATCCATCAGCACCTTTGTGTTCAGTTGTTGAACCAGTTACAGTAGTCCACTCCTGTATCTTTATACTTTCACAATTACAGCACGAGAGACTGTTCAATCCATTGTGTCTATTCTATAGCTTGAATCTACCAGTCTAGTTACCTTGTCAAAGAAGAAAATGAGGTTATTCTGAACTTCTTTTGTTTTTGTTTTTGGTTTTTTTTTTTTTTTTTTGGACTCCTAAGGAACAATGCCACCCTTTCCTGGTCCTCCTAAAGTTATGCTGTGGTAACGTCTTCTTGAATCTTATCCGAATTGATATGGAGCTGCAACACTTAAATGTAAAAAAAAAGAGGTTTGGGGAGGCTTACTAAGAAAACACACGTGCAAAATCAACTGCAAAAACTGTGAATTGATGAAGAAATACACAAAAACATAAAAAAGAAAGAAAATTAGGAAGACAGAAATCTTTGAATGAAATAGAAATTTTCTTAATACTGTGTTAAGATTCATAACATCAGTTAACTTGCAAAAGTCCTTACTTTATGACTTAGTTCGATTTCCATTGTGGCAAGAGTACTATAAGGAAATGTAGGTAGCCTTGATCACAATGAAATGGGATATGAAGGGAGTGTGGTCGGTGGAGCAAAGGCAGTGAATGGTGAAGGTTATATGAATTGAATAGAGAGAGAATTGCCACTCAATGATCTGCTGGTTGCAAAATCTGACTCCCAGTTTTTGATCGGCTGTCCATGTGTTCTTGCATGAGAGCGAGTATTAGGACCTAGTTCCTCTTTCTCAATAGAAAGCAGGTAAGTAAGTATATAGGGGCTTGTAAGTGACATTACAGTCCTGTTGAAATATATCTGTAGGAAACCAACAAAATGAAAGGAATGGTAGAAAACTAGAGAGCAAACATCTACATATGTAAAGGAAGGAAGAGGATAGATTTTGAGAAATGTTGTCTTACAATGGTAACTAGTGATCTCTGGTGAATATATAGTGCTTATTTTATAAAAATCTTCTTTGTTGGGCTCCTCGATGGCTCAATCGGTTGTGTCTGACTTCCGCTCAGGTCATGATCTCACAGTCTGTGAGTTCAAGCCCCACATCAGGCTCTTTGCTGACAGCTCAGAACCTGGAGCCTGCTTCAGATTCAGTGACTCCCTCTCTCTTTGCCCCTCACCCAGTCTCACTCTGTCTCTGTCTCTCTCTCTTTCTCAAAAATAAATAAACATTTAAAAATTCTTCTTTGCTTTTTGAATAAATGTGGAATAAATGCTAAATACAAGACAGAGATTTGGAGGATAAAATATTAGTAAAATAGATCTAGACAAACAGACAAATAGATGTCAGATGGGCATAATTTTACAAATTTACAAAGTAACACAGTTTTACAAAAAAAGTAAAGACACATATCAAAAGAATTAAAAAGAATAAGTAGAATTACTGTCAAAGCACAAGATTCTCAAACTCAAAATGCTTGCTAGGGCCAGCAACAAACAAATAAGGCGAATGAGTGAACCAGTGACACATTTAAATGAAGCCCTTACCCTAACCTTCAGCTTAACTTTCACCCTGGCAATGAGGGGTCCAAAAAAAGTTTGAGAAAATCTTCTGTTTTACATTTTGTTAAATATTCAAAATTTAAAAGTTATGGACTCTTTTAATTTTTTTAAACCACTGTGTGGGTCAAATGAAATGCATCAATAAATCAGAGTTGATCTTCATGCTACCGGTTTAAGATGTCTACCTTAGAGGATTAAGAAATGTTCTGTGCAGTGTAATATAACTCGCACTTCTCATTGTGTGATATGTAGAATATAGACATGTAGAATTTAGGCATGAAGCAATTAACGAAAAGAACATCCCAAGCAAAAGCAACGTCATGATGTAAGTTAGGAAAATACAAGTGTAATGGAAATAAATGAGAAACTATGAAGAACTTATTTTGAAAGGGGTGCTGAATCTATGATGGGGAGAAGCAGGAAATATGATAATATGAGCACTTAATAAAGAAGGTGAGGATAGTCAGGAGTGTGCATAGATTCTTTCAAAGCAAGTCATGTCCAATATGCCTCATTGTGTTTCATAAGGGTGGGAGCTTGGTACCATGCCAAAAAATGTGAACATTGATTTCAGTAGAGTAACCTTGGAGATAAGTTGATGAGATATCTTCAACCCTGTTTTGTTCAACGTTTGTCAGTGATGTTGATGATGGTCAAGAAGATCTTTACTAGATTTATAGCTGATACAAAGTTGATACGGATCACTAATGTGATGTCATACTCAAACCTAAATAATTTTGAGGCTGAATGCAAAATTTTAATAAAACACTAAAGGAGGAGCTGAGGAAGTTAAAGAAATAAGTATAACATGCATGTAAAGAACCCTGAAATCCACCTTATTAAGAATATTAAGATTTGGAAAAACTAATGAACATCCCTCATATCATACAGTTCATGGCAGAAGTGGAATGAATTCTTCGAGTCTATCTGGAATCAAAGTCTATGTTCTTTCTTATCCAGCACAGAACCAGCAAGTATAAAAGTACCAGGTAGTTTTCTTAGGAGAGCTTTAGCTTATATTTTGTAGTGAGTGTAGTGAGTGAGAGATTGGGGTAAATGTCCTTTAAGGTCATAATTAATTATAAAAATCTATGTTTTATTGTTTTCTGATAACACATTAAAGAAGTTTGCACCTAATATACTCAGTAGAGTGGATCCAATTGTACATAAGCTAAGGTTTCTATGTCAAAGAATGAAATGTTCTTATTTATATTGTTTTCTTCATTTCACAATAATAGCAGAAAACACTTGTTTTGCCAATGAAAGATATTTCCATCTCAGTTATAAAACAAACATTTTCTGAGCACCTATTAATTGCTAAGGATATTTGGAAGTACTGTAGATACCACGAAATTTCCTCCCATAAAGCATTCAAAAAAAATTTAAATACACTTTTTAAGGTTCTTCATTGGTTGCCTTTGACATTTTTAGTGTCTGACATCTGAACTATAACGTTCTGTAAAAGACTTTAAGATTATGTGTATGGGAGCATGTATATGTCTATGTGTGTGTTACACCACACTCCTTAGAATGAAAATACTGAATGCTTGCCCAACACATGCCTTTCATTCCCTCTTCTTCCTTTCCTCTCTTTCCTATCCGTACTCCTCACTCCCCATTTCCTCCACCCATGAAATTCACGTCTTTCAAAACTGTCAGGGAAGCAGTTAAAAGCAAATAATTCTTATTTTTGTTATTTTGTTCTTTTGCTTCACTTTTGATTAAACAGCAATATCTTACCTGATTACCAAATTCAATACAATGTATTGACCGTTTCTAAAGACAGAAAATGCATCCTAAATTATGAGATTAATCAAATTAAAATTCCTAAAAATATGTTCTCTCCAAAAAGAAAATAAATATCCTGAAATAAAAGGAACAATTTGTGAACTACATATGTATTTTCTTTGCTTTTTTTTTCTTTTTTTAAAGTTTATTTATTTATTTTGAGCGAGAGAGAGAGAGAGAGAGAGAGCAGGGGAGGGGCAGAGAGAGAGAGGGTGAGAGAGAATCCCTAGCAGGCTGCACACCATCAGCATGGAGCCCGATGTGGGGCTCAAACCTGCAAACCATGAGATCATGACCTGAGCAGAAACCAAGAGTCAGGAGCTTAACTGACTGAGCCACCCAGGCAACCCTGAATTCTGTATATTTTTCTCAAAGCTATTACTATAAAAGGAAGTCCATTGTTTAGAAGTATGATTTTAAGTTATTCATACACACAACAAATCAGTCACCTGTGTTTATTTTTTATTTTTATTTTTTTATTTGATTATAGCCAACACACAGTGTTACTTAGTTTTAGGTGTACAACATAATGACTCAGTTTCTCTATACCTTACATTGTCCTCTCCACCAACCTAGCAACTGTCTGTTACCATACCATGCTGTTACAATGTCATTGACTCTATTCCCTCTGCCTTTTATTCTTGTGACTTATTCATCCCATAATTGTTCACCCTTGCCTTCACCCATTTTGTTCAACTACCCACACCCTTTCTGGCTGGCAACTGTCAATTTGTTTTCTGCATTTATAGACTTAATTCTGCTTTTTGTTTGTTTGTTCATTTGTTTTGTTTTTAGATTCCACAAAGGAGTGTTTAAACTGGGCACATTCGTCATGTTCTTCCAACACTTTAAATTGTTGTACTTTTCTTCATGATATTTTAAGTAGCTGTTTATGATTTGAAACTTTCTCATTATCATTATACCCATTGTTTATTTTTGTTGTTATTCCCATAAAGAAAGCTATGGCATCCAACTCTTTGATCTCTCTTGCAATTAAATTGGCCATGATAGTCAATGGGTCTATGTATATGGACAGTGTATTTTCAAGGAGTTAAAACAAAAAGCTTTAGTATGACCATTCTTTTTTTACTTCACAGAGAAAAGGGAAATATTTAATATACTGTATTTCAAATATTCCTCGATTGGGTAACTTAAAAAAAAACACTTTAAGTTTTTTGTTTAAATTCCAGTTAGTTAACATACAGTATAATTATTAGTTTCAGGTGTACAATATAGTGATTCAACACTTCCATACATCACCAGTGGTTCTAAACATAGTTTTTGCAAATAAAAAACATACATTGATGGACTCCCTTCTTCATTTGACTTCAGAATTAAAACTCACTGGCATTTGACAATGGCAATTATTTTAAAAATTAACAAGCTGATCCCTCCCCAGAAAGTGCTTTTTCAGATGTAGTCCTGGTGACAGTGTAGGATACCTATTTCTCTGGGGTACACCTTGGATGATGTGGACTTTGAAAATTCAAGTTACACCCAAGATTCCATTCCCTGGTGGTTACTCATCTGGACCACAGACATGCAGGACCTGTCTGAAAGAGACCTAGGCATCAAGCGGGCTCCACCAGTGAATCATCCCTTTAATACAGCAAAACCTTAGAGGGAAGAGCAGGGAGGATATATTGGTTGTTAGGAAAACGTAGGCTACAGGTGGAAAATGACATCCTCAATTATTAATAAGACCCAAGGTGCGAGTCACATAATTGTTCTAATTTTTAAGCATGATGGAGAGCATGAAGCCTTTCTTTAAGTTGGTAAGAGGTCCCAATAAACGCCTAAACTTTACAGATTTGCATGTGGTTTTAGAATGTGATTTATAAAGAAGGTGGAGATCCCAACTCCCTTGATCGTCTCTCTCTCTATATATATATATGTCTCATTGTGTGTTTTAGTGCTCTGGGAAGTGTCTTGACACAGAACCTGAGCTGGACAAAGCACTCTTGACCTGAGTGAGCTAACTGGCACCATGAAATTATTGAGTGTCTTTCTGCTCCTGTCTCTGGCTCTTTTCAGCATTTTCTCAGGTGAGTTTTTTTTTCTTAAAATTATAATCCAGTATTTATACTTAACTGGAAATAAGTGTATTTCTCTACCATATTTCACAATTCTAACGATTTTGATATTTAGAAAATTCTGAGATCATAATAATGATAATGATTGTGATAATGAAAATTGTGATAGTAATGATAAACATAACTTTTGTGTTGAGCATATACCATATTCCAGGCATGTACTAAGGGCTTTTATTCATTATCTCCAATACACATGGCAAGGTATTTATATCTATATTCTATATATAAAAAGAAGAACATGGCACAAAGAACTTAGGAAAATTGCCAAAGGACTTGCAGCTAGTAAGTAGAATTTAGAATTTGAATCCAAGACTTCTAGACATTACAGTTGATATTTGTTCCACAGAAGTAGTCTGGAGGATGAGTAATCATTGTAACTATTAGTTTGGCTTCTGAGACAAAAGGAAGATTTCCTGTCCTTATTATTCTTATAATTGGGCTGCAAATAACTGAAATTGAAGCCAGGAGGAAAAAGGCCACTCAGAGAATGCTCCAGAAAAGTGAATGAATCCTAAAATGCAGAAACATATAGGCTGGTAGTAAATTAATCCTTCAGGCACGGGACTATCTTTTGTCACTTTAATGAGCAATGGTCATATATTCTATCAATTCAGACTGTTTACAGGGTCATTACAGTTCAATCTGGCATTTTTCATCACAGGATCATGTGCACAAACAGGGCCACTGTACCTATTTACTTCCTTCTTTATTATTCTCTTCTTTGCTGTTGCAGTGGACAAAGCACATGCTAGAGACTCGAGACCCAACACCTAGGCCCAAATCTGCCACTAATGGCCTGTGTCACCTGGAGAAATAGCACAACATTTTGAGATCTTCTCTCCTTTGTAGAATACTAGAAATGTGTGGGTTCTGGGAACTTCCATGTCTGATACAACGTTTTCCAGTGACAAAAGTGGTTGAATTTTGCTATCAGAGATTTTAAATGGCTGAACATGTAAAAAAAACAAGAATTTTTCATTGAAACTAAGCAGATGGACAAGTCATGGTTTGCCGGGAACTGGTCATATTTATGTAAATAAATACACTTAGAAATATTTTTTTTAAATTGGATACAAGATTTCAGTGATGCTATTGAGTGAGTTTGACTACGTAAGCCAAACAGCTTGAGTGAGTGGTTCAGTCAATTGCTGAGGTGACATAAAAAATAGATCTATAATTACATTAAAATTTACTTACAAAGATAGTTTCAGAAATTAACTGATATCCTTTTATTGCTTCTCTTTACAAAAGCTAATGGATATTCTCATTGGATCTGATTGGCCAACACCAAACACTAACACAAAATTGAGTTCTTCACAGACTTATCCGTATTTGGGAAGGCACTGGGCCTAAGAGTCTTAATGTGCCAAGGGAAATGAAGATCAGTCTTGGCATTTCCTTTTTACAGCTGTGTGATAACACTTCTGTGTGTCATTTTCCTCTTCTATAAAATGGGAATGTAAAAGGGCTGGCCCTACATGGCGTTTTAAATGAGAAAATGCATGCAAAGTCCTTAACATAGTGAGTGGGGCATAGTAAGAGTTCGATGAACACCTATTAATATTGCCATTATTAAAGTTTAATAATAAGAATACTGGATTGGACTCAGACATTGTAAATATTAATTCTACTTCTGCCTTGACATTTCCTACCTAGGAGACATTTGGTGAAATCTCTCCTCTTCTGATTAAAGACCTGTACAGTGGAGAAATGATGAAAAATCATAACAATGTATTGTCATAAAAATCATTTGAACCGGTCATAAAAATATAGGCTTTCAGGCCCCATGTGATCTTATACAATGGAGTTTTCAAATGATTATCCTTAGAATCTATACTTGGTTGTTGTTTTGTTTTTGCTGTTGAAATTGTGCTTTACTTATTTATTTTTTTAGTAGAGAAATTCTCTTTTTTTATTGAATATAGTGGGCACACAGTGTTACTTTAGTTACAGGTGTAGAACATAGTGATTCAACAAGTCGCATACATTATGCTCTGCTCACCATAATGAGAGCTACCATCTAGTAACCCACCACACGGGTTACTGCAGTAAGGTTGGTAATCACTACAGCAGATGTTCATTAACTTCCTTTTAAATTTAAAAGCCTTGGGGCGCCTGGGTGGCGCAGTCGGTTAAGCGTCCGACTTCAGCCAGGTCACGATCTCGCGGTCCGTGAGTTCGAGCCCCGCGTCAGGCTCTGGGCCGATGGCTCAGAGCCTGGAGCCTGTTTCCGATTCTGTGTCTCCCTCTCTCTCTGCCCCTCCCCCGTTCATGCTCTGTCTCTCTCTGTCCCAAAAATAAAATAAAAAATGTTGAAAATAAATTTAAAAGCCTTGTGCTGACCAGAGTTAGAGAAGGATCACACTTAGTCATCCACTTTCTGTCATCAAAGTGGCCTTGGGCTTACATGTGAGAAGTGTTGTTGACATAGAAGTTCCACAGAAATGGCCAGAAATCAGCAGCAGCTTCTACCAGAACTGAACCTAAGACTTTTATATCAGTATTTTAAACCACTGAGCGAATTAGCCACAACCTAAAATTCACACACATAATCTTAAAGGTGGAGGGAGAGAGAGAAGCAAGACTGTATTTATGGACTTTTTTTCTCTTTCAGGAATTTAGAAAGATGTAGCAGGAGAATGAGTCATAGAGAAGAGAATGAGTTTGTCCTTACAAGTCTATATTTGGGCCAAGTCTTTTTTTTTTTAATTTTTTTAACGTTTTATTTATTTTTGAGACAGAGAGAGACAGAGCATGAATGGGGGAGGGGCAGAGAGAGAGGGAGACACAGAATCCGAAACAGGCTCCAGGCTCTGAGCCATCAGCCCAGAGCCCGACGCGGGGCTTGAACTCACGGACCTCGAGATCATGACCTGAGCTGAAGTCGGACGCTTAACCGACTGAGCCACCCAGGCGCCCCTGGGCCAAGTCTTTAAAGCTGGTTGAGTATAAAGGGCAGAAGTGCAATGTGGGGCTCAAAGAACAAACAAATGTAGTGCCTTCCCC
The DNA here is from genome assembly GCF_028018385.1 of Neofelis nebulosa. Taxonomy (NCBI): domain Eukaryota; kingdom Metazoa; phylum Chordata; class Mammalia; order Carnivora; family Felidae; genus Neofelis; species Neofelis nebulosa. The sequence continues at coordinate 116,774,224 of NC_080782.1, read as the reverse complement.
AACTGCCTGTAACAAAGGCTTTGGGGAGGGACTCCATGCATTTGAATCCTAGAATGTCAAAGTTAGAGGAAATTTTCCAACCCAGCTTCCGACCCAGTGAAGCCAGAGATGACAAGGTCATTTCCAGAGTAAATGAGTGACTCGACCAGGGCAGTCACATGAATTTCCAGACCCTTAAATTATTTCCTCTCACCTCATCCCAACCTCCAGAAAATATTACCCCATTATAGTACATGTGCTTATATCCCTTTCAAACTTTCTACTGCTCCCTAAGAAGTGAACACATATAAAAAATAAAACTACCATGCCATGATTTGTTGAGATGACCAAGAACCAAGAACAAGAATCATGCTGGGCTTGGGCATGTCCTAATTTTGCAAATCTCTCTTTTTTGCACACTCAGAGACTACCTTGTTTGGATTTTGTGCTTTTTTTTTTCAGGTGTCTTCAGTCAAGAAGGAAAGGTCAGTACATATTTTTTATCTTTTATTCAGACCTGGGTGGTGTTTGGCTAGAATTCCCAGACCAAAGAGAGGTTTGCCTGCGGGTGAAAGAGCAGAAACAATGAACAAGCAGACCGAATGCAGAAATCAGAAGCAAATCCTTTTTCAACTGTAGCATCTCTACGAATATACTGTGTTCCACTTAAAAGAGCCTAAATGCCCATTCTCAGATTTTGTTAAAGTGAAATGAGTATAAATAAAAACAGGATGAATCTGTGATAGCACTGATTTCTATCACTCATTTCACTGTGTGATCTTGGGCAAGTTACTCGGCTTCTCTGAGCTGTAATTTCCACAACTATAGAAAAGGGATAATATTATTCACCTCATAGAGTTAGATTTAAGTTAAATAAACTATGTGGGAGCATTTGGTAAAAGGATGACTTAGCGATTAATCGTTACCAGTTTATCAAGGAGTTATTAGGACAGAGGCTGCTACTTTCTGTTTGGAAGCAAGGCAGCCGGCGGAGGCAGCTTGTTTAATGTTTTGCACTGAGGATACACACACTGATTACTCAAACCGAAATACAATTTGGGTTAAAAATAGGAATAGACACAAGTTATCTTCAAGATATGGCTGATTAATCCACCAACTTTTTTCCAGTTTTCTTGTTCTACCAAAAGACAAATCATCAGTATTTGCTCTGCCAATCCTGTCCCTGTGTCTATACTGAACATTTTTACGTGACTTTTGGCCTTGGTTCTTGATTATCCTTGTTGTGCTCAAGAACTCTTGGCGTCCAAAGTTTCCAGATACCACTGCCAAATGATTGGAGTTAGCAAAGGAACTGAAAAATATTTTCCAGTCCTTGTATACCTACCACTTGCATAAAACTTTTTTTTATTTCAAATTTTAGGATCTCAGAAATTGATGCATGCCTTACAATCGATGATGCCTTACAATTAACTGCCAGTGTGTGTGTGTGTCTTTGTGTGTGTGCACACACATGCACTTGTGTCCTAGTGCACGTGCACATGTGTTTGTATTGCTATATATAATCGTACATTCTAAATTTGATTTATTCTTATGTTTAAATATATATGGTAGCACAGTCTATGTTAAATATCAAAACAAACAAACAGAGAAAGGACATCAGATCAAGACAAACATTTCATATCCCATTAGGTAGTAATATGTGATAAGGCTATTATACATACGTTTAAAATATATGGAATTTAACCCCAGCTTTCTCCTTAACACACAAGTTGCTTCTCTTCTTTCAGCTTGGAATTCCAGATGGGACTTTTAGTGTTTTCTAGGACTCATCTAAAATCTGCAATTTACTAATGCTATTCCTTTAGATGGACCCAAGTCTTAGAGTCTGCTTCCCTGAGGATCACGGGGGATGCTTCCTCAGTATGCCAATCCCTAAGCACCATGCCAGACTTACTGAATAATAATCACACAGCTGGGGAGTTTTGAATCTACATTCTAGGTAATTATCTGATGCTGGGAAGCAGTGACTTTCAAACATTCAAACACACTAGAGACAACATAGACCAGTCCTTGTTCGAATACTTACAGGCTGTCTCTTGGGATGTCTCTTGCCTTCTCATTGTCTCTGTTTCCACATCCCTAAAATGAAAATATGGATTCAATGATCTTTAAAGCCTCTTCTGGCCTTAGGTATCTGAATCCTATGAAGGCTACTGTTTTTCTTCTGCGTGGCTGGAAGGATGGTGACAGTCCCATCAACAGACAGAAGTTGAAACTGTCTTTAGGAGCATGCCTACTCAAGTTGATCCAGCCAGTACAAAGGGAGAAAGATTTTCTCTGACATCAAAGTCATTCTTCTGATGCCAAGAAAGCTCTCCATGATGGAGCACTGATGGGAAGTTAGAGTGAGCAGCTGAAATTATTGACTTGTAAAAGTTTCACATTCTTTCAAAGAGAGTGTTCAAACTAAACAAAAAGCATGTTCCTGGACTTTTGGAATTCAGAGTCTTGTAAAATTTTCCCCATAAATGTAAATGACTAATATGCTGTCAGCTCTTTAATTTGCCAAGTAGGAACATTAAGTAATATAAAAATAATATAGTAATAATAATAATTAAAAGTAAAACTACTATTTGCCCTCATCAGCCTTCATTAAAGAAATTATTGTATCATACCAAAGTGCTTGAATGACATAATCTCAAAATAAAGATAGTTTTTTTAATGGAATAGATTTTTCTTTTAGAACTACTCCCTACATTGTTTTATTTTTCTTATTTCCCTACCAAGCTGTGTATTTAGGAACATAATCTTTTTGTTTGTTTGTTTGTTTTTTGTTTTTCTTTTAATTTATTTATTTAAAAATTTTTTTAATGTTTATTATTTTTTCTCAATATATGAAGTTTATTGTCAAATTGGTTTCCATACAACATCCAGTGCTCATCCCAAAAGGTGCCCTCCTCAATACTCATCACCCACCCTTCCCTCCCTCCCACCCCCCATCAACCCTCAGTTAGTTCTCAGTTTTTAAGAGTCTCTTATGCTTTGGCTCTCTCCCACTCTAACCTCTTTTTTTTTTTCCTTCCCCTCCCCCATGGGTTTCTGTTAAGTTTCTCAGGATCCACATAAGAGTGAAACCATATGGTATCAGTCTTTCTCTGTATGGCTTATTTCACTTAGCATCACACTCTCCAGTTCCATCCATGTTGCTACAAAGGGCCATATTTCATTCTTTCTCATTGCCACGTAGTACTCCATTGTGTATATAAACCAGAATTTCTTTATCCATTCATCAGTTGATGGACATTTAGGCTCTTTCCATAATTTGGCTATTGTTGAGAGGGCTGCTATAAACATTGGGGTACAAGTGCCCCTATGCATCAGTACTCCTGTATCCCTTGGGTAATTTCCTAGCAGTGCTATTGCTGGGTCATAGGGTAGGTCTATTTTTAATTTTTTGAGGAAACTCCACACTGTTTTTAGGAACATAATCTTAAGGATCTGTTTAAAAGAATATTCCAGATTGAAATTAACATAACAAACTGCTGAAAACTAATAATCGTCAACTATTTCCCCTTTACAATAATTTTAAGATATCTATATTTATTTCTGGTAGTATTTTTTAAATTGTTTTTAATGTTTATTTATTTTTGAGAGTGAGAGAAACAGAGCACAAGCAAGAGAGAGACAGAGAGAGAAGGAGACACAGAATCCAAGGCGGGCTCCAGGCTCTGAGCTGTCAGCACAGAGCCTGACACAGGGCTCAAATTCACAGACCGTGAGATCATGACATGAGCCGAAGTCAGATGCTTTACCACCTGAGTCACCCAAGTGCCCCTATTTCTGTTAGTATTTTAAGTTAAAGGCATGGTAAATATTAGTATAGTAAAACATTAGTTTTACTATTAAATATTAAATATTTGCTATTAAATATTTAAAAAATATTAGTATCGTAAAACAATGGTCTATGGCTAAAATATGTTTGGGACAGTTCATTTTTCCTAATTAACTTGCATTAATTTACAGTTAAGATACTGACAGAATAACTAAATACAACTTGGCAGTGTTAACCAGCATCTATAACTACAGATAGGAGAACTCAGGCTTTAGAAAGAGGACCTATCTCCTTCAAGTTTACCAACAGCAGTAAAACTGTGCAGTCAGCATCTTTGGATGCCAGACTCCACATTGAGTGAGCTTCTGTAGCTCCACACTACCCCTGATCAGCAGTAGAAAGCCATTGTGCCGTACATGTGAATGCATAGTTTTCTTTTTTTTAATGTTTATTTGCTTATTTATTTTGAGAGAGTATGAGGTGGAGGAGAGCAGAGAGAGAGGGAGAGAGAAAGAATCCCAAGCAGGATCCACGCTGTCAGCGCAGAGCCCAACTCCAGGCTCGATTTCAGGAACCACAAGATCGTGACCCGAGCCGAAATCAAGAGTTGGACGCTTAACTGACTGAGACACGCAGGCACCCCAAGCAGCATAATTTTCTAAACAAATACATGCTATCGTTTACTATCCTCGCTTCTTAAGTGAAAAAGTACTAAAATGAAAACAGTCATTTAAAATAAGCAAATTTGTCTCCACGTGCAGCAGGGATTTGGGAACTTGGAGGACTTAGAAACAGAGAGCATAATTCACTACCTTGGCTCGGAAAGAAATGTTGAGGGTGGTGACAGGTCATAAATTTGGAATTGGTGAAGAGGGACGTAAGGTAAAGAAATGCATGAAGGGTGATACTCGCAACGGGAAAGAAGTGGCAATGTTTTAACCTGAGGTAGGTTGAAGAATCTGAAGAATGGTGCTATGGTAAAAAGTGAAAAAAAAAAAAACCCACGAAATGTAGAACTAATTTGGAGGGAGAGATAAAGAATTATATTTTGGCATAATTTAATATGAAGTGTGAATCAAATCATTGGCTAAAATTGCCCTATATATTTCACCTATTCTCGCCTTTACTGAAAAATACTCCCTGTGCATATATATCAGCTCCCTTCTTTATCATACCCCTCCCTGACTTGGCTTCTGCTTCCCTGTCTTCACACTCCTTCCACACACCAAAAGTGCTCTTTAAAAAAAAAAAAAAAAAAGGCCGCTTTCAGGACATAGCCATTATTCATGATTTCTTTATGTGCTATAATTGATCACTCCAAATGTTTTTGGAACTCTCCCCTGACTTCTACACTACGTCAATACCCTGGATCTCCAACTATTTCTCTTCTATTCCCTTTATTGTCTTTTCTGTTTTCTTCCCAAGAATTCACTATGGGAATTTTCAAGAAAATTCTATGTATTTGATTTTCTCTCTCAGAACATGTATTTTCCCAGATGATACTGATGAGTTCCAGACCTTTTTTCCCTTTAGTCTTCATCAAAATCTCAGACTCTAATTCCTAATTGTCAGAAATATACCATTCTCAACATTTCTTTCCTGAGCCAATGCAGTGAATTCTGCTCTCTGTTTCTAATTCCAAGTTTCAAAATCCCTGCTGTATGTGCTGATTTTAAACAACTGTTTTCATTATAGTACTTTTTTGCTTAAGAAGTCCTACACTCTGGTGTGTGTGTGCACATGTGTGTGTGTGTGTGTGTGTGTGTGTGTGTGTGATTGTGTATGTATTTGCAAATTTTTACTGGATTTATTTGTAGAACTAAAATGCTGGACTAAAATACCAATAATCCTGACTCTTTAGTTGATTTAGTAACCATATGAGCTCATTTTCCAGACAAGTTAAAGGATTTGGTAGTCACTATTAGCAAAAAAACATATTCGAGTACTAAAGTGTCATTTTATTCCAAATTTTAGAGGGCACAGTGTTTTGAAGAACCACAAGGGGTCACCCAAGTGCCTAGAAGCAGTCTCTGGAAACTGAACTAAGGAAATAAATGGAGGCGCTTTTTAAATCCAACACCAATTTTAAAAACATCCCAAAATTCACTAAAATAGGATAAGAAATAATGGGCTCCAGAAATTGTATATTGTGATACAGTATACACTGTTAGTATTTGTGGTAGCAATATTCCAGATACCTGGAGCTTTACAAAGTGTTTTCAAAGGGTTTATCATCAGAGTTAGGGCAGGCTTGCAAGAAGAAGCTCATTTTCCACACTCCTAGCCCAGGGCTATTTCAAATATTCTATCCTGACTTTCTACAACTTTTACATGACCACCTTGGATTCTCATAGCAACTCTGGCAGTGAAGCGTAGAAACTGTTATTTCTTTTCAAGTTTTTAATTAAGAAAATTGAGGCACAGATATTGAGTACTTTGTCTAAGATGGCACAACTAGTTAATGGCAAGCAGCAGAACAAGTCCTATAATGGGATCCTTTGGCTCCAGTTCAGGGATGGTTGGAAGCCACTACAATCTGAAAGTGTGAGGTGTGTCTATTTTCTAAGGAAGTGTGTTCGTATGCCATTTGATTGATTTGCTTTTAATTGTTGAAACCTTTTGTTCTTCCAGTAATTCCAGGGGGCAGTGGAAGGGGAAAGTGGGCTTGGGGAAGGACGTGGTGTGTAGACACTCTCACGGTGTCTTCCCAACTGCCTCTCCATATTTGCCCCCCAACTGCCTCTTCCATATCTGCTTTCTAAAGGACAAAAGAGGGTGGATTACAAGATCAGAGGGCCGACTGCCAGGGAAAGGTATCTTAAGGAGGTGTCTCTCTCATGTAAGAGACTTTCTTTTTTCTTTACCTCACTGACCTGACAGTAGAGACACACAAAACTCCGACTGAGATGTGCTGTCCTCAGCTTCCATGCTGCCTGTGCCTGGCCCACGGGGGCATCTGTCACACACTGTGCCATAACGATCTATGTCGTCTCTGCTTCCCTGATGCAGATGAGATGGTGAGCCTACTGAGAGTGTTTGTGACTGATTCCTCTTTGTATCATCAGCACCCAGCACTGTGTCCTCCAAATTACTAGCTACCCATTGGCTGTTTGTGGAATAAATGAAAATATTAATGATGATTCAGGGGTTTACAGTTCTTTCTTGGCCCAAGCACACAGTTGCAAATGTGTACATCAACGACTTAAATGTAAAATACAAAACAGCTTTTGAGAAGAAAGTGTCCTATGATTTATAATGCCCCAAAGATTTTCCAGCCTTTTTTCCATTTGGAGACCTACAGGAAAGATTACTCTCCTGGAGGTATTAAGAAAGGGTAGCGTTTTCTTTAAGAGTTGTGGGAGCGAGTGGGACTCAAGGTGAAACTATCTCCTATGCAACCATGCCCTAAGATCTCTGATAAATACCATACTGCCCAACATCAACAGTACAAGTGCCTAATTTCAACAAAAAACTATATTTAATAGTCTCAGATGCCTTAAACCTGATATATGTGCTATTTTTAAACTCAGTTGTGTGGTTCTTTTGCTGAGCATTTCTCCATGAAAACCTTCAGAGAGGTTTGTCAGTATACAATTGTTTACATAAATTCTTGAACAAATGATTCATTTCACCTTTTCCCATACATTCCGTTCATAAGGTACTTCAATAAAGTCTGTATGTCTTGACTGTAAGTGTGGTCAAGGGTGCTTACCGACAGGTGTTCTTTTTTTCTCTCAATGAGGATGTGTTGGAAATCAGCCACAGCAGATTGTTGGCAATTTGGATCAGCAATGAGAAGGAATATGTCCAAGCACTGATTTCAGTGCTTCCTGGTTATGTGGCATTGGTAAGCCACATAATTTTCCTGAGGATCACTATTCATATCCATAAACTGGTTAACATAACATTATTCAATGCATATCTCAGGGTTATGCATTGAGTTAAGTGAGACTTAACTAATCCACATAAGAATAGTTTAAATATTATGAATCCATTAATAAACATAAGATAGGTGGAGTAAAGGATGGTCCCTGTGTTCATGTTTAGATGTTACTTCATTTCAGGGGCGCCCAGGTGGCTCAGTCAGTTAAGCATCAGACTCTTGATCTCAGCTGAGGTCTTGATCTTAGGGTCATGAGTCCAAGCATGGTGTTGTGTTCTGAGCTGGGTGAGAATCCTACTTAAAAATAAATAAATAAATAAATAAATAAATAAATAAATAAATAAATGTAACTTCATTCCACACAGCTGACATTTGGAAGAGCTCAGTTTGACCTATTACATATTGCCCATACCTTGTCATAAAATGAGTCAAATGTCATTTGCACAGCAGATACTTACTCAGTTGACACTGAATTGAAAAGAATCTTAAAACTCCAGGCTACTTCTGAGAGACCACTATAAGTAAGGAGACATATTAGTGGCATTGGTACCACCATTCCTTCCATAGAACTCATGACGAGATTTACTAATTAGTCATAGCATATGTTTTCATCAAGGCTGGATGCAACCTCAGAATCCTTCTAAATAGAGCAGCTTAGATAGCCATTACTGTGTTTTTACAGTAGGCACAAAAGTTCAAATTCCACAAATAGACTCTGAGATAGAAGAAGTTACTAATAAAGACATTAGAATGGTATTTTCAAGAGATTATAAATGGATGTAGCAGCCATGGAGAAAACTAACAAGCCATCAGATAACATCTGGGAACTCTTTGCTTGCAAGGAGTTCCTTGCAATAGCATCCATATCTTTATAGCAATGCAGGAGTGCTATTAGAGTTAAATTAATACAGTAAAAAAAAAGAGAGGAAAGAAGGAAGGGAAGGAGGAAGGAAGAAAAGAGGGGAAGAAGGAAGAAAAGAAAAAGCAAGCAGCATGTAAAGCCCCAAAACGACTCTCATTTAGAATAATTTAGTGTTGGAGCAAAAAGTCCTACCTATAGCATTTGCCTCACTCCTTATATGATGAGTAAGCATCTGCTGTACACCATTAACTTTCTCCTGAATACAATAACTACAGAAATGGGTTTCCTGTGTCTCAAAGGGAAAGTCTCAGTTACATTTAATAAATTCTAGTTAAGCAGATAAGGAAAGCTATTTTCTATTTCAGGAAGCTTTATATCATGGGTGTGTGTGTGTGTGTGTGTGTGTAAGTTTACCCCAAGCTTCTGTTCTAAGAGACAGTCCCTTAGACAGAATGCATTAATGTCAATGTCACTGTGCTTACGTTGGTAGATTGACTGCGGTGAGTTCCGGGATCCCAAGGTCTATTGCACACGGGAATCTAATCCCCACTGTGGTTCTGATGGCCAGACATACGGCAATCAATGTGCCTTCTGTAAGGCGGTGGTGTAAGTATTCATCAAAATCAGAAACATGAGAAGCTTGGAGAAAATTTATCATCGATAAAAATATTCTTTTATCCAAATTATTTTCAGACATTTCATTTTATACCAAATTATATGTTACTAAGGTACCAATTTCCATCCATTCTTCTCTTTTATTTTAATGGAAAGAGCCTTTCAGGAAAGAATAGAGTAAAAGATTATCCTTTATTATTCAGACTATTCAAACTTTACAGTTAGTATACTAGGAAGATTCTACCAAGGACCAATATTTATTGAATTTCCACATTTATAAGGAACAGAACAGATGCTGTAGATTTTAGCTAATAAACTGTGACCTTCCCAGTAGATCAGTTTATAATTAATAAAAATTTATCCAACCAATCAGTCAATCTTTTAGTCTGATTGATTACTCTATAACCAAGGGAATTATAACCTTTGTTTACGCCAGATAAAAGTTGTCTCACTTCCTCACCACTGTCTTCATTTCCTTGTATTAGAGTTTCTTCTGTGAATGTCTTAATTACCCTCAACTTTGCTGTAAAATTCCTAAGCACGGGTATTATATAACTCCCTATTAATAATAAGAAAGCCAAGCATACAGAGTGAAATTAATACATAGTGAATCAACACATAACAAATATGTGCCTCTTGCTTATGTAACATATCTGACTATCACCAAACTTTTCCCAGAAGAAAAGCAGTAGGGTAAGATGAGATTTGATTTAATGGATGCCTACTACTGAGAAGAACTGAATATATGATCTGCTATAAAATGCCAAATTCCTGAACACTTGGTTCAACTCCTTACATCTTCTATCAGAACTATGACACTAGAATCTTTGCCATTATCTCTCCTGTCACTTTTGCCTTTTCCGGCTGTGTACATACTTACTCTGAGACAATGAACACTTGAAACCAAAAGGTCTAAGCCAGGGCAAAACTCTGAAATTTGTTTACATTTCATGCTGTCTGTAATTTGTCCAGATGTCATCTCTGAGTACATTTAATTGACTTCTGCCTTGTCGTAAATGTGGAGAAATGTAGAATCACATGACTACATGAACTATGGAAAGCAAACCTTTTTCCAACCTTTGTGAGGAATATTGATGATACTGCACTGACCATGCATTCATCTTTCTCTTTTGTAGGAAAAGTGGTGGGAAGATCAACCTAAAGCATCAAGGAAAATGCTGAAGTTTTGTGCAGTGTCTGTGCTGACTTCCAGCTGCTGCTTTTCTCACTTCTGTTTTTCTCTAATGGATCCTTTAAATTTATAAGACACACCTACTCTGCCTGGCTCTTGGGTAGTTCAATACATATCTATTTCCCTGGATTTGCTTGTCAATAAAGTAAATTCTGTAGAAGCATTTCTTGTGTTTTTACTCTGAGATCAAGAAGACATACAGATAATTACATGGCTTATTGACTGGCATAAACTTGGATAAAAAGACCTGGGTTTTTTTGGATCTAAATCAACCAAGCAGTCACTGTGGGATCTTGGGAAAATCTCTTCCCCTCTCTTATTCTTACAGTTGCCATGTGGATGGTAAAGTATTTTTAACAATGTGATACTACATTAGGCTTACAGTTATTTTACAATATCTATTATTTAAGCTGTAGAATACATAATATCGTTTCTTCCTAATTTCAGGAAAAGTATTTTATATAAAAATAAAACGTTCAGCTTCTCTAGACCCCAGCTTTCTCATCTTTATGGAATGGTGGACTTATGCAGATAGATGTCACCCTTTATTTATACAATTGAATAGGACCTAACCAAACTGGGGGATGCATTTAATATTTAGATAAAGAGCCTGGGAGTGGATTAAGTTATGCTAGGGAAGATAGACACCTTCTACTTCCTGAAGTGTGGGATTTGTGCTCTTCCATGCTTACAGACTATTCCTTTTGCTGGAGAAAAATGATCATATAATATATAGTTAGGGTAATAAGAGGGTGGACCATTGAGTCACACAGACCAGAATGTGAGTCATGAGTCTCACATAAGCTATTTGTTTTTGAACAAGTCATTTGATTTCTTTGATTTATGATGTATTCACCTTTAAAATGGAGACACTAGTATCTATGTCCTAAATTTATCAAAAAGATTAGGAAAATGAAGCATGTAAGCAGTTAAATGATCTCTGACATGTAACAAGAGGTCAAAAATCAGTAGATTTTGCTGTTATGTTCTGTTTTCAATTTCAGCATTATACTTCTTCACTGCCCAGGATATTTTTGTTCTTTTTCTCAGTATTTACACAGTTTTTTTCTACCTTCTGTTCCTTTAACATTTTTTAAAATTCTCATCACGTGAGGTTTTTTCTGTCCTTTTTTTATCTGTATACTAAGTGCCCTGTTTCTTGGGGAAATTCAGTTCTTTTCTCCTTTTTAGTTCTTACTCCCTGAAGTAATGTATTATTTCTAACGGAGGCATGAAGACACTATGTGTAGTTGGGAAACTGAGTCATTGTGCATCTTTAAACGTATCCCTCCCAATGTGGTCCACTCCTCCTCTCTCCCTGTTAGAGCAGTCCCCTCCCCTCAGTCCAGATTCCTGTCAGCTGTCCACACAAAATGTGTATTTCCACCTCACTATTCTGTCTGACCTGGAATGCCTCTTGGACCACCTTGTGCCACTCTGTCTACCCTTTCTAAAACACATCTTTTACTTACATCTTAAGACTACCATTTACTTCAAGGTTTATTTCAGGTGCCATAACTGAGTAAATAATTAAATTACTATCTCTTGTATAGTTCTGAGCTATTCTTTGGGGATGAAAGGGAAGCAAATAAAAAATAAACCACAGAAAGCCAGAAATCTGGTATTTCTTAGAAAGAAGAAGCAAGTCACATATAAAATAATTAATGGTCAAAATACAGGAGTTTGGGTTCAGAGATGTATACGCTTTTCAAACTTGAGGTTTGACAGTGAATCCACACTTAAAAATATCCATATCATAGTTTGCAAAGCTTACATCAAAAGAAAAGAATGTAAGCATGTAGTGTACTATTTTTTTTTACAGGTCGTGTAGTCCTAACTGATATGCATAGTGAAGTTGTTAAGAGGGAAGGGTACCGATCCCTGCAATTCACTTTGAATTGTGTCAAAGATGGATTAACGGACAGATATCCAACAAAACTAGCAAAGGAAAATAGTAATGGTAAAATCTAGCTGGTGGGTTTAAAGGGGTTCACTAAAAATTTATTTTAATATTGCTGTATGTTTAAAATTTTTTGTTAAAAATGTTTTTGAATATTTTTTTAATATGAGGTTCTTCTAACAGATGCAAATATTCATAATTCTGTCTACTTTCCTCATCACTGTGATAGCCAAGACAAAACATACTGTTCCAGGTATAGTTTGTACTATTCTCTTCAAAGCATAAAAAAATAATTCATTTGATCTGAACACTCATATCTATCATTATACCTTCAAATGACCATGGGAACTTTGTCAAAATTGGATCATACCAATAACCACTAGCTACCCTCAGGCATTTTTCTTTCCACGCCAGATGTTGCCAAGTCACGTCTTTCTCATATATTTGCCTCTTACTGTTTTTTTTTTAAGCTAAATTCATTGCAGAAACAATGTGGTATGTCAATGATTAGACTTGAGTGGGGACACCTTGTCTGGAGGCTTGTCTGTGCTTATGGAAAGTTTTCCTGAAGTAGTTTACATAAACATATGCACCACAGACACACGCTCTAAAATTGAAAGGGGAAAAACAGGGGGAAAAGGCTAGAGAAAATAGTAACTAAGATAAAAGACTGAAATAATTCACCACTAACAAATCAGGTTAACCAATCTATTACTGATTATTCATGTTCACAGTGGTAAGGACCCAAACATTATCACATTTAAATTTAGCTATAGTTGTGAAGATGCAGCCACATTTTATGGAAGAGGAGGCTAAGATAGAGAGATATAAAGGATTTGTCCATGATCTCATAACCAGGGAGTTGCAGAGCCTTGAGATGGTCATGTCAATCCCATACTCCTAAACTACCTTTCACACAATCCTAGTAATTTGAGTCACTTGGATATAAGTGTTGAATTGGAAGGATTAGTCCTGTATATTTAAAGACATCAGAATTAGAAGTATTCAGGGAGCCTGGGTGACTCAGTCAGTTGAGCATCTGACTCTTGACTTTGGCTCAGGTCATGATTCCAAGGTTGTGGGATTAAGCCCCACATGGGGCTCCATGCTGAGCATGTAGCCTGCCTAAGATTCTCTCTCCCTTTGCCGCTCACCTACTCACACTCTCACTCTCACACTCTCTCTATCTCTCTAAAATTAAAAAAAAAATAATAAATAAATTAAGCAAAAGCTTAAAAGAATATGTAAAGAGGGTGACAGTATTTACCATAATTCCCAGTGTATAAACAATGATGTCAGTTTTGTGTTGGGGCTACAGCCATAGCCTGACAAGGCCTGTTTCAAAGGGATTACTAACTCCAAACTAGGCATTTTGTGAAATGTTCTTGGTCTTTCTTCAACTTTCTTCTTTTCTTCCCCAAAGTTGGTATCTGTGACTTTACAGAATTTTGGTGCATTTCAATTCTGTAGTTTGACCTAAGGGAAAATAAACAGAGCATATTTCTCCTCCTTTCATGTGAGAAGATTTAGTCCTAACCTAATAATAGAAGGGTATCCTTGCATGGCCCCCTTTATCTTACTGTTTAGAGTAAGATATTATTACTATTTAGATGTGATAAGGCATATACACTAAAAGAATACACATCACAAAGCACAGTTCCATACATTTTGGCATACTGTGTCTCCATTTTCATTTGTCTCAAGTGTTTTGTTATGTTTTGTTTTGTTAATTTCCTTATTGATTTCTCCTTTGATCCATAGTAGGTTTTTTTGTGGAAATGTATTATTTAATTTCCACATATTCGTGAATTTTCCAGTTTTCTTCTTGTTATTGATTTCCAGTTCCATGGCTTTGTAATCAGAAAAGATATTTATATGACATCAATTTTCTTAAATTTGTTAAGGCTTGTTTTGAGGCTTAACAAATGATCTGTCCTAGAGAACGTTCTGTATGCACTTGAGAAGAAGGTGTATTCTGGTGCTTTTGGATGCACTGTTCTGTTTCACTTCATCCACCTGGTCTAAATTGTAGTTCAAATTCAATATTTCCTTATTAATGTTATGTACAGATGATTTATCCACTGTTGAAGTGGGATATTGAAGTCCCTTGGTATTATTGCATTGTTATTTATTTCTCCTTTATGTTAATATTTGCTTTATATATTTAGATGCTCCAATGTCAGGTGCATGTATGTTCACAATTGTTATATCCTCTCAATTAACTGATCTTTTTATCATTATATAATGACCTTCTTTTGTCTCTTGTTAAAGTTTTGATGAAAGAAATTGAATAAGACATGAATAAATGGAAAGATATCTTGTATTCATATACTAGAAGAATTAATATTGTTAAAATATCCATACTACCTAAACTGTTCTACAGATTCGATGCAATTTCTACCAAAATTCCAATGGTATTCTTCACAGAATTAGAAAAAAACAACCCTAAACCTTATATGGAACCACAAAAGGCCCTGAATAGCTAAACCATTTGTGAGAAGGAAGAGCAAAGCTTGAGGCATCACACTGATCTCAAGTCATATTATAAAGCTGCAGTAATCAAAGCAGCATGATACAGGCTTAAAAATGGGCACAGGTACCAATGGAACAGAATAGAGAGCCCAGAAATAAATTCAGACATATATGGTCAACTAATCTTCAACAAAAATGCCAAGAATACAAAGTAGGAGAGATAGTCTTTTCAGTAAATGGCAGTGGGAAAATTAGATATCCACATGCAAAAGAATGAAATTGGACCTTTATCTTACACCATTTATGAAAACCAACTTGAAATGGATCAAAGAGTTAAACATAAGATCTGAAGCTGTAAAACTCCTAGAAGAAAACAAAGGGAAAAATCTCATGCCATTGGCCTTGACAGTGACTTTCTAGATATGGCATCAAAAGCACAAGCAACAGATGCAAAACGAAACAAGCAGGACAACCTCACACTAAGAAGCTTCTGCACAACAAAGGAAATGATCAACAAAATGGGAGAAAATATTTGGAAACCATGTAACTGATAAGGGTTTGGTATCCAAAATACATAAGGAACTCATAGGACTAAAAATTTTCAAAACTTTAATCTGATTAAAGAATGAATAGAGGAACTGAATAGACATTTTTCCAAAGAAGACCTATACATGGCTAACAGACTCAAGAAAAGATGCTAAATATTACTAATCTTTAGGAAAACGCAAATTGAAACTACAGTGAAATATTACCTCACACCTATTAGGATGGCTATTATCAAAAATTCAAAAGGTAACAAGTTTGGGAGAGGATGTGGAGTAAAAACATGGGGAGCCTGGCTGGCTCAGTCGGTAGAGCTTGTGACTCTTGATCTCTGGGTTGTGAGTTCAAGGCCCATGTTGGGCATGGAGTCTACTTAAAATTTAAAAAAAAAAAATTAAAGTTAGTTGAGGATGTGGAGAAAAAGAACCTTAATACATTGTTGGTGAGATTGTAAATCAGTGCAGCCATTATGGAAAATAGTATGAAAATTTCTCAAAAAATTAAAAATAAAACTACTATGTGGTTCAGCAATCCCACTTCTAGGTATGTATCTAAAGGAATTACACTCCTGATCTCAAAGAGCTATCTGTTCTCCCATGTTTATTGCAGCATTATTCACAATAGCCAAGATATGGAAACAACCTAAGTGGCTGTTGACAGATGAATAGTTAAAGAAAATTTTGTGTATATTGTTAAAGGATAAACTGATGCACCCTAAAATTTACACATTATTTGGGCAAACATCGATTCAAATCAGGCAGCATGAAACTTAAAGTAGTTAGGAGCACAGACAGAAGCTAGAGGAAAGGCTTTTACACAGAAGATGTGGAAGCAAAACAAAGCAATTATTTGTTTGGCTCTACCTGAAGCAATTGCTTTATTTGGAAAAGCCTAGTTGGCTGTTTGTGATTAGTTTCTCTTACATTCCATTTCCTCAGATTCAAGTGCATGGACTTTGGCTTAGCTTGGGTTTGCTTACTACATAGGCTACCAAGACATTAGAGCCACTTCAATCCAACATCTTCCTAGTTTAATTACTTCAACAGTATACACAACTGAATGTTAGTCCCAAAAAGGGAGAATATCCTGCCATTTGCAATAACAAGAATGAACCCAGAGAACAGTATACTAAATGTAATAGGGAGACACAGAAAAACAAGTGCTGCATAATGTCACATATATGTAGAATCTAAAAAAAGTCAAAGTCATAGAGACAGAAAAAAGAATGTTGTTTGCCAGGAATGGGGAGGGGGATGCAGAATGGGAGGATGTTGGTCGAAGGGTACAAATTTTTAATGATAAGATGAATAAGTGAGTAAGTTCTGGAGATCTATTGCACGGTATGGTGACTCAAGTTAGTAACATAGAATTGAAAATTATGTAAGATCATCAGCTGACAAAAGGGAGCAGTAGCAGGGGAGAAAACCACCCAATTCTCACATTAGAACAACAATGGCAGTTACCTGAATTGTTTTATTTTTCACACGAAGAGTTTGACTTCATAATTACAGTCCTCAAGTTCTTATTACACAGAAAACTGTTTGTTCACCTAATAAAATCTAACCTATTTGGAGGTAACAATTTTGTTAGATGTGCAATACTTTGAAAACAGTTTTATAGACTCAGAGCAGACATCATTAAATACTTTCTTACTGAGAATTTCAAGAGACACTGAGCCCCTCCTACAGGTGTCATAACTAATTATAGGTTAATTTCTGGGACTTACTGAAAACCTTCATACTCTTTTATGCAAGTGAAACCGGCACAATCTCAAGAACACATCAACTTCTATGACTTCATTACCACTTTCCTACGGACACTAAACTTTTTGTTTCTCAAATCCTAGAACCTGGGAAGAGATGTGCTTCTTCTTGCTAATACGCTCTTCACATGGGTCGTTTGAAGGAAACTGTTGTACCATGCTACCTAGAAATACATTGCTGTAGAAACACACCGAGGGGAAACTCCTGTTGAGTAGATGTGTGCAGGCTAGCAGGTTAACACAAAAAGATAACAAAGGAAATAATCACTCTTTTCCATAGATTTCCTTCTTTGCTTTGCCAGCGAAAATGTCATCTCCTAAATGGGAACCCTGGCAACCTTTGTGCTCCTCACCAGCTGTCTCTGTACTAGAAATCTTTGCTCTTGGTACATCTATCAACGGTCTATTTTCTCCAGGGATACTGAATCCTTGGAAGAAACTGGATTTGGAGTTACACAGATGTCTTCGGTTTGTGTTCTACTAGCAATTGTGGGTTAAATCCTAACTTTCTAAGCCTCAATACTGTCACATGTATGATGACGATAAGACTTGACAGATTCAGGAAAAATGAATAAATATAATGTGTATAAAGTCTCCATGCAAACTGTAAAGTGAGGCATCATGTACCTATAAGGAAATATGTTTTTAATAATGATAATAGTGTCAAAGGAAAATACCATCCAGTCCTGGGGACACAGCCCTGAAATGCACTCAGTAGGCTTACTGAAAATGAACTAGAGCTTCTTGCTATTTGTCAGTTTTGTCTTTAGTTTCTGGTATATTTACCTTCTTCTTTTTTAAACTTAATAGGTATTTTTTTAGATCACTTTTCAGATCATAGCAAAATTGAGCAGGAAATACATAGGATTCTTAAAAATACCCTCCCCTCCTTCTCCACCGTCAACATGCCCCCCCAGTGGGCATTACTTACCATGATTCAACATTGACACATCATTATTAACCAAAGGCCATAGTTGGAAATAGGGTTGCTCTTTGTGTTGTACATTCTCTGGGTTTTGACAAAAGTATCAACCTGGATCACTATCATTGTGTCATATAGAATAGTTTCAAAGCCCTCAAAATCCCCTGTGCTCTACCTATTCATCCTTCTCTCCCCTTGAACCTCTGACAATCACTGATTTTTTTTTTTACTGTTGATGAGGAGAACAAAGGCAAGAGAAATGTAGCCAAAATTAAAATTTCTGACAACTTGCAGCCCACTGATAAATACCTGAGACATGCAGAGTGTGACATTCCTCAAGGAACTTATGGCTGCCTTATGGTTAATGTGCTAGAGACTAAAACCAACTAACTTTATTTTGAAAATAGTCAAATTTCCAGGATCATATAACTCTCCTATAACATGCAGAAATCCCTTTAGAGACTTAGGTTATCTCTACCCTTCCTCTGCCAAACTTAAAAGTATATAACTAGTCACTCCTCACAATCCAGTGCAGCTCTTTCTGCCTATGGGTCCTGTCTTTGAACTATTTATATAATAAAAGCACTTTTGTGCACCATAAAATGTCTCAAGAATTCTTTCTTGACAGTTTCGCTCAATGACTCAGTGTCACTGTCTCTATAGTTTTGCCTTTTTTAGAATGTCATTTAGTTGGAATCACACTTTATATAACTCTTTATGGTTTCTGGATCCCAATTTCAACGTGGGAGGGAGGATTTCCCCAACACCAAGCAATTCTCGGACGCTAGCTGGGTGTCCCATAATTCAAATTAATTCTGACACTATCTACCCAGAGATGGCATTAGATCCCTCAGGTTAAGGAACCCCTCACCCACTTCAGAAGCCAGTCACAAGCTCAGATTGTCATCTGTGCTTCTGACTGATGGGCTACAGAGGAGAGGTTCCAATTGCAAATCCAGCATGTTACCTGAACTTCTGACCAACCCAGAAGCTCTCCCAACTGCCTCCTTTGGTGTTTCTATGGAGACTTCATTGCAAAGCATAACTGATAAAGTCATTGACCACTGGGGATTGATTCAACCTCTAGCCCCTGTCCCCTCCTCAGAGGTCACAGGGCGGGGGCGGGGGTTGGGGAGTGGCATGGGAAGGGGTGCAACTGAAAGTTCCAAACCTCTAGTTACAAGGTTGTCTCCTCTGGCAACGAACCCCCATCCCTAAGCCCTTTACAAGAGTCACCATTAACATAACCAAAGATACCTTTAGCACCCTCAACACTTAGAAAATTCCAAGGATTTAGGGAGCTGTGAGGCAGGAACCACAGAATAAGACCAAATACATATAAGAAAAAATCATAATATTGCAGTAGCCTTAACCGATTGACTTCTTTTACTTAAACATATACATTTAAATTTCCTCCTTGTCTTTTTGTGACTGCTTTACATCCTGTTACCATTCGATGTTGTCAGTGCTTTGGATTTTAACCATTCCAATAGTGTGTAGTGATATCCCATTGTTTTAATTTGCAATTCCCTAAAGACATATGATTTTGAGCAACTTTTCATATATTTTTTTACTGTCTGTATATCTCCCCTGGTAAGGAAGTTCAGGTCTTTTGCCCATCTTTAAATTGAATTGTTCATTTTCTTATTGTTGAGTTTTAAGAAATTTTTGGATATTTTGGGTAATAGTCCTTTGTTATATACATCTTTGGCAAATATTTTCTTCCAGTCAGTGGCTTACCTTCTCATTCTCTTGACAGTTCTCTTTTGCAATGAAGAAATTTTGAATTTTAATAAACTCTTGAGACAGGAAACTGAAGGACTCCATAAAAATCTGCTTCTTCCTCCTTTTCCTGCTTCTGTTTTTGCTAGGACCTGCACCCCCACCCCACCTCACACATACCTGGTAAATGGTGTATGTCCTCCTCCATAAGGGACAAGGAGTTAATGATTCTCTAGGATAAATAACATCTAAAGAAGGAGCAGGTGAGAATGAAAACAGGAAACAGAAAAACAGAAAACAGGAAAACATGACCCCGAATCTGGAAAAATATCAATCATAAAAACAGATCCAGGCATGACACAAGTGATATCATTGATAAATGAGGCTATTAAGCCAGTTATCTCAAGAAGAAAGCTAGAGCATGTTCAGTAAAATAGATGGAAGAAAGAAAGAAAGAAAGAAAGAAAGAAAGAAAGAATTAAAGTATATTTATAGAGATGAAAAAACAAAAAGTTTGAGAAGGAAAATACACTATATGGCATTAACAGTAGATTAGCTAGTGCAGAAGAATAGACTGATAAACTTGAAGACACAGCATTAGAAATGAGCAAAAATAAAACACAGGAAATATATTTACATATTTATATAAGTAAAATATCAATATATTGTATATATTATATATGAATATCAATAAATTGTGGGACAACTTCCCACAGTGAGAGGGGGGAAGAATGAGGAAGGAGTGAAAAAAAATATTTGAAAAAATTATAATCAAAGTTAATTATAGCTATATAGTTATATATATATAACTATATAAATATAGTTAATAAAATTTCCAAATTTGATGAAAACTATAAACCCATAGATCCAGGGATCTTAATGAACCCCAAGTACAAGAGTGATGATAAAACTCAGCTTTGCAGGCGTGCCTGGGCGGCTCAGTCGGTTGAGCGACCGACTTCGGCTCAGGTCATGATCTCACAGTTTGTGAGTTTGAGCCCCACATCCGGCTCTGTGCTGACAGCTCGGAGCCTGGAGCCTGCTGCCGATTCTGTGTCTCCTTCTCCCTCTTCCCCTCCCCTACTCATGCTCTGTCTCTGTCTCAGAAATAAATAAACATAAAAAAAAATAAAGAAAAAAATAACTCAGCTTTGCCTATAAACCTTTCATCTTAATGCCTCTGTATCTGAGCCTAACCATTTCTCAAAATATACCTTAGTTCTTATTTGTTTTCTAATAAGTCTGAGAGTTAGATCCTCTGTGATAACTGATCCTGACGACTCTTCTCAGCCTTTCCTCACCCCACTCCCACGAATATGCTGTCCTCCGGGCTGCCCTACTTATTTATGTATAACGTAAATCAAATTGCTTTCTTCTCCTCTTACCTGTGAGCTTCTCTTATTCATCTTTAAATTCCCAGAGTCTAATAAACTTTCTGGAATCAGTGGGTTCCACCCAGCAAGTGTCTGAGAAAAGAAGAATGTAGGCTCTATGAATCCTTCTTTGTTTTCACTACATTTTCAGCATCTGGTAATACTTGGACTAATTGGTGCTCAATTATTATCTTGGAAGGAAGGAAGGAATTTTTATAGGTTAGGATTTGCAAAATCAGAATCATTCTGCAAGCTTCCATGTGCAAGACGTTGTTCTATGCATGGAGACATGGAGACACCATAGTGAAAAAGATCCATGAGCCCTTATCCTAGCATGCATGTGCATGCATTTGTGTGTACGATTGTGTCTACATATGTATTTATTGGGTGGGAAAATATACAAGTAAATAATTAAATGAGAAAGATAATTTTAGATATAAAAAAGAACTAAAAAGGCAAGTAATCTGATTTGGGATAGGTGTGTTTTGAATTGTCAGGAAAATCTTCACTGAGCAAGTATATGTGAACTGATATTAAAAAAAAAAAAATGAACTAGCCATTCAAGTTTCTCAGCCAAGATTTTTCCAAGAAGAGGAAACAATAAGTGCAAGAAACCTGAAGTGAAGAGTACATTACATATTTGAAAAAGAGAGAGAAGGCAAGTGTAGATAGCATTTATGTACAATGACTAAACCCACCTGTGAAAAACTTGCTAAAATAAAAATATTAAATAGGAACCAACAAGCACGTGCTGCCTAAAAGCAAGGGGTTGAAGGACACAGCCTCCAGTTCACATTCACCTTGAATGTCTAGATTTTTAATATAATGACTATTAGGGTATGTTCTTAGTCTGCCTAACGAATTCCTCAACCTTAAAACCCCTCACGTCAGTATTTTCACTTTCCTGGTGGTTGTGACTCCAAACATTATTAATGTGCATATATTGTATAGACCGTCCTACAGATTACCACCAGATGGAAGCTTTCTGGCCCAAGGTTCGGCTGGGGGCAGAACAAAATATGCAAAGTAGAATAAAATGACTTAATTGCAATTATCACCGTGTGTTGCTGGTGGAAGCAAACTCTGTGTGTATTACGTGTAATTGACTTCATTCCACCTAAACACCATTTTTGGCCATTATCCCTGACTGGTTGGAAAAGGCATGAAATAAGCTTCTTTGGTTTCTGGTGTCTCTAATCACTGGGGAAATAGATTACACAATCAGGGTGGAGAATCTGGCTGGCTGACAAATGTGTATACTTTGATGCATGCATATGAATCA
This sequence comes from Neofelis nebulosa, assembly GCF_028018385.1. Classification (NCBI taxonomy): domain Eukaryota; kingdom Metazoa; phylum Chordata; class Mammalia; order Carnivora; family Felidae; genus Neofelis; species Neofelis nebulosa. The sequence continues at coordinate 116,751,924 of NC_080782.1, read as the reverse complement.
ATTTATAAAGACAGCTTGTAAATCATCTGCAGAAGTGGACTCTATTAACACATTCCCTACAGACCTTGCAGACCTCATTGACCATGCAGCCATCAGGCAGCATCCTGCTTTTGGTCACTGTGGCCTATTTGTTCCTCTTTGCAGGTGAGTACTATATGTATAAGAAATGACGTTCTGGACCAGACTGGTTAATGTCATCTCCTGATGTATGTTGTTTATGATGACAATAATAATTATGATGATAAGGATGGTTAATGATGGTGACTGTCCACCACACTTTTAATTCAGAAGGAACTTTTATTTATAAATTAGCTACTTTAATTATCAGTATAATACCACACAAGAAATGATTTTATCCCACTGTAAAAACAGTATTATGTCTCATAGGATGAGATGACCTATCCTAGCTCACATGGGCCCCAAGTGGCTAATCTAGGAGCTCCAAGGCAATTAATTTATATTCCCTTCAGCAGACCACAGTGAACAACATAGCCCTCATTCTTCAAGGAAAAAATTTATACTGAAATTAGAAATTATCACTTAAAGTCACCTTCAAGAAATTCTTATCTAGGGTGGCTCAACTGCCAGAATTTTCCTGAGAAGATTTCGTTTCTTACTTACCCTGTAGGTAAGCAAAGTAAAGAGATAATTAGAAAAAGGGAGTCAGAGAGAGAGAGAAGTAGAAAGCCCCCACAACTAGGATTTTAAGATTTGGTTTCTAACCCTCATTATGCTACTATCTTTTTCTTTAATATTGAGCAACTCTTTTTGTCTGGCTTCTGTTTCATCACATGAAAATAGAATGCAAACTTTACATGCTCTAAGACTTCTTTTAATAAAATATTATGCTTAAATACATTAGCCTTAAAGTCTGAAAGACCTGGGTTTGAATCCTTGTTCTGTCATTTACAAAGTGTGTGTCCTTAGACAAGTTATTTGCCCCAGCGCTCAGCTTCCTTATCTTTGGGATTGTTGGAATGCCTTAATGTGTATATAAGATTTAATACAGTGCTTGCTTAAAATACAGAAGTCTGCCAAGTAGATGGTAGATATTGTGTTAGTGGGAAAAGTGGTGAATCATGATTTTTTTTCAAATGTTCTGAAAATTATTTTGTTATATTATATATTAGCACTTTGGTTGCCAGTTGTCTTGATTGGCCTTTAAACAAATGGATTTTGGAATTTTCAACTTCTTTCTGGTGAAATATATGCTTCTTTGATAAAGAATAGATCTAGAGTCTGCCTTCCTTTCTTCAGGAATAGCTTAGTTTTAAAGTAAACCTTAGGAGATTCTCGGAAGATGGCGGCGTAGGAGGACGCTGGGCTCACCGCGCGTCCTGCTGATCACTTAGATTCCACCTACACCTGCCTAAAGAACCCAGAAAACCGCCAGAGGATTAGCAGAACGGAGTCTCCGGAGCCAAGCGCAGACGAGAGGCCCACGGAAGAGGGTAGGAAGGGCGGTGAGGCGGTGTGCGCTCCACGGACTGGCAGGAGGGAGCCGGGGCGGAGGGGCAGCTCGCCGGCCAAGCGGAGCCCCCGAGTCTGGCTGGCAAAAGCGGAGGGGCCGGACGGACTGTGTTCCGACAGCAAGCGCGACTTAGCGTCTGGGAGGTCAGAAGTTAACAGCTCTGCTCAGAAAGCGGGAAGGCTGGAGGACAAAGGGAGGGAGAGCTGCTGAGCCCCCGGACGGCAGAGCTCAGCTTGGCGGGGAACAAAGGCGCTCGCCAGTGCCATCTCCCCCGCCCATCCCCCAGCCAGAATCCCAAAGGGAACCAGTTCCTGCCAGGGAACTTGCTCGCTCCGAGCAAACACCCAACTCTGTGCTTCTGCGGAGCCAAACCTCCGGCAGCGGATCTGACTCCCTCCCGCTGCCACAGGGCCCCTCCTGAAGTGGATCACCTAAGGAGAAGCGAGCTAAGCCTGCCCCTCCTGCCCCCGTGCACCTTGCCTACCCACCCCAGCTAATACGCCAGATCCCCAGCACCACAAGCCTGGCAGTGTGCAAGTAGCCCAGACGGGCCACGCCACCCCACAGTGAATCCCGCCCCTAGGAGAGGGGAAGAGAAGGCACACACCAGTCTGACTGTGGCCCCAGCGGTGGGCTGGGGGCAGACATCAGGTCGGACTGCAGCCCCGCCCACCAACTCCAGTTATACACCACAGCACGGGGGAAGTGCCCTGCGGGTCCTCACCACTCCAGGGACTATCCAAAATGACCAAACGGAAGAATTCCCCTCAGAAGAATCTCCAGGAAATAACAACAGCTAATGAACTGATCAAAAAGGATTTAAATAATATAACAGAAAGTGAATTTAGAATAATAGTCATAAAATTAATCGCTGGGCTTGAAAACAGTATACAGGACAGCAGAGAATCTCTTGCCACAGAGATCAAGGGACTAAGGAACAGTCACGAGGAGCTGAAAAGCGCTTTAAACGAAATGCAAAACAAAATGGAAACCACGACGGCTCGGATTGAAGAGGCAGAGGAGAGAATAGGTGAACTAGAAGATAAAGTTATGGAGAAAGAGGAAGCTGAAAGAAAGAGAGATAAAAAAATCCAGGAGTATGAGGGGAAAATTAGAGAACTAAGTGATACACTAAAAAGAAATAATATACACATAATTGGTATCCCAGACGAAAGAGAGAGGGAAAGGTGCTGAAGGGGTACTTGAAGAAATTATAGCTGAGAACTTCCCTGAACTGGGGAAGGAAAAAGGCATTGAAATCCAAGAGGCACAGAGAACTCCCTTCAGACGTAACTTGAATCGATCTTCTGCACGACATATCATAGTGAAACTGGCAAAATACAAGGATAAAGAGAAAATTCTGAAAGCAGCAAGGGATAAACGTGCCCTCACATATAAAGGGAGACCTGTAAGACTTGTGACTGATCTCTCCTTTGAAACTTGGCAGGCCAGAAAGGCTTGGCACGATATCTTCAGTGTGCTAAACAGAAAAAATATGCAGCCGAGAATCCTTTATCCAGCAAGTCTGTCATTTAGAATAGAAGGAGAGATAAAGGTCTTCCCAAACAAACAAAAACTGAAGGAATTTGTCACCACGAAACCAGCCCTACAAGAGATCCTAAGGGGGATCCTGTGAGACAAAGTACCAGACACATCACTACAAGCATAAAACATACAGACATCACAATGACTCTAAACCTGTATCTTTCTATAATAACACTGAATGTAAATGGATTAAATGCGCCAACCAAAAGACATAGGGTATCAGAATGGATAAAAAAACAAGACCCATCTATTTGCTGTCTACAAGAGACTCATTTTAGATCTGAGGACACCTTTAGATGGAGAGTGAGGGGATGGAGAACTATTTATCATGCTACTGGAAGCCAAAAGAAAGCTGGAGTAGCCATACTTATATCAGACAAACTAGACTTTAAATTAAAGGCTGTAACAAGAGATGAAGAAGGGCATTATATAATAATTACAGGGTCTATCCATCAGGAAGAGCTAACAATTATAAATGTCTATGCACCAAATACCGGAGCCCCCAGATATATAAAACAATTACTCATAAACATAGGCAACCTTATTGATAAGAATGTGGTCATTGCAGGGGACTTTAACACCCCACTTACAGAAATGGATAGATCATCTAGACACACAGTCAATAAAGAAACAAGGGCCCTGAATGATACATTGGATCAGATGGACTTGACAGATATATTTAGAACTCTGCATCCCAAAGCAACAGAATATACTTTCTTCTCGAGCGCACATGGAACATTCTCCAAGATAGATCATATACTGGGTCACAAAACAGCCCTTCATAAGTTTACAAGAATTGAAATTATACCATGCATACTTTCAGACCACAATGCTATGAAGCTTGAAATCAACCACAGGAAAAAGTCTGGAAAACCGCCAAAAGCATGGAGGTTAAAGAACACCCTACTAACGAATGAGTGGGTCAACCAGGCAATTAGAGAAGAAATTAAAAAATATATGGAAACAAACAAAAATGAAAATACAACAATCCAAACGCTTTGGGACGCAGCAAAGGCAGTCCTGAGAGGAAAATACATTGCAATCCAGGCCTATCTCAAGAAACAAGAAAAATCCCAAATACAAAATCTAACAGCACACCTAAAGGAAATAGAAGCAGAACAGCAAAGGCAGCCTAAACCCAGCAGAAGAAGAGAAATAATAAAGATCAGAGCAGAAATAAACAATATAGAATCTAAAAAAAGTGTAGAGCAGATCAACGAAACCAAGAGTTGGTTTTTTGAAAAAATAAACAAAATTGACAAACCTCTAGCCAGGCTTCTCAAAAAGAAAAGGGAGATGACCCAAATAGATAAAATCATGAATGAAAATGGAATGATTACAACCAATCCCTCAGAGATACAAACAATTATCAGGGAATACTATGAAAAATTATATGCCAACAAATTGGACAACCTGGAAGAAATGGACAAATTCCTAAAAACCCACACTCTTCCAAAACTCAATCAGGAGGAAATAGAAAGCTTGAACAGACACATAACCAACGAAGAAATTGAATCGGTTATCAAAAATCTCCCAACAAATAAGAGTCCAGGACCAGATGGCTTCCCAGGGGAGTTCTACCAGAGTTTAAAGCAGAGATAATACCTATCCTTCTCAAGCTATTCCAAGAAATAGAAAGGGAAGGAAAACTTCCAGACTCATTCTATGAAGCCAGTATTACTTTGATTCCTAAACCAGACAGAGACCCAGTAAAAAAAGAGAACTACAGGCCAATATCTCTGATGAATATGGATGCAAAAATTCTCAATAAGATACTAGCAAATCGAATTCAACAGCATATAAAAAGAATTATTCACCATGATCAAGTGGGATTCATTCCTGGGATGCAGGGCTGGTTCAACATTCGCAAATCGATCAACGTGATACATCACATTAACAAAAAAAAAGAGAAGAACCATATGATCCTGTCAATCGATGCAGAAAAGGCCTTTGACAAAATCCAGCACCCTTTCTTAATAAAAACCCTGGAGAAAGTCGGGATAGAAGGAACATACTTAAAGATCATAAAAGCCATTTATGAAAAGCCCACAGCTAACATCATCCTCAACGGGGAAAAACTGAGAGCTTTTTCCCTGAGATCAGGAACACGACAGGGATGCCCACTCTCACCACTGTTGTTTAATATAGTGCTGGAAGTTCTAGCATCAGCAATCAGACAACAAAAGGAAATCAAAGGCATCAAAATTGGCAAAGATGAAGTCAAGCTTTCGCTTTTTGCAGATGACATGATATTATACATGGAAAATCCGATAGACTCCACCAAAAGTCTGCTAGAACTGATACATGAATTCAGCAAAGTTGCAGGATACAAAATCAATGTACAGAAATCAGTTGCATTCTTATACACTAACAATGAAGCAACAGAAAGACAAATAAAGAAACTGATCCCATTCACAATTGCACCAAGAAGCATAAAATACCTAGGAATAAATCTAACCAAAGATGTAAAAGATCTATATGCTGAAAACTATAGAAAGCTTATGCAGGTAATTGAAGAAGATATAAAGAAATGGAAAGACATTCCCTGCTCATGGATTGGAAGAATAAATATTGTCAAAATGTCAATACTACCCAAAGCTATCTACACATTCAATGCAATCCCAATCAAAATTGCACCAGCATTCTTCTCGAAACTAGAACAAGCAATCCTAAAATTCATATGGAACCACAAAAGGCCCCAAATAGCCAAAGTAATTTTGAAGAAGAAGACCAAAGCAGGAGGCATCACAATCCCAGACTTTAGCCTCTACTACAAAGCTGTCATCATCAAGACAGCATGGTATTGGCATAAAAACAGACACATAGACCAATGGAATCGAATAGAAACCCCAGAACTAGACCCACAAACGTATGGCCAACTCATCTTTGACAAAGCAGGAAAGAACATCCAATGGAAAAAAGACAGTCTCTTTAACAAATGGTGCTGGGAGAACTGGACAGCAACATGCAGAAGGTTGAAACTAGACCACTTTCTCACACCATTCACAAAAATAAACTCAAAATGGATCAAGGACCTGAATGTGAGACAGGAAACCATCAAAACCTTAGAGGAGAAAGCAGGAAAAGACCTCTCTGACCTCAGCCGTAGCAATCTCTTACTCGGCACATCCCCAAAGGCAAGGGAATTAAAAGCAAAAGTGAATTACTGGGACCTCATGAAGATAAAAAGCTTCTGCACAGCAAAGGAAACAACCAACAAAACTAAAAGGCAACCAACGGAATGGGAAAAGATATTTGCAAATGACACATCGGACAAAGGGCTAGTATCCAAAATCTATAAAGAGCTCATCAAACTCCACACCCGAAAAACAAATAACCCAGTGAAGAAATGGGCAGAAAACATGAAGAGACACTTCTCTAAAGAAGACATCCGGATGGCCAACAGGCACATGAAAAGATGTTCAACGTCGCTCCTTATCAGGGAAATACAAATCAAAACCACACTCAGATACCACCTCACGCCAGTCAGAGTGGCCAAAATGAACAAATCAGGAGACTAGATGCTGGAGAGGATGTGGAGAAACGGGAACCCTCTTGCACTGTTGGTGGGAATGCAAATTGGTGCAGCCGCTCTGGAAAGCAGTGTGGAGGTTCCTCAGAAAATTAAAAATAGACCTACCCTATGACCCAGCAATAGCACTGCTAGGAATTTATCCAAGGGATACAGGAGTACTGATGCATAGGGGCACTTGTACCCCAATGTTTATAGCAGCACTCTCAACAATAGCCAAATTATGGAAAGAGCCTAAATGTCCATCAACTGATGAATGGATAAAGAAATTCTGGTTTATATACACAATGGAGTACTACGTGGCAATGAGAAAGAATGAAATATGGCCTTTTGTAGCAACGTGGATGGAACTGGAGAGTGTGATGCTAAGTGAAATAAGCCATACAGAGAAAGACAGATACCATATGGTTTCACACTTATGTGGATCCTGAGAAACGTAACAGAAACCCATGGGGGAGGGGAAGGAAAAAAAAAAAAAAGAGGTTAGAGTGGGAGAGAGCCAAAGCATAAGAGACTGTTAAAAACTGAGAACAAACTGAGGGTTGATGGGGGGTGGGAGGGAGGGAAGGGTGGGTGATGGGTATTGAGGAGGGCACCTTTTGGGATGAGCACTGGGTGTTGTATGGAAACCAATTTGACAGTAAATTTCATATATTAAAAAATAAAAAAAATTTAAAAAAAATAAATAAATAAAGTAAACCTTAAACAAATGAACCACATGAATCATAAAAGCCACATAAATCATAAATAGGAAATGTAGTGAAAAGAGCTCTGTACTGGGTCTTTGTAACCTGGCCTCTAGCTCTGTTGTGTGGCTAACAAGCTGTGGGTCCTGAGCAATTTTCTTCCCTTCTCTGGGCCTCAGTTTTTCATCCATGAAACAAGACTGTTGTAATGGACAATCTCTAAGGATAATATTAGCTGTTAAATTCTAGAATTCTTCTGAGCTGTTGAGATTTACCTGTGTGTGTTCTATCATTGCAGAGGCTGTAAGCCAAGGAGGCTCTCAGGTACGTACTTCTCTATCATGGGTCCTTTTCTATCACAAGAGGTTGTCTCACAACAATAGCAAATCTTTTTTTTTTTTTTAATGTTTATTTATTTTGAGAGAGAGAGAGAGAATGCTCGGGTGCATGCGTGCAAGCAGGGGAGGGGCAGACAGAGGAGAGAGAGAATCCCAAACAGGCTCCATGCTTTCAGTGTGGAGACTGACACAGGGCTCAATCCCGTGAACCGTGAGATCATGACCTGAGATGAAATCAAGAGTCAGACGTGGGAGGGAAGATGGCGGCGTAGGAGGACGCTGGGCTCACTGCGCCTCCTGCTGATCACTTAGATTCCACCTACACCTGCCTAAGTAACCCAGAAAACCGCCAGAGGATTAGCAGAACGGAGTCTTCCGGAGCCAAGCACAGAGGAGAGGCCCACAGAAGAGGGTAGGAAGGGCGGCGAGGCAGTGCGCGCTCCATGGACTGGCGGGAGGGAGCCGGGGCGGAGGGGCGGCTCCCCGGCCAAGCAGAGCCCCCGAGTCTGGCTGGCAAAAGCTGAGGGGCCAGATGGAGTGTCTCATGATCTCACAGCTTGCGAGTTCGAGCCCCACATCGGGCTCTGTGTTGACACCTCAGAGACTGGAGCCTGTTTCAGATTCTTTGTCTCCCTCTCTCACTGCCCTTCCCCTGCTCATGCTCTCTCAAGAATAAATAAACATTAAAAAAAAAAAGTTTTTTTAAATAATGTTTGTAGGCATTTGGAAACAGGAGCAATCCATTTTTGCCTGAGTTACTATGAAGATTTTAGAATACCAGATGGTATTTGAGATGTACATTAAAGAATGATATGAAAGGGAAAATTTGTTCCAGGAGGAGGAGTAGTGTAGTGTTGGGGAAAAGCAAAGTGTTTTCAAAGGTTAGTAATGCACCCATTTGACTATGTTAGTGGCTTTCTGTTTGATCACCGTGAAATGGCTAAGAACATAGGCTCTGAAGTTAAACTGTCCTCATTTGACACCGATTTTTACAACTTGATAACTATGAGGACTTGAACAAATTATTTAACTTTTTTCCTTACCTGTAAAGAGAAGATAATGATAATATTAACTCCATAGGACTGCTCAAGAGGGTTAAATGAATAGTTTCATTTAAAGCACTTTGAAAAGAAAGAAGAAAAAAATAAAGCACTTAGTACTGAGGCTGAAACATAGCAAGCACTCAGCAAATGTTAGACATGTATTATGAGCAGAGTGGCGCCATATTTGGAAAAGCCCAGAGGAGCCATGTTGCCTAAGATTTTGAAGGACATGGTGCAGACTTTCTAAGAATCACTGGCAATTGGGCAAGTTGGTTGTAGCACCAGTACCTCCAATCTACATTCTAAATTCTGTTCCCTTTTCCCACTCATTCAACAGATATTTTTCAAAATTCAACTTTTACCAGGTCCTTTCCTAGGAATTGGATAAAAAGATGAATCTGAGATGGCTAATTATGTCAAGACACTTCTAGCTGGGTTGAGGAGTGATGTAAGAAAGGAGTATAGACCAATTTCTCCAGAAATTCCAAGAAAGAGGTAAGGAATTTATACTTGCATACACATTTACATTAAAGCAGTTTGGTGACCGTATTGGGTGCCCTACGAGTTACAACCTTTGAGATAGCAATTCTCCAAAGAACAGATTCTAGGACAGTAATCAGAATATGTACAAGTATTTTATATATAAAATCGTGATTTCAGGGGCACCTGGGTGGTTCAGTTGGTTAAGCTTCTGACTCTTGATTTCAGCTCAGGTCATGATCTCACGATTCATGAGTTTGAGCCCCACACCAGCCACTGTGCTGACAATGCGAAGCCTTCTTGGGATTCTCTTTCTCTGCCCCTCCAGTACTCACATGCACATGCGCAACCACTCTCTCTCTCAAAATAAGTTTTTTTTTTAAATGGTGATTTCAACTCAGTGTAAAAAAGAAGAAATATACAACAATGGGGTATTAGTAAAAGAAATCATTTTACATCTTTATAGTAGAGTATTATACCACAAAAATCATACTTTGCAGGATATGCATAATGGTACAGAAAAGGTAAATGACAAAGAATAAATAGAACATAATACAGTGTGATTTTATTTTTAATATAAAAACAGAAATACAATGCCTAGAGAAGAAATTGAAGGAAAAGCAAATGCTCACAAAGGACACCTCTGAGTGCTAGGACTACATATAACTTTTATTATTTTTTTATTTTCAGCATGTATCTTAATTGTAATAATAAAACATATGCTTCTTAAAATAATTTTAAATGTAAATTTAGCATATTTTTTCGTTCCTTGAAAGAGCTAATGATGTCAATGCCATTATTCATGAAGTAAAGCAAGAACTTCTTTTAAATTACAAGCTTTTTGCAACAACTATGAGAAACCAGCTACACAAGGAAAACCCTGTCCCAAGGTCCACAAGCCAGTGTGTGGTTCTGATGGGTAAACTTACCGCAATGGCTGTGAATTCTGCAAAGCAGCTGAGTAAGCACATGCAGGCAGCTCTTAGAACAGCACACTTAGTTTTCACCAGTAGGGTGTGGGTCAGGGAAATTACTTATTAAGGTTTTACTGTGCTAAGTATTGTACAGATAACTCTTATTTAGAATAATCCAATGTAATTATCCCCAAGCAGACCTAGAAAGGATAAGTACCCATTCCTCGTTCATCCAGCCTGGGCTTAACCCATTTCCACTACATTTCATTCTCAGCACCATCTCTTTTCTTTCAGGAAAAAAAATGGAAAGCTTGGTTTCAAACACAATGGGAAATGTTGATTCCTCTGACGCAGTAAGGCTAGAAACACGTTCCGTTTGTCTTTGGCTTTGGAAGATTTATTCCCTGTAGCTCAATATCCTTTGCAATGTATTTCCCACAGTTATTATGCATAAAAGACAACAATTTCAATAAAGTCGAATAAAGTCTCTTAGCAGACTTTCTACATTGATGTTCTTTTTAGGTCACAATGGGGCCACCTTTGTTCGATTTAGTTAGACCACCTGAGTATGAAATGATACAACCTGAAAACAAGCACAGGTCATAGAATATTTCCTGTATTCTGTGCTTTTCACATCCAGAATTCTCCAATCGGTGCTTTGAATCTCCATTCTTCAGATTTACATAGAAGACCTCAAGATTAATAAAGCTCAGTCCAAGAAAATATGTATTCTCTGACTCAAATTAGCATTCTTTAGCAAAATGGCAGAAGTATTTTGCCCTAAGAGACACATTGAGTTTGTTTTAGAGCTTCTCAGTTGTATGCGAAGACAAGAAATAAGTAACATGGGAGACAGAATGTTGGTCATTTCAGTCATCAAGACACTAAAAAGGTTCTGGAACAGCTGAAGCCTCTGGACTAGTTGTCTCTGACTTTATCAGTTTTATCAGCTTACTATAGTACTACAGTGTACTAAATAAAATATGATAAGCTTCCATGTGTGGCAAATTGTGAAAAACCTTGAAACTATAAGTTTATTGGCATGCTGTCAGTGCTTAGAAATCTAAAGATGGACAGACAAGCTTGGCATCTTCAGAGTGTTTATAGACTATCTGGAAAGACAAATGTATCCCAACTGCCTAAAACATAGTTTGATATGTTCCTGCTTTTTATAAGTTCCTAACGAATGAATTATACCATTTATTAATTGCACAAATAATTTTTCAATGCTTACAAAATACCAGATGCTATGCCAAGAATGGGGTGAAGACAAGATCTCTACTTCAAAGAATCATGCTTTAAGATTTGAGAGGGTGCACAAAAATATTTTTTAAATATATTATTCAGTTATTAATAAATTTATAAAGGAAATCAAATTGACACATAAGATGGAAGAAACCAAGTACGTTTTGGAGAGAGGAATGATTTAAAATTGGTTACTTTCAACTGAGTCCTGAGAGCTTAAAAGGATTCGATGCAAATTTGGAGGAAGGCTGTTCCAAGCAAAGAGAACAAACAGAAAAACAACACAATCCAAAAAGTAGATAAATAGATAGATAAGTAAATAAATAAACGTTTAAGAAACAACAACGCACAATTCAAAAATCAAAACCCAGAAATGGAAATAATGTTGGCATGATCAAGGATGAAAGGAGTCAGTTCATAAAGAGCCTTGGGAGCCAAGCTAAAGCAATTCATATCCCAAGAATTATTGAAAATTATTGCAGGGCATCAATAGAGGACTTCATTGCAGAGATGGCATTTTAGCTGATCTGTGACATATAAGAAATTCGCCGTGTTGAAAAGGAAGGAAATAGAGTATAAAAACAGAAACATTGTGAAAAATGGTATCTTTGAGAAGGTTGTTTTCAAAGTCTCAAATTGAGCATGTGGACAAAATAAGAACTCAGACAGGGAACTCTGGTATTAGATACTTCTTAACATAGTGATTCTAAAGCAGAGATCTCCAACAAATGGCAAACAAGCTGGCCGTCACTTAGGGATTTTCTTTAGCCCATACACAGTCACTTCTTTTCATAGATGGCAATATTGAGAAGTTGAAAAAGATCAAATAAGAAACTGGATTTCTAGAAACTCTGGAAAAGTCAAAAGATCTGCTTACCTACCACTCATGTTCCTTAATAACAACAATCATTAATTTGACTCTTTTGAATGTTTATTTATTTACTTTGCGAGAAAGAGAGAGAGAGAGTGTGTGTGTGTGTGTGCACAAGTGTGGGAGGGGCAGAGAGAGAGAATCCCAAGCAAGCTCCACACTGCCAGCATAGAGCCCCACATGGGACTCAAACCATGAGACCATGATGTGAGCCAAAAGCAACTGAGCCACTCAGGCGTCCCCTGACTCCTTTGGATGAGTTATTCCCACAGTGCCCCAGAATCAGTTTTGCTTTTTCACATTAGCTTCTGATTCTTGATGGCATATGAGCTTTGTATCTCACTTTAAGGCACAATGGTTTTGAGCACCTCATTGATACTCTTGCTTTTGGAAAATTCACAGTGTAAAGAAGCAGACCATTCCATCAATAGAGAATAATTTCTTTATAGCAAGTTAGTATTTGCCTCTTTAGTACTTGCACCAAGTGGTAATACTTCTTTTTCCTTCAAAACCACACACACAAAAAATGGCTTCCTTCCTTTTTATAATACACACACACAGGCACACACGCATACAACTTGTACTTTCCTTTTCATATTCTCTTCCTTGAAATATCTCCTAGTCTTACCTTCTTTCTTTTTTTATTTTTTTAACTTGTTTTATTTTTTATTTTTTAAAATTTACATCCAAATTAGTTAGCATATAGTGCAACAATGATTTCAGGAGTAGATTCCTTAGTGCTCCTTACCCATTCGGCCCATCCCCCCTCCCACCACCCCTCCCATAACCCTCAATTTGTTCTCCATATTTATGAGTCTCTCCCGTTTTATCCCCCTCCCTGTTTTTATATTATTTTTGTGTCCCTTCCCTTATGTTCATCTGTTTTGTCTCTTAAAGTCCTCATATGAGTGAAGTCATATGATTTTTGTCTTTCTCTGACCAATTTCACTTAGCATAATACCCTCCAGTTCCATCCACGTAGTTGCAAATGGCAAGATTTCATTCTTTTTGATTGCCGAGTAATACTGTCTATATATACCACATCTTCTTTAGCCATTCAACCATCGATGGACATTTGGGCTCTTTCCAAACTTTGGCTATTGTTGATATTGCTGCTATAAACATGGGGGTGCATGTGTCCCTTTGAAACACCACACCTGTATCCCGTGGATAAATGCCTAGTAGTGCAATTGCTGGGTCATAGGGTAGTTCCATTTTAGTTTTTTGAGGAACCTCCATACTGTTTTCCAGAGTGGCTGCACCAGCTTGCATTCCCATCTTACCTTCTTTCAATAGAATATCATCAGCTGTCTCAGCAAAGCTTTATTTAAAATCCCTTGTTGCAATAGTATCAGTTTATAGTAGTGATCAAAGTACAAATCTGGATTTTAAAAAAAGATTATAGCTAACATTCATTGAGTGTTTGAGTTTTTTCTGTGTGTCAGACATTGTTCTAAGGGCTTTACATATATTAACTCATTAAGTATTCGCAACAACCCAATGAGATAGGCATTATTATTATATTTATCTTGCACGAGAGGAATCTGAAACCCAGAAACATGTGATCAGTCACCAAGTTAAAAAGAGACAGAGACAGAAGTCAAACTGTCCATTAATGTAGGAATTGTATAAATATTCTTTCTATGGACTTATTAACAAGTTAGTGTCCAAAGTGTTCTGAGGTACCAATAAAAAGCAAAGGGAATGAATAGACCTGATACTTGAATTGTCATTACCAAATATGCAATGCCAATTATGAAGTTTTCAAGGACTCCCCCAAATACTCTGCAGTCTCATACTACACCATGATGGATGGCACCCAATAAAGAAGAGCTTATTGTATTGTTTGAGTTTTAATACAGGAAGAAGATATTTTATAGTAAGTAAGAGATAAAATTTAGAATATGGACTCTGTTACAATCTAATTCTGTGACTGTGTCTGGTTTTTCATCGGAGAAATGAAATAGTATATTTCTATTGTAATAGCATCTATATTATTATAGGTGATACCTATAAAATAGGTTGTTTTAAGAGTTGGATGAGATAATTCATATAACGCACTTGGCGCAGAGTCTGGTTCTGGGTGTTTGATAAAGGTTATTTGAAAAAAATTTTTTTTCATTTATTTATTTTTGAGAGAGAGACAGAACGCAAGAAGGGGAGGGCAGAGACAGAGGGAGACACAGGATCAGAAGGAGGCTTCAGGCTCTGAGCTGTGAGCACAGAGCCTGACGCGGGGCTCTAACTCATGAGCTGTGAGATATTGACCTGAGCCGAAGTCAGATTCTCAACCTACTGAGTCACCCTGGTGCCCCAGATAAAGGTTATTGTTAATATAAGGTATATAAGTTGGAAGATATTTTGAAAAGACCGGTGAATCAGGATACCAGTGTGACAGAGATGAGATGTGGACAAACAGGCTTTATGTCCTGGGGCAATCTGTTTTCCCTTTTGTAGGAAACTATAAGGTCCCGTGTAGCTTGAGCTCACAATTTCAAGATCTTTGAGTCTTCTAACAAAAGAGTCTAGAAAGCAGCCTCAAGTATGTGATGGCATCAGATCTCACAGGCTGTCTGTATCTGATCTGGCCACAGAGTATAACTGGCCATATATACTCATAATACACATACACATAGAGGTGGCCAGTTATACTCTGTGGCCATTAGATAATAAGCAAATATTTGGAAGAGTGAACACTGGAATTGGAATCAAGTCCAAACTCTGCCAATGTTTTTAGAATTCCAGTGACTCTATTGATCCTCTCTCTCCCAAGAGTAGAATGAAAGATTTGGGCTAGACATTCTCTGAAGTTTTTTAGAGTTGTGATAGTGTATGATTGAAATATATATTCCAAGTTTCTTTGCATACAGTAGGTGTTCATCAGCATATGGAGCATTGAAATAAAAAAAGCAGTATCTTAAAATTCATGTAAAATGTGGTGGTAGAAGTATTAATATAATGTTTTTAAAGCAATGAACTTGTAGGTCTGTTATAAGGTAAGTAATATGATCTTTTGAAAAAAGCTAATAGCCATACATTTGTTTTAAGGTGGATTTGGAAAAATAATAGTAGCCCATAAAACAGATAGTATTGGTCACACTGACCCTAAATATAAATAGCTAATCAATTCAAAGGGGGAAAAAATGTAAATTTCAAATAGAACAAGTAGTATGTATATGTGCCAAAAAACTATAGACTTTTTTCAAGAATCTTTTGGAAGGATTTCTTTTTGGAAACCCCAAACCAAAGATTATACAGCTGATTAATTTTTTGGTTTGGTTATGGCTATATTAAGATATTCTTAAGATATAGTGGGATCCACAAACTTGCCCTTCAGGAAATATACACATATACATAAAATGTTATCCCAAAGACTAATGGAACCACCAATCTCAAAATCATAATGGAGATATGGTAGATTTCCCCATATCTTTCCTGAGCAAAGACTTGATGTTGGTGTCAGAAGTGTAGGCTGTTGATCTAGCATTAACATGTGAAGTATGACCCAGCGTATACTAGAGAAGACTCAGAAATCCCCATATGGCTGGACTGAGATCTCTTCCCAGCTCTGAATTTGGAATCTTACTTCTATAACGCCAAAGATGGATTGATCTCCAACTGAGGGAAGGATCTTTAACCCAAACATTTATTTTCTGAGTCTCTCTTTCTGGAAAGGGAATTCCCATGTTTCTAGATAGCCAGGAATAGGTCTCCTAAGGCAGATATGTTAAAATATCTTGAATAGGGGTGGTGCCTGGGTGGCTCAGTTGGTTGAGTGTCTGATTTCGGCTCAGCTCATGATCTCAAGGTTTGTGAGTTCGAGCCCTGTGTGGGGCTCTGTCCTGACAGCTCAGAGCCTGGAGCCTGCTTCATGTTCTGTGTCTCCTCTCTCTGCCCCTCCCATGCTCATGCTCTGTCTCTCTCTGTCTCTCAATAATAAATAAATGTCAAGCAAAAAAAATTAAAAAAAATAAGTCATGTAAAATATCTTGACTAGGGTTAACTGTGTGAAAACAGTTATTTAATGACCCACTGCTTGAGTTTCCTCATCACATATTTAGGATGTTACCAAAGCATTGTTTTGTTGTTGTTGTTGTTTTTTTAATTTTTTTTCAACGTTTTTTAATTTATTTTTGGGACAGAGAGAGACAGAGCATGAACGGGGGAGGGGCAGAGAGAGAGGGAGGCACAGAATCGGAAACAGGCTCCAGGCTCCGAGCCATCCGCCCAGAGCCTGACGCGGGGCTCGAACTCACGGACCGCGAGATCGTGACCTGGCTGAAGTCGGATGCTTAACCGACTGTGCCACCCAGGCGCCCCCAAAGCATTGTTTTAAGTATTAAATGAGATCATCCATATAATGAGCTTCAATAAATGGTAACTTTATAGTTTTCATGGGGTCTTGAATCAGTGTCAAAAAGTAATCATAGTCTTGTCCATAAAATTATAATGATTATCTATTGCTGCATAAAAAATCACGTCGCACTTAATGGCTTAAAACAAAACCAGTCTTTCATTTGCCCTCAAGTCTGCCACTTATTGCAAGCTCAGCAGAAATGATCTGCCTCTGTTCCATACGGCTTTCGCTGGGTGGCTCTTTTGGGATCCAGAATGACTTCAGTCATATTTCTGATGTTTCAGTGGGGCTAGAGAGGTTCCTTCCTGTTTCCGTCTCTGTCTCCATCTTTCTATGTCTCTAGCTCCCTCCATAGTCTCTCCTCCAGCCCTGCCAGACTCTAAGGCTTGGTTCTAAAAATGGGATGTTGTCACATCCATGGCATTCTGCGGTCAGTAAAAGTCACATGACCAGCTCAGATTCAAGGGGAGGGGACATGGACTCTTCTATAGGAGAGAATTTACTTGTACAATGTGAGAGTTAGTTGGTGGCAATCTTTATAAACAATATTCTACAAATATGCTCCTTCTTTTAAGAAATAATTGTAAGATGAATTATGAGTGGACATTATATGACTGGTGACTAAAAGTGATGTTTGAGAAAGGAGTTACAGAAAACCTGGACCTGAATGGCTAAAAATAACAAATCTGATGATCAACAAGGGACCAAACTGTGTAACTTGTTTTCTTTTAAGTATGAAGATAAGGCTTTTTAAAAAGCAACTGTAATTATTTATAGCCATGGTGATAAAGAGGTTAATTTGGGGGGTGAGAAAGACATTAATTATATTTCAAATTTTATCCCTACAATTTGCAAACTTGTACACCAAAATTTTCCACATAATGAAAAATTTCAGGATTTCAGGCATATAAATAAATGCCATTTATAACCAACTTAGTCCATAACTATTATAATTATGCTCTATTTTGCATTTTATTGTTTTCTGGTAACCTCACGTGTATGCAACTAAAGTGAAGGTGGAAGACGTCATGTCTCTAATCTCAAATGCTCACATGGGTATAGTAACAGAGACAACATTAATGGAACATTTTAGTGTGTGTGTCAGACAGATGCATCATCTCAATAAATAATGATGAAATTAGATCTATTCGAATTTTGGGTTGCGTCAGTACTTTGTGTGCTGAGTGAAGAAACTGACATCCAAAACAGGGAAGTTACCCAAGATTCTATCTCAAGCATCTGCACCCTGCAGGACTCAGTATTCTGAAACTAATGCCTCTGCGTGGGTGAAGATTGGGTAAAACGATCAATTAATAAGTCAACTGAGAAATAGAAAAAGGGCCTTCGGTGAAATAGTGATTACCTAGTGCTTGAACTTTGGCCTCTTTCTTGATATTGTGAAGTATTTAATGAGACTTGGTAAGCAACTGGCAAGTCTCCCCCTGACGGTTTCAGCAACATGAAACTGAATTTAAGGGGCATTAGGACTTCCATGTAATATGAATTACATTTCAAAAACGGGACCAAATATTCCATTTGTTTGCCTGATTCAGTTCAACCTATTGGCATCTGTGTCTGAAAATCCTAGCGAGTGCTATGTAGCAGTTTTGTGCTCAATCTTTACACATCTGGGGTTCAAAGAACAAAACTTGACATGTGCTACTTCCCCCTGAGGAACAATTGAAAGGAAACATAGTAGCTAAAGTATGTCGTGGAAGAAAGCTAGGAAGGAGCTCAGTTTCCTTCCCTTTAGCTGCATGACGAATGGCTTGAGTCTAAATCACGTAACTGGACACAGGATGCTATGAGACAGCTCACAATCAGAAACCAGATCACTAAACTGCAGGTATAAACTTTGTCTTCCAAACCACAAGAAAATACTTAGCAAAATTTGATTCCTTCAGTAGGGTATTATCATCATGATTTTAGAAATAAAGAGGAAAGAGAGATAGGAAAAGTGGCAGATGGAGAGAGAGACAGAGATTAACTCGCGTAAGATTACACAGCTAAAATGAGGAGTCACGGACACTTCATGTCATCTGACTCTAATGCTGTTGTTATTTCCACCCCAAAATGATGACCACTAAAAGAATAGCCTTGATGTGGAATCGCACTCGAAGACATGTGGGATGCCCCCCTCCCTTTCCCCAGCAGGTGGCTGTGCAGAGCATTTTTTGAGCCTACTCCAACACAGAATTCTGCCCTGACTCCCAAATGTAAAGGAAAATAATAATGGAAGACAATTCTAAAGGTGGAGGAATCCGATCATCAAAGGATAAATTAAATGTTCCATTTAAGAAAATTAGAGGATTAAAGGCAATTATTCAAAACACCCTTTGGCATGGTTTGGAGAACAGGGATATAGAGAAAACGCTGCCTTACTCAGTGCAACAAACAATACTTTCTACTAATTCATGAGACAGTCTCTGAGACCTCAGAGCAGAGGTTTCATGGGACTTCATCTTCTCACTGCCGTGTCCTCAGATACAGGCACTCAATCATATTTGTTATTTACGTATGCTATTTTGAAGTGTGATAACACTGGAGCTAGGAGAAAAGCATGGGTAGGACAGATGATGGCCTAAGTATGTACAAAACAGTTGTTTAGGCAAAATGCAAATGCAGCTATTATGGTCCATTTGTTGATATTTGGGATTTCACTGCATTGAGTATCTGCATGTGAAAATAACTTGCATCCAATTCAGCCATTTTGATCAATAAATGGTAGAGCAAATGTAGCAAAATGTTCATTGAAGAATCTTGGTGTTGTGTATATGGGTGTTCACTGCACAGTTCTTTCAACTTACTGTATTTTTGAACAATTCATAGTGACATTTTGTTAAAAATGATCTGATCTTTAAATATATATATGTGTATATATAATATGGGGTATATTATATGGGAGATACACACATACACACACACACACACACACACACGTATATATGTGCATAATCAGGCCTTGTAGTTCATTGAGCTTATTCTGACATTCATATGAATACTAGTCAGTACAGAGAACATTTATGGAGGGGGGAAGTCGCCTTTTTACTATAGAAAAATGTTAAATTTGTCCTTTTTGATGCCCTACAATTGCTGGCTTGATTAAAAGAAATCATTCATCATTTTCAGAACTGCCCTTCTAAAGAAGCTAAAATGAAAATCAAACACAATCCAGAACCACTAAATCTGAAGATCTTAGAATTAGAAGGAATTATAAGAAGCCCCTATTTCACTTCCCTTAGAATTCAAAAATGTTTATCCTGCACTTTCTTATATTGGAACTAGATCTGCCATGTGGAACTACACAGAAAAAACAATATCATCCTCCCCCATGCTAATGCCCTTCACATGATGAATCCAGTGGCGACATCCATCCTAAATCTGTCTACTCAAGTTTATATTCTCTACTACGATCAACCAACCTTCTGCTCTGTATTTTCTAGACCCCACTTTATCAAGGTCATTTTCTTTTAGACAGGCCTCAATTAATTCAAATTTATCTCATATAGGGCAGCCAACCTTGAACACAATATTCCACTGTTTCATGATATTGAGTTTATGGCTGACTAAAACTCCCAAAGTGATTGTCATATGAGCTTCTGTTTGGCATAACAGCTTGAGGCAAGAAAGTCAATAGAGTGATGTTATTCTCAAACATAAGATCTATTGTTTTTTGTTACCTCATAAAAATGCATTACACCTCATCATTCCCCACTGGATGCATTCATCACTTATTAATGATGCATTTTTACTTGCTTTTAAAATATAATTTGAGGTAAATACTTAGCACATGATTTATATGTGGGAAGATGTCATGGGAATCCCTATTGTGGACATATAAACATGCAAGGTCAGTAACAGCACTGACGGAAGACAAGTTATCCCTCAACAATAAAAAAAAATTTTAAACACTGAGCTTACCACTTTCCTAGCTGGATTTCACCATGTTTATTTTTTTCTGTAAGACAAATATCTGATAGAAGCATATTAAATTTGGGGTATTTATGGGAGTTGGGGTGTGGAGCTAATTTTTAAAATGGCAATCCACTCAAGGAGGAACACCTTCCAGTTTGTGAAAATTACTCTATAATTTTTTTAAAACAAAGTGACAGTGTTTAGCAATTAGGGTGGAGGATTTTTCAAATATATAACATGGTAGTGATCAGGATGGATTATTCAGAAAGCATCTACTGAAGAGTTACCCTTAACTCCATCCGACAACCAGGTCTGAAACAGCTGACTCTAACATGAAGGCTTTCATTTTCCTTCCCTTCATGTTCTTGGCCATGTTCTCAGGTAAGAAAAGTTAAATTCGATGACTTTCCTTCCAACTCTCAAAGTAAAGAATCAGAAATGTTGAGTGACTTAGTAATACTTTGTCAGAAAATGTTAAAATGATAAATCTCCATCAGACAGAGAAAGGGAAGAGGCTAATTTCAGACAGCATAAATATAGACCAAAGGCATAAAAATAGTGACAAGGTGAGACAACAGTGAATAGTTTGACACGACTGAAGAGAAGCAGAGGCAAAGGAATGGGAAAAGCAAGGCATTACCCTGGAAAGATAATTCAGTCTAAAAGGATTATAGGAGTTTGTGAAAATTCACAAGTTCACATTCCATAAATATATAGTTTTGTGTGATGATCCAGGAAATTCTGTGGTCACAGAGAAATGGGTTCAAACCCTGACTTTTCAATTCTCTGTTTATGTTATTTTGGATAACTTAATTTTTTAGCCTCAGTTTTCTCCTTTATAAAATGGAAATAAGTAGACATTCCCACAGGCTGCCATAAGAATCACGTATACTCTGGCATTAGCTACCATTACTTGAGTTCTTAGGTGCCTGTCACTCAGCAGACCTCTCTGTGTTCCCTACCTCAATACAGTTAGGTGGTCTGTTTTCAGAGATGAAATTTCCAGCTAAGGATGTAAATTTCTCTAGATAATAAATGACACAGATATTCTATATTTTTATAATATATATCAGAGAAAAATATATATTATGTATATACCTATTATGTTTATGTATGTTTGCAAGAAAAATATATAGATAGATACATAAGATTCCTCCCTAGAACATATATGCTCCATAACGGCAGGTAACATATCTCTTTTGTACTTCAGTGCTTTACTAGATGATGTTTAGTGCACATTAAGCAGGCATTTGTTGATGGAAGAAAGTCCCTTAATGCCAGATGTAGTGGTTATATGGATTTGGAGGGTGACAAAAAGAGAGGATTCGGGAATGCCTATTACAATATAGAGCAATGCCAAGAGTATATTTAGAATGTAACATCAGAGGACAAAAATACAGAACAGATAACTACTTTACAAAAATTTAACTTAAAAAAATGGTTAGGGGTGCCTGAGCATCCAACTCTTGATTTCAGCTCAGGTCATGAGCTCACAATTCATAAGTTCGAGCCCCATGTCAGGCTTTGTGTTGACATCGAATTTGCTCTCTCCCTGTCTCTCTGCCTCTCTCTCTCTCTCTCTCTCTCAGGATAAATAAATAAAGATTTAAAAAAAACAGTTATACCATATTCTGATATTATAGTTACCTTGTTTACTTAAAAATTCCACCCCTGATTTTTATTTTACAAATTTAGCCATGTGAGAAATGATATATTAATCAGATTTTCATTATATTATTGTTTGTACTAGGAAAAGAAGGAATTTCAATCACTACTCATTGTTAGAAGACTGTTTAGGTAAATTATGGTAATTTAACAGGTGAAATATTCTGCAGCCATTAGGGAAAATAATAAAGGTGCTCTATATGTATTGATATAGAGCCTTTATATGTATTGATATAACCTCACAGTTCTGTCAAGGGAGAAAATAAGGATTAGAACAGTGTACAATGTGCTACTAATTGTGTGAAAAAATATATCCCAATATGTTTGTAAATACAGAAGACATCTCTTGAATAATACAGAAAAACCTGTTAAATGTAATTGTGTCCAAGGAGGGTTGGGACAGGAGAGGAAGGGAAAGTTACTTTAAACTATTTACCCTTTTATGTCTTCGAAATTTGATGTAATTTGCTTGTAAGACCTATTTAAAAATAAAAAACATAATTAACAAAGAATATAGATCAGCTGATCTATTTTTTACCATTTCATCCACAACCTTATTTTAATTGATTTCTGCTCAAAGTTAGTGCCTGTTATGGAATACTTTTGGGTCTTAGAACTCATGCAAATGCTCATCTCTCTGCTGAAAATAATTATTTCCTTATCCATTTTTCTGGCTATAGCCTATACTTCTTATCTGTGTCACCTCCTCCAAGATGGAGACATGATGCCCTACTACCTGCTATCTTGACTCTGGGTCTATTGTCTAATTTATTTTTCACAGGAGAGCATTAATCAAGCTACCATAAATGCCCGTTTGCTTGTTTACACGCATTATTAGACTTTCCAGCTTCTTCAGGGTAGAATAACAATCCCTTATTCATGGTTGTGTGTCTAGATCTTTCTATAGCTCTGGCATGGTAATGGACCCTTCAAATATACTTCTGGTAAGTTGAAATGATGGCTAGATTACACCCATGACCGTCCTACCACACGCTACACCACAGTTAGTACACCAGGTTACTAAGTGCTAAATTCCTGAGCCTGGGCTAAGACCTTAACCACCAGTGATATAGTAGACAATGGCATGCTCAACGGATAACAATTAATGATGCATTTGATTTTAGTTAAATTTACCTGAAGGTACAAGTGTGTACACTTGTGGAAATATAAACAGGATCAAATGCAAATGCAACGGAGACTCTAGGCACAGATTTGGAACTACCTACCCTGAAATTATTTCAGGTTGTATAAAATGAAAAACTTAGGGAGAAAGCCTGTGAAGAAAAACAATGCAAGCTTGAATAAACCTTTTTCAGAAACCCCAAATTGAGAAAGTAAAGGGGAAAAGAAAATCATTAAACAGAAAAGGTGAGGAAGTCAAAAAGAAACACTTGTACCAAACCAAGGACAAGAAACATAAGACCCAGTAGAATACCATTGCACTTAACAGCTATAAAACCATTCCATTTGCTCATGGATTGTTGTCTAAACCCTGCTTATTTGGGAGTAGAAATTTGAATAAACCATATCTACATCTATATATCTATATCTATATCTATATCTATATCTATATCTATATCTATATCTCACAAATCTCACCCAATCTATTACTCCCCTGCTGGAAATATATATGTATGTATGTACCTATATATATGTGTATATATGTACATATATATATAGTGATGTATATATATTTACATATACATATATATAGTGATGGATGAACTTCCAAAATAAATTCAAGAAACAGAATAGATGATTTATGAAAAGTAGATATTAAGAAATAGTCATATAATATCTACCATTTCCTTGAATAGTTTGAGCACAAAAGAAAGAAAGAAATAACCACTGGAGGGAGTATGACTGATTGGTTGATGCTAGGACCCCTATGGGAAATGGTGGACTGGACTGTTCCCTTTGGAACAGGGGCAAGGTGGGAAGAAAACAGCTACAGAAAGCATATATAGAGATGAGAAAAGAATATGGAATGAGGGCTCACGACTGGCAGTTTTTATGTCTAGAAAACTACTGATATCACCTTCTGTAGGGTGAGGTCGGGAATATGGGAAAGGGTTTTGTGATGTAGGGAAAGTTTATAATAAGCATAACTCAGAGTCTATTTGATTAATCAGGAAATCATTACAAGGAATTTGGAGTAGTATGAGCTCAGATAGTTCCGTTCAAGTAATTCAGATTCTGATTTAGAAATGGGACAAGCCAGTTTGACCCCACGATTTTTATTTATTTTTTAAATTTATTTTGATAGAGAAAGAGCATGAGTAGGGGAGGAGCAGAGAGAGGGAAAGAATTCCAAGCGGGCTCTGAGCTGTCAGCAAAGCCCTACACGGGCCTCGATATCATGACCTGAGCTGAAATCGAGAAAAGTCAAATGTTTAACCCACTGAGCTACCCAGGCACCCCAACGCCGTGATTTTTAGAAACCATGTAATACAATTAAGAAAAAAATAGAGGACCCAAAATATTAAGGTTGTAAGAAGTTATGGGAAGCTTCTGTCTTGAGGTTTGATTAAAAACAACTGAAAGAGGTGTTAAATACATACCACAACTTGGGATGAATGCTGTTGATTTACAACTCTTAAAGTTAAATGACTTTACTTTTATTTTTGTGCTTATGGTATCATTTCAGTGTCTTCAACCCAGGCTTTGAAAACAAGTGTTTTTAAACCAGAAGAGGGTTCAGAACCTGCATTTATTCGACAGAGAAAGCGTGAAGCTAACCATCAAGGAGAACAAAAGGAATTTAATAAGCAAGGAGGCAACACCCAAGGAAAACAAGCAATATCTGGTCTCCAAGGACGACCAGGGTATTCTAACCAGCCAGGGAAACCAGGGGATTTTAATCAGCAAGGAAGGCCAGGAGTTTTCAATCAGCCTGAAAGACTGCAAGGGAATTCAGGAGACTCTAATCCAAAAGGGAATTCAGAAGCTTCTAATGAACAAGGAAAACCAGGATCTTCTAGCCAACAAGGGGGCTCAGGGTTATCTAGCCAGCAAGGAGTTTCAGGATCAACTAGCCAGCAAAGGAAGCCAGGGTCTTCCAGCCAGCAAGGGGGTCCAGGGTCATCTAGCCAGCAAGGAAAGCCAGGGTCATCTAACCACCAAGGAAGACCAGGATTGTCTAGCCAACAAGGGAAATCAAGGCCTTTTTACAATCAAGAAGAAAGAAAAAATGCGGGCAACCCTTTGAACACCAATATAATGGAGATTCAGGTTGGTGTTAATCTCTTTTTTTTTTTCCCCTTGGTCAACTTACCTCAACTATTCCATTTTCCAAGACTTGAAATTGTTAACAGAATATACTCTACTAAAGACCCACACTTTGTGATGACACTGATTCAACAAAATGCAAAGGAATCTGGGGGTGGTTATTTTCATACCTATGATCATTAATGAGTGTCATGCTCTTCCATTCCATTTCTCATTCCTTTCTTCTGTCTTCCACTCCAGCCTTTCTACCTAAACTGGACTAGATCAGACCTTTGTGAACGGAGTCCCTACCCTTGCTAGATTTAACATTCATGCCCATTTCCATCCCATCCATAATCTACAAGCCACTCAAGTGGTGTTTATTTCTAAATCACAAATCTGACCCGATCTACTACTCCCCTGCTCGAAATTCTTCAGTAGCACCATACTCTCTAGAAGATAAGACCCAAACTCCTGAGCATGGTCTTAAGGATTTTTTTTAATGATTGGATCCCATGTCCATGTATGAATGGACATTTCATGGCACTCTTAGTCACACATCCATGTTTTACAGAATCCTCTGATTTTCCACAAATGTATTTCTAATACCAATGATAGCCTTTATCATAGAATATACCATATTGCTTTGTAATTGATCTTCATTATGTTCAATCAGCACATGAACTCCTTAAAGAAAATACCTTTTTTAAAAAATATCTGTATCCCCCGATTCTAGTATAAGACAGGCATATAATAGGTTCTTTTGAACTGTTTCTCAGATAGGTGAATAAATGATGTACGGGAGACATCATTGTAATGAGGTGCACATCCATGACTCCTATACTCCCTTTGAGTCCTGCCGTGAAGCCTTGCCAGTCTCTCTCTCTCCCAACTGTCTTCCTCCTAATTCCATTTAACCCTGACCCTGAACACTCAGTACATCCAAAACAGTTTTGTAGAACACTTCTTCAATCTCATTATCTTAATGGGAACTTCATTTTTTACATCATAAGTTGTCGTTACTCAGCACTCTTGCAAATGAAAATCGCCTGTCCCTCTTGGTTTTTACATCTAGGCTGGCATGAAGTAGTAATCTTCCAGGGACACCCCTGCTATTCAGACCTTACTGCCACCACCAGCGTGTTTCTGGGTGTTTACATTGTCACTTAAACTTTCTCAATTGGTATGAAAATGGTAGTGGAGTCTCAACCAATGGAAAAGACTGAACTACTTGTTCATCTTCCTTGGTCCTGAGAAGACTGAGCCACCTACTGAAGATCCTCACAGTTTCACTTAGTGTCTCTGTTCTCATCTGCTGTCAAAACTCCTTTCCGTTCACAGACTTCTGTCATTCTGTAACTTGATTCCAAGCAAGTGCTTCAGGTAGGACTTAATTCCACTCTGCACAGTCCTACCTCCTGCCTCATTTGCTTTCATGGGTCAAAGAAAAAGAAAGTTTCAATAAACGATGACCACATGTGTTTTGTATTTGCCGCTATGACTTTTCCAGAATTGTTGTTTCCTTGGGCAGGAGAAGGCTTGTCTACAAAGCATTAAAGTGGAGGCAGTGTGACATTAATAAGAGCAAGGGCTCTGCAGTCACATCATTCAGGTTCTGAACCCCAACTTGGGTATTTAATCTATATCTGGTCTTGGACTTGTCACTTAAATGCACTGTATGCCTGCGATTATACAATGGAGCAAAATCTACCCTTCTTTCAGAATTGTTGTGCAGTTTAAATTTAAAAAAAAAGGGATTAATAAAATGATAGGTTTAGTGCAATGCTTCATCAATAACTAATGAGCAATGACTATTGTCTTATCACAATATCAGAATTAAATTGAGTTCCCTATATTTACTGCATGGTCTTTCACATGACTGCAGACTGGCAGTACCAGCAGCAAGAACCCAAATGGAAATACAAAATGTCAGTCTATCTACAAACCAGTCTGTGGTTCTGATGGAAAAACCTATGGTAACCTCTGTGTATTTAATGAAGCCAAAAGGTAAGATGACTTTCTGTTTATTTGTATCAGGAACTATCACTCTGATCCACAGGGAATACAAGAACATTTTTCCATGTGTCTCTGTAGTTTTCTCTCAGTAGTGCCTTGGGTGTTTGTCCAAAGAAAACATAAAAGGTTCTTAACCTTTGAACAATAAATTCAATCATTTTCTGAAAGAATGTGATACATTCAGATTTTTAAGTAGGAATAAATTTATTATTGAATCATTCATTTACCAGATATTTATTAAACATCCATTGTGTACCAGGAATTGCTCACATGGAGGTAAGTTGGTGAGCGAAACACACAGCATTGCCTCCTGCTTCCTGCTTCCATGGAGTTTTTGTTTTTGCAGAAGACAGCAAACAAAATGCATCAGAGGATAAGGAGGGCTGTGAGTCCTATAGATTACTTAGTATCGACCATTAAAATGTATTTAAAATTTAAGTAACAACTTGAAAGATTGGATTTGGTGAGCCATGCAAACATTGAAGAATTGAACTCCTGTCCATCCACAAGAAATAAGATGATTATAAGGCTGCTTAAAATTAGAATGTGTGACTAAGAAAGAGTTAGACGTCTCCGCTTTCAAAATTAATGACTGCTCACCTCTTAAGGTAGTGAGGAGGTAAAAATTATACCTCTCTTGTTTTTGATAGTGCCAGTATTATATTAAGAGCTCAATAAGCCATTATTGCAGAAATAAATGAATGTTAAAGGTAAGTGTGCCCTGTAGCCATAAAAGTTAGAGCTGGAAAAAACATCAGATACCCATTTTCTCACTTTATATATAAGGCACCTAGATCTGAGCCAAGAAAGTAGTGGCAGAAAGTCACAATTCTCAAAGCTGGTCAGTGTGAAACAGGCAAGCCCAAGACTACAGCTGCTTTTACCCATGTGATTTTTTTCTCTTTTTTAAAAATTATAATTTATTGTCAAATTGACTAACATACAGTGTGTAAAGTGTGCTCTTGGTTTTTGGGTAGATTCCCGTGGTTCATTGCTTACATACAACACCCAGTGCTCATCCCAACAAGTGCCCTCCTCAGTGCCCATCACCCATATTCCCCTCTGCCCCACCACCCCTCATCAACCCTCAGGTTGTTCTCTGTATTTAAGAGTCTCTTATTGTTTGCCTCCCTTCCTCTCTGTTTGTAACTATTTTTTCCCCTTCCCTTCTCCCATGGTCTTCTGTTAAGTTTCTCAAGATCCATATATGAGTGAAACCATATAATACCTGTCTTTCTCTGACTGACTTACTTCACTTAGCATAATACCTTCCACTTCCACCCACGTTGCTGTAAATGGCAAGAATTCATTCTTTCTCATTGCCCAATAGTATTCCATTGTATATATAAACCACATCTTCTTTATGCATTCATCAGTTGATGGATATTTAGTTCCTTTCCATAATTTCACTATTGTTGAAAGCACTGCTATAAACATTGGGGTACATGTGCCCCTATGGATCAGCAATCCTGTATCCTTTGGATAAATTCCTAGTAGTGCTATTGCTGGATCGTAGTTTTATTTTTATTTTTTTGAGGAACCTCCACACTGTTAGTATCCAAAATCTATAAAAAACTTAACCAAACTCAATACCTGAAAAACAAATAATCCAGTGAAGAAATGGGCAGAAGACATCAATAGACACTTTTCCAAAGAAGACATCCAGATGGCTAACAGACACATGAAAAGATGCTCAACATCACTCATCATCAGGGAAATACAAATCAAAACCACACTGAGATACCACCTCACACCAGTCAGAGTGGCTAAAATTAACAACTCAGGAAACAACAGATGCTGGTGAGGATATGGAGAAAAGCAAACCCTCTTATACTGTTGGTGGGAGTGCAAACCAGTGCTGTCATTCTGGAAACCAGTGTGGAGTTTCCTCCCATGTTATTTTTAAATAATCCCATTTTCTTTCTATGTTGGTGCCACAATTTCTTGATCCTTGATGTCTTCCATTACCTTGTTTTTAGGATGAATAATGGAAAACTGAATCTGTACCATGAAGGGAAATGCTAAGCATTGACAGCAACCACATTACCTGGAACCTCAAAACCTACTTTCAATTCTCTTTAAACCATGGATTTCCTTGGGAGTTCCACTGAGGTCAGCAAGAGTCTTACAGATATGATGGATCTTACATAATTTTCAAGTTTGTTCCATAACAAATAAAGTCAGTTCCAGAGTTACTTCTGATTTCTGGTACTGTTTATTTTCTAGACTTTCCCAAATCTTGTGTCTCTGTTGGACCATCTTTAAGCATCCAGCTTTGGAAGCCACATACTAGATTAATATTTTTATTCTATTTTATTTTTAGAGACAGATAGAGAGCATGATCAGGGGAGAGGAGCAGAGGGAAAGAGAGAGAGAGAGAGAGAGAGAGAGAGAGAGAGAGAGAGAGAGAGAATCTTAAGCAGGCTCTACACTCAGCTCAGAGCCCAATGCGGGGCTCGATCCCACAACCCTGGGATCATGATCGGAGCCACAATCAATTGTCAGATGCTCAACCAACTGAGCCACCCAGGTGCCCCTAGATTCATATTTTTTAAAATAAACAAAGCAGGGCACCTGGGTGGCTCAGATGGTTAAGGATCCAACTCTTGATTTCGACCCAGGCCATGATCTCAAGGTTCACGGGTTCAAGCCTGTGTTGGGCTCTGTACTGACAGTACAGAGCTTGCTTGGGATTCTCTCTGCCCCTCCCCGACTCATGCTCTCCCCCCCCCCCAAGTAAATTAATTAATTAATTAATTAACTTTAAAAAACTTTTTAAAAATACACAAAATATAGTCTGCTCTGCTTGAAGCAGAGCTGAGAAAACCTTAGCCTCTTGCTTGCCACCCACACCCAGATTCAGCTTGTCTCCATAATATCTGGACTGCAGAAAATTTGGAAAACAGAAGACTGAATACTTCCACCTTCCCCATATCTTAGAACGCTATAACACAGTGAATGTTCTGAGATCTTGTACCCTGAAAGGTTCTGGTAGGCCAGAAAGATAGACAGAGGCCAGCTGGGGAATGAAGAAATGGCTTTGTAGGCCCAGCTAAGTGGAATCCAGTTTGTAGGAAGTGAAGTAGTATGTGTGGATCTAAAGGCAAGTTTGATGATTATGCCTTTTGGGTTTGTGCAAGAAGTGTTGGGGTTCTGAAGAAAAATGCCATTTCAGATTAAGATAAGGGAAGAAAGAAAATTAAAATGGCATAAAAGAGATCATTGAAGTATTTATCTGAATCACTAAAGTGGGGGGATAAAAACCTCCTTAAATTAAAAAATACTCATTAAAGAGGCTATGTATGAACCTTTCTTCTGCTCCTGTATGCACACTCTGGCATAATTTCCCTGTTAAGGCAAAGGCATTCAGCTGATCAACCTGGAATCTCATTCTGGGAAGCCTTTCTGCTCCTTAACTTCATAGGAGGAGTCATGCTAAGAAAATTCTCTTTCATACCAGAATAGAATGTTTTAGTTGTAGTGGACTCTGGGTCTAGAGTTCTTTCTTTTCTAGCAAGAAAGCAGGACACAGAATTAAAATTCGAGAGATGGCTAATGTCCGGGAGAAGACAAGAGCCCCAATTAAGGGTCCTTGCTCCATTTTTATTAGGATCAGAAGGCTTACAAACATAGTGATGGACGTGCACAAAGAGACAATGAAACGTGAACATTAACTCATGGACGTGAGAGAAAGGGGGTTTTGAAAATATGCGGGGTTAGGGGTTGGGGTTAATAAAAGCAAAATCCTGGCACTGGTGGGCAGAAGGTTTTTACAGCAGATAAGAGACGCCACCTCTATTTCCCTAAACTGGTCTAGGGGACAAGACTGAGCAAGCTACTTCAGGGTCAACATGGCACCTTTCTTTTGTTAATTAGCTCCACTCAAGTCAACTTTGCCCTGCAGTGGTCTATAGCCCTATTTACCTGTTTATCTAATTTGGTCCTTCCTTCCTGTGAAAGCCGCTTTCTGCTATAGTACTAAGTTGGGGGGCATTTCCGCCCTGAATACCTAATCTTGTTTACCTTATATACATTTGTTCTATACTGGGGCCTTTGCCCCGTCCTTTCCATACCTATTTACCTAATTTTGTTTACCCAAACTTGGGTGTGAGCATCCTATGGCTTTGTAGTTCTTTATGCCTTGTTAACCCATCAGTGCAGGTTCAGGGAATTCCTAAGCTAATTTGCCACATTTAGTATATTTAAAATCCTTAAGACTCAACTCTTCATTATTTAAGAAAACAGTTTTTATTTAACCTAATACACATATGAATGAAGACTAAGAGAAATAACAGGTCTCAAAAGGCTCAGCACAGTTTCATTACATCAATTAATTTCATTTGATTTATTTCTTACATTAACTTATTACATATTAATTAACAAGAATTTCCCTTTGTTTAAAAAAACATTTAAGGGGCGCCTGGGTGGCCCAGTCAGTTAAGCGCCCAACTTCAGCTCAGGTCATGATCTCACAGTTTGTGGGTTTGAGCCCCACGTTGGGATCTGTGCTGATAGTTCAGAGCCTGGAGCCTGCTCCAGATTCTGTCTCCCTCTCTCTGCTCCTCCCTTGCTCACGCTCTCTCTCTCAAAATAAATAAACATTAAATTAAAAAAACATTACTTTTTTTTTTTTTGGCACTACCCCTTCTTAAAGGCAAAGTGACAGGGAAAAATATGTTACAAGATGGCCGACAGGACTGATAGGGGAATTCCAGTCCCTGCCTGAAGACTCCCCTTCTAGGTTTTTCTTCCCACCCCACTTGCCACGCAAGAACAGACTATAAATTGTCCCCTCTGCTTATGCTGGGGACTCAGGCCTCTGGAAAGCAATCTCCTCTGAGCCCGCCAGTGTAAAATAAACCTTCTGCCTTCCAAGAATTCCAATTGCCACTTGGTCCTTCCACTGGGCGATCCAGACCAGTTTCCATAACAAAATAACACAACGGAAAGGTAACAGAGCACTACTTTCCTACCCTCAGATAAAGTGATTCATGGCTTTATGTTAGTGATTAACATAAAATAGAACTTAAAGAATCTATAGCATTCATTACTACAAAACTCATTTGTATCGCTTTCTGAATGACTATAATGTTTCTGGAAATAGAAGTCATTTTTCAATATAGTTTTCTCATAAGAGCTGTGTACAAAGACTGGTTCTCATTTAATTGTAGACAGATCTCTTAAGAATCCATGGCATTCTTCAGCCACTTAGGAAGCCAGAGTGAAATGGCAAAAATATACAAGAGACATGAAAGTTCTGCATGGCTAAACCTTTTTATCTATAGCATCATTGTTTTCATAGAAAATTATTTATGTCTTATGTTTTCTAAAGCAGGAGATTTGTTAAAAATATATAAAGGAAATACACTGATTTTAAAAATTTCTGAACCTTAATATCCAAAGAACATACAGATCTGATCTTATGTGTGCTGACTTTCTTTACCATATGTAAAAAGCATGGGAAAAAACCCTAGATGCTTTCAACAAAATAGGAAGGACAAGAGGAGTCATTTCATATAAAGCTACAGCAAGCAAACATCATGAAGAATAATTTATTTTAAGGTTGTCATGATGCTGTCTAAAAAAATAGAAAGAAAGCATGTAGGCTAATACATAATCATGCATGAGCCCACCATGATCCCCCAAAAGGAGGGTTTTATCTAAGCACCTACACATGCTGAAATCTATTTTTTATTTTTTCTTATATTTGTTTAAGTAAACTTTGCACCTAACGTAGGTTCACACTCACAACCGTGAGATCAAGTGTCACAAGCTCCACCAAATAAGCCAGCCAGATGCACCCGAAATCTTTTAAAAGATCAGGAACTGCCTATGTCCAGACTCGATAGTTATCCTTTTCTTTAAACCATACTTGCTTGCTCAAAGCACTTCTAGAAAAGCACACATTTTGACCAGAAAAAAAGAGTGCTTGTGAGAATAAAAGCCAGCCTTCTCTGCTTCAAAACCAAGTAATGTCATTGTCTACTTAAGGTCTGTAAAGTCTGATAGTTTTCTGTCCTGTATCCTTCTGTCTTGATCCTGATAATTGGTATCCATTTGGGCTTTGTGGCTTTACAAAGCTCTACATTGGTGACTAGATATTGAGGAAGATCCTGGTAAGATTTACTTGAGGTTTCTTGGCAACCCAACCAGATTTTGAAAGGCATCTATGTTTACCATTATACCACCAACGCTGCACTCAACCAGATTTTGAACACTTTCTCATCCGGGATTCCTTACATAGTTTTTCTCCTGCTTTTTAGATCACCTCTGGAAAAGGACAGACCATTTCTTCGCACTGCCTGGTGTATCTGTAAGTTCTCTGTGACACTTTCTCTGGTGACAATTATGCTGAATTCAATTTCCCTGGTGTTTCTTACCCCACTATTGTCTCTCCTTTCTATGCTTCTTTTTCTAAGCACTGAGTGTATATTTTCACAATCCCTTTCCTTCCGCATTTTCCAAAGAATCCATCAGAGCTTTACGTGCTCCTGAGTATTACAGAAAACCATGATGGTTTGAATCATGTCCATGAGAAGGAGGCATTTTTTTATTTTCATGTGTGATTGTAACTGGAACATTTTTTTTTAATATAATTTGTTGTTAAGTTCACTAACATATAGTGTATACAGTGCGCTCTTGGCTTTGGGAGTAGATTACCAGGATTCATCGCTTACAATATCCAGTGCTCATCTCAACAAGTGCCCTCCTCAATGCCCATTTTCTCCTCTCCCCCACTCACCCCCATCAACCCTCAGTTTGTTCTTTGTATTTAAGAGTCTCTTATGGCTTGCCTTCCTCTCTGTTTGAAACTATTTTTCCCCTTCCCTTCCCCCATGGTGTTCTGTTACATTTCTCAAATTAACTTCTTTAAACAATATTGTTCAGCCATAAAAAGGAATGAAATCTTGCCATTTGCCACAACATGGATAGAACTTGAAAGAATTTTGCTAAGTGAAATAAAACAAAAGAAGATAAATACTGTATGATCACGCTTATATGTGGAATCTAAACTAAAACAAAAACAAAAACCCTGCACTCATGGATATACAGAACAGATTGATGTTTGCCTGAAGTGGGGGAATTGGGTTGAGAAAAATAGGTGAAAATTTTTTTAAATAACAAATTTTAGTTCGGTGTTTATGAACACTTCAGAAAAACTAATAACATTGATTTTCAAGCGATAGAGATAGAAGTTTTAGCCAAAGAGTCCCCTTAGATAGGAAATCGTCCAGGATTCGGTAAATATATTTAGCTGCCTAGATTATATACCCTGAGTTATTTCTGAATGGTATTGTCCCCCCTACTGACACCACTACTCCCTGATTAATTCTCTTCGGGATAACTGAAATTACAGAGATGTTAGAAAAATCCCAAAGATTGGAAGAGACCTCATTGCAATCCATTGTTCTACATTATCCCTATCACCATTGCCCTGAGAAGTCCTAGTCCCTAACCTGCCACCTAGAGATTACCTCATACAGTATGAACTCTACAACTTTCAACTATTAGGGCTGCCTAATAAGGGCTATCTGGGAGCAAATGATAAGCCTAGAGTCTTGGCACAGTTAATAAGAAGCAAATGAGCCAGTTCCATAAAAAATAATTTCCCAGTAAGAGGTCATGGGAAGACAAGGACAGAAAGACACAGGGGTGGGGAAGGAAAGGAGAATAGGAAAAGTAATTCTTTATCACATACCAAAAAAAAGAGGACAAAAATTTTCAGGCAAATAAATAATATGAGCAAAGGCTTTGAACCATAAGGGGCATGCATTTTCTGATATAGTAAATATTTTCTGGGATTTCATGGAGCTTGTAGAAGCACCAGAAAATTTAGTCCAGGGGCACTTGTATGTACAATTTTAATGATATTTAAAGAATTTTTATTTCTTTCTAGAGGCAATTGAAAAAATTAGATCATTCTGAGCATGGGAGAAATTAGTTAATTTCTATCAATAAATATCCTTTAATTAATACTTTATGCATCATACAGTGTTTCAAAATAAACTGATTTGCATAAAATGACATTAAAATTAGCTCAGCTGATATTAAGTAAATAAAACTAGTTGCAGAAAAGTTTATAAAATGTTTCTAGGAAATATAAAAGTTCTGGTTTGGAATAGTAGAAAATTGTGGGAGTCAAGTCCCAGTTACCCCCACTGTAGCTGCACATTTACCTTGATTACTTTTTTTAAGTTTATTTATTTATTTTGAGAGAGAGAGGAAAAGTCAGAGAGAGAGGAGAGATAATCCCAAGCAGGCTCTGCACTATCAGCATAGACCATGAGATCATGACCTGAGCCAAAGTCAAGAGTCAGATGCTTAACCGACTGAGCCATCCAGGTGCCCCTATCTTGGTTACTTTTAAAAATGCCATGGGGCACCTGGGTGGCTCAATCGGTTGAGTGTCCGACTTCAGGCTCAGGTCATGATCTCACAGCTCGTGAGTTTGAGTCCTGCGTCGGGCTCTGTGCTGACAGCTCAGAGCCTGGAGCCTGCTTCGGGTTCTGTCTCCCTCTCTCTCTGCTCCTAGCCCACTCGCATTCTGTCTCTGTCTCTCTCAAAAATAAATAGACATTTAAAAAAAATAATGCCAGTGCCCTCCACCACCACCACCACCACCACCAAAAAAAACCCCCACCAATGCTCAGGGTCTAACATAGAGCAATTGAATCACCATCTCAGGGAAGGAACCCAGGTGTTATTATAAATCTCCTCAAGTGATTCTCATATCTGGTCATGCTTAGCAATTACAGATCTAGAATTCTTTTTCTCTTGCCCTAGGTCTTTTGAGCCTACACAACACACTTGCTTGGACAGATTCTACATATCTGTTATAGGACCTATAACTACACATTATTTTCTCCCCTCCCCATTCATCTGTGCCTATCAGATCAAATTGTCCCCTACTGCATGCTGCATGAATAGATTTGATGCCATCTGTATAAGGCAAGTTCCCACAATCTGGGCAGGATGAAAGGTACTCCAGTGCCTTATCTATAATCGTTTATCTTACATCTAGTTTCTTACACAAATATATTTAGAGGAGATTTCTCAACATAGTGGAGCTAGCTGATGAGGCAAGAGTGAACAAGACACTCTTCTTTTGTCCTTTCTTCTTTTTTTCAACGTTTTTTTTTTTTTTTTTTTTTTTTTGGGACAGAGAGAGACATAGCATGAACGGGGGAGGGGCAGAGAGAGAGGGAGACACAGAATCGGAAACAGGCTCCAGGCTCTGAGCCATCAGCCCAGAGCCTGACGCGGGGCTCGAACTCACGGACCGCGAGATCGTGACCTGGCTGAAGTCGGACGCTTAACCGACTGCGCCACCCAGGCGCCCCATTTTGTCCTTTCTTCTTCCTGAATAGGCAATCTGTGGTAGGTTATGGTGACTTTTGTGTGTAAGATAGCTTCCCTTATCAACAATAGCCAAATTATGGAAAGAGCCCAAATGCCCATTGATGGCTAATGGGATAAAGAAGATGTGGTATATACATATATACAACTGAATACTACTCAGCCATAAAAAAGAATGAAATCTTGCCCTTTGCAATGACTTGGATGGAACTAGAGTTTATTACTCTAAGCAAAATAAATCAGCCAGAGAAAGTCAAATACTGTAAGATTTTCACACATATGTGGAATTTAAGAAACAAAACAGATAAACATAGGCGAAAGAAAAAAAGAGAGGGAGGTAAACCATAAGAGAGACTCTTAACAGTAAGAACAAACTGAGGGTTGCTGGAGAGGATGTGGGCAGGGATGGGCTAAATGGGTGATGGGCATTCAGGAAGGCACTTGTTGGGGTGAGCACTGCATGTTATATATAAATGGTGAATCAGTCAACTGTATTCCTGAATCTAATATTACACTATTATGAAATATAAAAGATGGCTTCCCAGACTGCTCTAGGCCTGATCTTTCTAGTAGTGTCTCTTCCTGCTTCTTTGAAGGATCAATTGAATATTCAAAATCGCATGCATTTTTAAATGCTGCATAGAGGATTATTATCCCCTAGCTTTGCCAACACATATCTGTTAACATGCTACTTTCTGCTGATGTCTGAGATAGGGTAAAGAAGGTAAAATCTTCTGTATTGGAGAATAAGGAATTCAGAAGTTAGGGAATTATAGCTCTTCTTTCTCAAAGGGGAGGATCTAGGATATGGTCTTTGGTTCCAGGTCTTCTGCCCATTAAAAAAAACAGACAGTGGGGCTGTGTGTCATAAACATTTTAAAGAGTTTCTTTACAGAATTCTTTGAGAATGACCGGGGGGGGGGGGTGCGGGGAGGGTTCCATTTTGTAATGCTTAGCTCTGACATTTTCAATAGGTTAACAAAAGAGAGTGCTTCAAAAACCCTTTTAAAAATTGCATCAGTGATGGATTCTGGTCCAACATGTAAAGAGCTTGGAAGGTGTCACCCACATCTTCACAACAAGAAAAGAATCTGAATGAACTGAAAATGAATAACTTAGGTCTGTCAGAGATCACAGGGAAACCACTGACTGAAACCCAAAAAGACTGGCTGATGTAGAGAATTACAGCCACTGTAATTGAGTGGCAAAAGCCACTGCTGGACCCGGCACCTAGCAAGAGGTCTCTAAGGATAA
Organism: Neofelis nebulosa; assembly: GCF_028018385.1. Lineage (NCBI taxonomy): Eukaryota > Metazoa > Chordata > Mammalia > Carnivora > Felidae > Neofelis > Neofelis nebulosa. The sequence goes on along the minus strand of NC_080782.1, from coordinate 116,714,028 downwards.
TTGACCTATTTATCGCTAGAGATAATGTTAACTAGCTCTGAGTTAAGAAAAACTCTGAGTGCCCACACATATGGGAACTCTCATACTGTCATGTATTTTACTTCCAAGAGACCCAATAGGTTCTCAGGATGAAAATCAGAGAAAAATCCCCTAGTGCTTCTGTCAGGAGATTAATAACCATTTTAAAATATTCAAAGCCCATTTGGTTATTCTTAATAAAGACCTTACACTCAAGGAACATGAATGTACCCTTGTCTGATTTGAGTTTTCTAGAGTCTATCAACATGGAGGAAGGGAAATTATGCATAACATAGACTACATTACTTAAAGCAACGTTTTCCACCCTTGATTTTGGCACATATAAAAAGTATAGATAACCTAGATCATCCTTGTTCTGTTGTATCAAAATCTCCAGGACAAATGTCCTGTACCTAAAATTTTAGCAAGAACCCATAGTAAGGCAAACATTGACAGACACTGTTAGCCCTAAGAAGTGCTGACATTTGAAAGAAATACAGCTTCTGTACAGAAGTTTGGGCGGGAGTTGCTGTGTTTTTTAAGGTACAGGTGAAGCCAACATTTCAGAGGCAAAAAAGAGTATAGCACTTAAATATGTTTTAAATAATTTGTGATTTTACTTTTTTTTTTAATGTAATGGCTCCAAGATGAATGGATAGACTTGGGCTGGATGGGGCCCTGCCATCTGCAACTTAAGTCTTTCATGGACTGAGTTCTATCGGTATATTTTCTATATCTAATATAAAAAGACCAGTTTTTTAACGTTTATTTATTCTGAGAGAGAGAGACAGAGCATGTGTGGGGGAGGGGCAGAGAGAGAGAGAGACACAGAATCCAAAGCAGGCTCCAGGCCCTGAGCTGTCAGCACAGAGCCCCGCGCGGGGCTTGAACTCATGAGCCATGAGATCATTTTTTTTTTTTTTTTTTTTTTTTAATATATGAAATTTACTGTCAAATTGGTTTCCATACAACACCCAGTGCTCATCCCAAAAGGTGCCCTCCTCAATACCCATCACCCACCCTGCCCTCCCTCCCACCCCCCATCAACCCTCAGTTCGTTCTCAGTTTTTAACAGTCTCTTATGCTTTGGCTCTCTCCCACTCTAACCTCTTTTTTTTTTTTTTTCCCTTCCCCTCCCCCATGGGTTTCTGTTAAGTTTCTCAGGATCCACATAAGAGTGAAACCATATGGTATCTGTCTTTCTCTGTATGAGCCATGAGATCATAACCTGAGCTGAGGTCTGATGCTCAACCGACTGAGCCACCCAGGCGCCCCCAATTTTTTAAGCTTGGAGCAATAGACTTGAAAGTTCTAGACCTGCTGAATTTTATCAAATAAACTTTCATGGCGTGACAACCCAAAGTTGTGGCTCTATACAGTTACAAGTGTTTGATGGCACTTCTGAACCCCTACAAGAAAATTATGTCCCAAATGTGCTTAAAGTAAAATGTTGTTCAGTAATACTCTTTTGGTATTTTTATAATTAATGATTCACCTGTGTTAGATTAGATGTTGTTATAACTGAATATAATTTGTTCAACAGGCCAAATAAGGTCATCACCTCTCTTTAAAAGTTTTGGCTTTGGGGCTCCTGGGTGGCTCAGTTGGTTGAGTGACTTGATTTTGGCTTAGGTCACAATCTCATGGCTCTGAGTTCAAGCCCCACGTCAGGCTCTGTGCTGACAGCTCAGAGCCTGGAACCTGCTTTGGATTCTTTGTCTCCCTCTTTCTCTGCCCTTCTCCCGCTCATGCTCTGACTTTCTCAAAAATAAATAAACTTTAAAAAAAAAAAAAAGAAAGAAAGAAAATTCTTATAAGAATGTAGTGCTTAGAATTACAATAGCATGGTATTAAAACAAATATTCTCCTAACATTTTAAGAGTTTTCTGTCCTGGACAAGTTAGACTAGAATGCTCTGGCCCAGATACATTTGTACTGGTCATTGCCAGAGACATCTTTTAAAGTATGGTATAGGTTGCAAAATGCCTTCGGTTTCTTCTGAGACAGAAGGTGAACTGGAGGAATTCAGTCTTCCTTGAAATACGGGCAAATGTGAACTTTTGTTACTCTATTTTCAACAGTATGAAGTTTAAACACACACACACACACACACAACATTATTCAGCAACCCGGTGGTGGAGTTCATGTACATGTCTCAGTTGGTGTTTTACATATTTACGTAAAATTCAGGTAACTCGCTGTTTTTGCCCAAAATAGTGGATTTCTTTGCCCACAATTTATAGGGCTGTGGCACTGGGAGACTGAGAACTGCTCTTACTTCTCATTAATTCCTTCCTTCTCCCTTAACATCTCTATTATGTTAAAGATACAGTCTTCTCCTTCCTGTCTTACCTCTGATGCAAGTTGAATAATATCTTCTTTTTTTTTTTTTTACTGGAACTTTTAACTCACACATCTAACATCCCTTGTACTGGACAATTTAAAAAAAAAAAAAGTCTTGTGGCCTTCTGAGATTTACAGGCTGTCTCTCCTGCTCTTAACAGCGGCAGATGAATACATATAGGAGGAGAGGTCTAGTGTAAGAGACATGAAGGGCTTCACAATAATTTCAACTGTAGGCTTCAGTTTCCTTTTTCCTCAAATGTCCTGCATCAGAAGAATTGATCTGTCACAGAAGCTTCTGATGGTGTCTATGTCAATAATTCAAAGAGCCACTGTCAGAATAATTTTCACTTAACTAGAATAATGGAGCGCTTTCTGCACTCGCCAGATTTTATGTTCTTCCATTAAATTGGAACTGAACAGTGCTATACTTGAAGTTTCCTTTCTGAGTCCTAGCTTTTGCCACTGTTTAAAAAAGACAGGTTCGATTATGGTGGCAAAGGCAAGCCTAACACCCAATTCTGACTGCAAACTGTTTTAATATGTTATTCTTTACATCTGAGACACAGGGATTGTTACTCCCACACTTAAAGAAGTTGTATATTAGGAAATCTAAATATTGTGTCATGATTACTGAGTGGTAGATGGGAACTGAAATCAAGTTTCAATTGCCACAACTCCAGAAATCTGATTGTGAAGGAGATTAGTGAATTAGGAAGACAATGGCTGATTAAATCTTACCCTACTTCAAAACCTCCAATGTTACCCACTTACCTTATTTATATAACTTAAGGCATTGCTCCATGTGGTCTCAGTTTCATTCCTGTGAATATTCTTTATTTTTTTCGAGATTTATTGAGATTGAACTGACATATAACATTGTGTAAGTTTAAGATGTATAATGTGATGATTGGATACAAATATATATTGAGAAATGATTAACACAGGAAGTCGGTCTCTCCTGTGCCTCCTATACACATCCTATCCTTTAGGTGAGGGTCCAAAGCTGGCTACACCATTGCTCCGCTGGCAGTTTTTCAAACATACCATCACGCAGGCTTTGGGTACAAACAGTTGATTCACCCTCTCGGCGGTGAGATCTAACAGCGATAAAAGGTCTCCAGCTGATACCAATTCCTGGCTGGAAATTTGTACTATAGTTTCACAAGATGCTTTCATTGGAAGAAACTGGTTAGAGAATGTAGGAGAACTCTGTATCATTTCTTACAACTGTATTGACTCTGTAAGTATGTCAAAACAAAAAGCTTAAATTTAAACTTTCAGGAGAGCCTATGGGGCGCCTGGGTGGCTCAGTCGGTTAAGCGGCCGACTTCGGCTCAGGTCATGATCTCACAGTCCGTGAGTTCGAGCCCCGCGTCGGGCTCTGTGCTGACAGCTCGGAGCCTGGAACCTGTTTCCGATTCTGTGTCTCCCTCTCTCTGACCCTCCCCTGTTCATGCTCTGTCTCTCCCTATCTCAAAATAAATAAAACGTTAAAAAAAATTTTTTTTTAATAAATAAATAAACTTTCAGGAGAGCCTAAATTTAAAATAAATCTCCAATTGAGTCTATGTGCTCTGGTGTTGCAAAATACTGAGGGTCTAGGCAAGTATCAAATTACGGTTCACAAAACTCCTTGTCTTTGCTGGCTTTGATTCTCCTGTCCTTTCCAACTCAATAGCTTGGAAAGCTTACATGTATTTTCTCTATCTTAGTATCTATGATTATTCTTATTACCTTTTCCCATCCTCATACTTGTGTATTCATCAAGATCAAATTGTCCCAAGCCTCTTGCTGAGGGAACAACTGGGACATCTTTATGACACAGAACACAGAATACTTCAAGGTCTTACTTACTAGGGATCATCTGTTTTAGCCCATCTGGCTCCTCACCAATAGGCTCATAAGGGAGACTCCTCTGCTGGGTGGTAGTGGTTGAGAAAAAAAGATGAGCAAAATAGACACAGTCCCTAGAGATGTGGACCTTATTCTCTCCACTGCCTTCTCTGCTTCCGGTCAGTGAAGTAGGACATGTATAAAGGTAGCCGTGGTCCACAGCATTGCTGTGAGGATTGTTACAGGTCACTCCTTCCTGTAATAACTATTTCCATGTTCTCTGGAAAAAGCTGAGACTCCAAAGTACCTTTTCCCTTCAATGGCAGCCAGGTTCCTTGTGGGCTGTGCCAAAGCATCTGGGAATAAGCAGCTCCTTCTTGAATGTGCTAAGAGGATTTTTCTTGGGATTGCTCTCATGTCTCTAGAAGGCCTTTTTTTCACATATATGTCCTACTGAATATGAGAGTTGGACAAAGGAAAATGAGAATGCATGGTCTACCTTAATTAGGAATCTAAGAATTAATTAATTAATTAGGAATTCAGTGGGGTGGGAGGGGTTTCTGGGTCAGTCAGAAACTTTTATCTGGAAATAGGAAATTTATCCCTGTGCCGTGTGTTATAAACCTGCCAAAGTTTCCTTCCACAGAATTGATAAAATGTCTCTCTTCTCATCGTGGATCAAAGCTATTTTCATCATTGCCTTGGCATTTCCTCTTTATTTTGGTGAGTGAATTTTCCAATTCGAGGTGAAATATTTCATATCTTAGAAAAATGCAGGAAATAACCGCTGTAATCTAGGCATGAGGGAGCTTTTTGGAAACATCTAAACTGATGAAGCGATAAAAGGCACATTACAAATGTCTTTTAAAAATTGCGTCAGTGGATTGTTTTTCCTCACTTCCTATTTTGGACAGGTGAAGACAGAATAATGGGTTAGAATGGGCAGCAGAAGTTCGCTCTTCATTCATCTATGACTAAAGACCATGACCCAAATCCTTTTTTTTTCCCCCTTTTTGGATGTCAAATTCCATGATTGATAAATACAAACTGTGAGGAGGAATGATCTCTTCTGGGTCTGCTGTTGGTTAATATCCTGACTTCTTGACCACTCACTGAGTTCCTGAAGATAGGCCTTTGTTTAAGGAGAGACATGTTGACTCCTCTGGTAAAAGTTATCTTTCTTAAAGCTCAGGATAAACCATGAATTTCAGAAGAAGGCATCTGTGTTCTATTGGATAGATGCACACATTTAGGTCAGAGTACTGATTAATTAAGCACTAACTGATTTCTTCATATTTAAGTGATATACTCTAACGCATTGTCTTCTCGGTCTTGGATGTGTCGTCTACAAAACTTGGGGGGAAAACAATGCTATCTTCAAAAAAGGATGTCAGGGATTATTAAAAATTATACATCAAATTATTTTTCAAAGAGTGAGAATAATTGGGGATTTCAAACAATTTCCAAATGTGATAATGTTCAGTGGATTTTTTATTTTGCTAATGGAACAAAAGTCTTGCCTCATTACTTGCTGGGTGTTGAGTAGCAATTCACATAGGTGTCTGCTATTAAGAGATGGGCTCTGTTTACCACAGACCATTCTGCTTCTTCCTCCTCCCCACCCCACTTCCTCTTCTGCCTTCTCCTTCTTCTTTCCTTGTTCTCCTTCTCTTTTCCCTTCTCCTCTTCCTCTTCTTCTTAATTTTTAATTTTTTCATCTATTTGTTGGTTGCAGAAACTTCTTTGGCACCTATGCCAGAAGCCAGAAGTATGGTAAGTGAAAAAGGATGGAAGTTGGAAAAAATAAAGTAAATAATTAGTTTATTTTATTATAAATTTTAATAGCAAAATTCCTCAAACAAATGTACAAGGAGATCTTTCAAAAAGTAAAAAAAAAAAAAGTATCATTATTGCACTGAAGTCAAGAAATAGAAACGTAGCAGCCACATAAAACCATTACCCAGACAACACAAAAATGTTCATCTCCCATTACACAAAAATTCAGTTAATGTGCACAAATATGTCATACAAGCATCTGAGAAAGGTCAAATGGTGTTGACAATAGAAGTGTTCATTTTAGCAAAACGAAGGTTTTAAAGACACAAATAAATATATAACCAAAATATGCACTTTAAGGGTGGATCAAATAATTATATATATACTTAGTGGAATATCAAATAGAGGTGAAAAATTAAACTACAGATTTATGTCTATGAATAAACAGAGAAATTTAAGCAGATATAAGCACGCACACATATTGTTCATTTATGTAAATTACCAATACTGTCAATACTAAACAAATTGCGTTTATATTCGTATGTTTATACACACCCACACACAAACACACACACAGACACACACATACATAGTGAAATTATCAAGAAAGACAGGGGAGTGATAAATAGAAAAACTCAGTTTCATGATTTCTTCTAGAGTTTGGAAGGAGAAAGACATGAAGGGAAGTGAAGATGGTGGTCACTAAATTAGAAAACCACATTCAGCCATTTCTAAGACCTTTTAAAAAAAGTTTGTAAACTTTGTTTACACGTTTGTAAAGACATTTTAATATCTTATTTTTTAAGTGGCATGTCTCCATTCTTATAGGTGTTAGTGTTATAGATGTTTGTTTTCAAAACTACATACAGACTATAATTTTTTAATTTTGATGCATAACATTTCTTTCTTTTTTATGTTTATTTCTTTATTTGGAGGGAGAGAGGAGAGAGAGTGTGCACATGCAAGCAGGGGAGGGGCAGAAGGAGAGGGAGAGAGGATCCTGAGCTGCTTCCGGAAGTGGTGCACGGGCTCTGATCATGACCTGAGCTGAAATCAAGAGTCGGAAACTTAACCAACTGAGCCACCCAGGCATCCCAATGTGTAGCATTTCATATGACGATTAAAGAAAATTTTAGTTTCTTTCCCTGATAAATTCTATTGTATCTCTATGTTTAACAGCCACAATGTAGACCATATTCAGATGAGCAAGATTATTGCACCAGAGAATCAGATCCAATCTGTGCGAACAATGGAAAAACTTATGGAAATACGTGTACTTTCTGCAGGGAAAAGAAGTAAGTACACAATAGTGAATATTTGCTCTTCAAAAGTATGAAGAAACCATCACAAAAGGATCACAAAATCCATGTTGCCAATAACCTAGGCACAACATATATAGACAGTAACTGTAAGATGCCTGTAAAAAATTAGGGGCCACACTTGTATCTTTCCCTGAAGTTCTTGTTTCTGAAATTTAATTTTGTATTTGAGCTCTCACTATAATTTTGCTTCATAATGTGCAAAGGTATAAATCAATTAATTGAACTTAATTGAGAATTACTAATGACAGACTAGCAATCACTATGATGTAATTCCAAAGCCCAGATGCAGAACACTAGATCTCTGAGGTGGCCATGATCCTGACCCTTGCAGACCTCTATCTGCAGGGAGCATAGTCATGCAAGAAACTGAACTAACCTTTACAGTTTGAAATCCATCAAAATGGGCCCATTCATCTAGAAAGAGGCTCCTCTGATGGCCAAGTTTGTCTCATAAACTCCAGGATAGCCTCCAAATATCTTCCTTGGAGGGCAGGGCATTCTGGAACACTCCCATCAAATCTCCCATCCTGTCCCCCTCACTCTGAAAAAGTTTGCCGTCTGATGGCTGGTTTGTCCAACCTTCCCACCTCCCCCCCTTATTTTCTCTCACAGGTGTTTGCTTTCACACATCTTTGCACATTTAAGCCCCTAAATTGGCCTCTGTTTCCAAAGAACTATTAAGACAGTCTCCATTATCTCCTCTCTCAGATCTGGGTGCATCCCCAAAGACTGAGTCAAAACTGACTCAGAATGTAGGAAGAGTCAAGCAACCCAATAGGGGAAGAGGACATGGGCCAGACCCTAGTAGCCAAACCCAGCTGCTTCCGGAAGTGGTGCACAGGCTCCGAATCATGTTCCATGTTCAAACCCCTCCTATTGAGAAGTGCTTTGTTATCATCATGTTTCACATACAAACTATATTCTGCATGCATATCATCTGACTTTCTCCACCATAGAAGTGGATCCAATTTGTGCAACCAATGATCACATTTATAGCAATGAAGGTATTGTCTTCAGTGATACTACCGGGGGAGTTTAAAAGATCTCTTTTATTTTTATTTTTTTTATTTATTTTTGGGACAGAGAGAGACAGAGCATGAACGGGGGAGGGGCAGAGAGAGAGGGAGACACAGAATCGGAAACAGGCTCCAGGCTCCGAGCCATCAGCCCAGAGCCTGACGCGGGGCTCGAACTCACGGACCGCGAGATCGTGACCTGGCTGAAGTCGGACGCTTAACCGACTGCGCCACCCAGGCGCCCCAAAAGATCTCTTTTAAATAAAGTTTTCATTTTAGAATAACTTTAAATTTTCAGAAGAATTTAAGAGATAGTATCAATTTTCTATATCTTTTATCCAGTCTTTCCCAAGGTTAATACCTTGTAGAACCCTGGCAAACTTCTCGAAACTAAGAAATTAACATTGTTATATCACTATTAACTAACCTACAGGATTTTTTTGGATTTCACAACCTTTTCCATTAATGTACTTCTTTTTTTTTTAACATTTTTTAAATGTAGCACACTTTATTTCTTTCCTAAAACTTTTTAATTTACTTTTTTTTCCCCCTGTCTCTTGCTTTCTCTACAGGAAAAATGGTGACAAATTTGATTTTGTGCATTTTGGTTACTGTTGAATATTGATCACACTGTAGCTTTCATTGTCATCACATTTTGTGATACATTCCACAGCCATTTAGAATATTCTCAATCAGAGCCTTCAATTCATAGATGACCAGGTACATCCTATGAACAGAAGATGAAATACAGAGCATTTAAACTTTTTTCCAACTCTACGTTCCTGTCATTTCAGGATTTTTAATTCTCTATGTTCAATTATTCAATGATAATTTGAAAAACTAATGTCTTAATTGCATGTTTGATAGCATAAAAAGTAGCATAATTAAAAAAATAAATGTTTAACTCATTAAAATGTTTAATTGTTGTTATCTTTCTTAAAATACCCTTTCTTGGGGTACCTGGGTGGATCACTCAGTTGAGCATATGACTTCGGTTCAGGTCATGATCTCACAGCTGGGAGTTTGAACCCAGCATCGGGCTGTGTGCTGACAGCTCAAAGCCTGGAGCCTGCTTTGGATTCTGTGTCTCCCTCTCTCTCTGCCCCTCCCCTGCTCTCTCTCTCTTCCTCTCAAAAATAAGTAAAACATTAAAGAAATTTAAAAATAAAGTAAAATAAAATACCCTTTCTTTAACTGAGCCATGAGTTAAGACATGTGCATACTTTTGGCAACTATTATCAAAGCAATTTTTAGAGGTGAACAAGTAATATGTTACTTGAGTGTTTAACAAAAATACAGATTCTTGGGTCCTTTCTGTTTTAGACAATCAAAATTTCCAAGAAATGGAGGTCTGGGAAATTGAATTCTAGAAACGCCCAAGGTTAATGTTATGGTCATGAAAGCTAGGCAATAAGAACTTAATTGTTTAGTTAATTAATAAGAGCTTAAATTTTGTAATTGAATGAATTAAAGAATGTGCTCAAAGATACTGCAAGATTTCTAAGGCTTAGGAAATATTTATTGTATTATTTTCTTTCTCACGAATAAATCAAGAGTTGAGTGAGTAATGCCAGATGATACTAGGATATCCATTGGTGGTGAAAGTCTGATGCTTTTCCTTTTCCTTCCGTCTCTCAACTAACAAGAACAGCTTCTAGCTAAGTGGCCAAATGCTCATTTCAAGCCCAATTTTGATGACAGAGATGTAGATTGACTACTGGAAAATAAGTAGCAACCTGCCATACACAGTACATCAAGCATGCTCATTTTTGGTTAAAAGTTTTTTCACAGTTTTATTGAAGTGTGTGATCTATGTAGGGGCTATTTCTTTGCTTAAAATCTTTAGGATTAATTCTTAATGAAAATATCTGTTGGAATGTACTTTTTTGAGAGAGAGCGGGAGAGAGAGCACACGTGAGCAGGGGACAGGGGCACGGGAGATAGAGAATCTTCAGCAGGCTCCATTCTCAGTACAGAGCCTGATGTGGGGCTCAATCCCATGACCCTGGGATCACGACCTGAGCCGAAATCAAGAGTCAGATGCTCAACCGACTGGGCCACCCAGTCGCCCCTGGAGTGTACAGTTTTTGAGTCACATTGTAAAAAAGCATTCAGCCAGTTTCATGGCCTTATTCTTTATAGAAATTTCATATTAAAAAGTTGTTTTCAAAACGCAAATAAATATCAAACTAAGATATCACCTCACACCCCTTCAGATGGCTACTATCAAAGAAGCAGAAAGTAACAAGTATTGGTAAAGACAGAGAAATTAGAACTCCTAGGCTCTATTGGTGGAATGTAAAATGGTACAGCCAGTATGCAAAACAGTATGATGATTCCTCAAAAAGTTAAAAATAGAATGATCGTATGACCCAGTAATTTCACTTCTGGGTATACACATAAAGAATTGAAAGCAGGGAGTCAAACAGATATTCACATACTCGTGTTCACAGCAGCATGACTCACAATAGCCAAAAGGTAGAAGCAGAGCAAGCAGCCCTCAGCGGGGGAACAGAGAAACAAAATGTGGTGCATACATATCAGGAAATATTATTGAGGAAGGAAAGTCTGACGCAAGCTACAAAAATGGATAAACATTGAAAACATTATGCTAAGTGAAATAAGCCAGTTATGAAAGAATGAAGACTGTGATTCCACTTACATGACGTACCTCAAGTAGTCAAATTCATAGAGACAGAAAGTAGAATGGTGGCTTCCAGGGACTGGGGGAGGGAGGAATGGGGAGTTAGGGTTTGATGAGTATGGAGTTTCAACTTGGAAGGATGGAAAAAGTTCTAAAAATGGATATTTGTGAAGGTTGCACAACAATGTGAATGTATTTATTACCACTGAACCGCATGCTTAAAAATGGTTATAATGGTCAATTTTATGTTACATATATTTTTTTACTGCAATAAAAAATCCTGTGAAATTTAAAAAAATTTTTAAAATAAAGGAATTAGGAGCACCTGGGTGGCTCCGTCGATTAAGTCTCCAACTCTTGACTTTAGCTCAGGTCATGCTATCACAGTTCTTGAGATCAAGCCCCATGTCACTGTCAGCACAGAGCCTGCTTGGGATTCTCCCTCTCCCTTTCTTTATCTCTCTACCCCCCTCTCTCTCACAAGATAAACATTTAAAAAAATAAAGGAATGAAGTACTATTAAATGCAACAAACCGGATGAGTTTTTTTCTGAAAGATGTTGATTAAGTTTCTCAACATCTGCCATACAGTACATACTTAGTTTCTGGAAATTAGCATCTAGAGCCTGTGAAAATACATTAGCGATAGCCATCTTGGGGATACTGTTTCTCCTCATCCTTACTCTAAACTGGTACACACCCAAGATCTTCCTCATGCCAGAATAAAGGCAGTGTTAGACCCAAAAATGGAATGCTTTTGTTTCAGTGCTCCAAGATACAGTTCACTTACTGTTATATGTTTCTAGTGTTTGTGAAAGGAGTTAGCTTAAGAAACTAGGACTTTCAACATCCAGAAAGAGTTGGCAGGGCAGGTTTGCCAGTGGTGTCTGTGCTGAGAGTGGCTTAGCCAGTCCTCTTCAGAATCGCTGTCAGAATCCATTCGGGAAACCGTCAAGGAAGGCAGACTTCAAGTTGTTGTTTTGACTGACTTCTCTCCTTGATAGGATCCTAAAGACTCCAGGACAGACATGGCTTTCATCCCTAACTACTTCTCCTTCTTCTTCTTCTCCTTCTTCTCCTTTTCTTCTTCTTCTTTTTCTTCTTCTTCTTCTTCTTCTTCTTCTTCTAATTCTTCTTCTCCTCCTTCTTCTTCTTCTTTTCAGGGAGAGAGTAAGAGAGAGCATGACCGGGGAAAGAGTAGAGGATCTCAAGCAGGTTCCATGCCCAGAGCAGAGCCAAATGTGGGGCTTCATCTCATGGCTGTGAGATCAGGACCTGAACTGATAACAAGAGTCACAACTGACTGAGCCACCCAGGTGGCCCTATAATTCCTTTTTCAGTAGTACTGAGGCAAGATTTAGGCCTGATGTCCTCCTCTGTATTCTTAAAGGTGTGGAACATGGCAGGGGAGGGAGGGGGGGGGGCACTGAGAGGAAATCCTTCTAATTTCACCCAGTTACCTCATGCTCCTGCCAAATTCAACAGCTTGCTATTCGCAAAACACTTTCCCACCTCCCTGCATTTGTGCATGAGCTTTCCTTCACCAGGAGGACCCTTTTGCCCTCTCTCTCCAATCTCCACACGTCTAAATCCAACCCTCTCCTCCATGATTCCTTACCTAACCTTCACAGTTGTCACATGATTCCTTCCTCTTCCAGAACCCCATAGTGTTTTAGTGATGTCCAGATTTTGGCATTTAGCATTTTCTACCTTGTAGTTTGTGTATTGATATTTTTACCTTATCTCCCTTACTAAACTCCTTCAAAGCAAAGGTCTCTTGCTGATTTACCTTAGAACCGACTCCGGCCCCACAAAATGTTAGTATAGCATCTTTCTCATAATAGGAAGTCAGTAAATATCCCACAAATTACTGAATAAATGAATAAACCTATGGATGGATGCATGAAATCCTATCAGAGAAGCCCAGCAAGCCTGGAAAAAGCTGTGCCACCAACCATTAGTATTTCAAACGCTCCTGCTTCAGGCCTTGCCCTGCCCCTCTCACCTCTGCAGGAAATAGAGGCTATGATGGGAGGATATGTCATCATCTTCAAACCTCTGTCTCTAGCCCTTGAGCCTCTGAAACAGTAAGGCCCATGGCCCCTCTCTGTACACATCCATCCCCGTGCCTCACAGTCACTTCAGACATGAAAGCCCAGAATCCACCAGTTAAGGAGGCTGAGTATAGATCACAACTTTTCCAATTGTTCCCTGGAGCCCTGAGGTTCCAAGAAGGAAACTGGGATGGCAGGCCTTGGAATGCTCCCCACCCCCACCCCCCACAAAGACACTTGAATTCAAAGCACTGAAAAGTTCTGTGTCTTCCTCAAAACAAACACCAGGTGTCTCCATCACCCCGAGACATCCGCCATTACCACTGCCTCAGAATCTCCGTCAACATGCTGTCACTCAGCTGTAATCAAGCCCTGGAATCAAGTCACTCTGCAGGAAACTCCCCTAACTGCCAGTCTACTGGCCAGTTTCCACAAAAGGCAGACACGTCCCCCTCAGGCACGTGCTCAGCCACTCCCTCCAGAGGTTCCTCCTTGTCCCCTGGACTGCAGGGTCCCCTCCACACTTCCTCAGATGTTCCCTCACTTTGCCCAGGACAAAGTCACAAAGAAAATGTAGACTAGTGTATATTTGCCCAAAACTATATTCTGCAAGTTAATTTTGCAAGGCATTCGCTTAGCCTCAGAGGTAGTACAAGTCCTCCAAGGGTGAGTATACGCCTACCTAAGAGATAGAAACTGGAGCTGCCAGGTAAGATAAATGCATTACTGTGGGGGCAATCCACGGGGACAGGGAGAGTCAGGGCTAGAATCCAGATTTTTTGCTGCTCTCCCTGCCACTGTAAACATGGCTAACTTAAGTTGACCAGCTCTCTCATTTCAGGGAGATAGTCTCAGACATCACTTTTGTACAGACAAGCGCTCTTGCACAGACATCACCTTTGCACAAACTTTATTGTCACATATACGTCACCTATGCACACTCCTCTCTATTGCACAGATGCTTATGCAGAGACACTGCTGTTGCACAGTGGATAAGAGAATGGGCTCTGGGGTCTGTCCGGATTCACATTCTAGGCACACAATTAACCAGCTGTGTCAAGTTCCTTCACCTTATTAGGGAATAATAATAATAAGTCCCTTATTAGGGAACAGATTCCCCCATGTGTAAAGTGGATAGTTGAGAAAATTGCAAGAGATAATCACAGCAGCATGTATAGTAGCTATTATTAAAGACAAGCTCTTTCCTACAGGTCAGCCATATGATAACTGCTGTTCCATCTTACTCTTAAAAAATAGTGCCGCTTTGGAGATGTGCCTACTGAACATCTTAGTAAAACTACCCCATTGACTATTTTCTCAGGTTAGTTCAAAGTTTTCATTCTAACTAAAGACATCTTAATCAAGCTTTTGCGTTAATACATGGTCAGCTTACTGCACACACATACACACACACTCTTGCAATCCACAGCGTCCCTCTACACCTCACCCGACATCCCACTGCCCAGGGCACCCTGGGACCCCACCACATCCCTTTCCAGGTGTCAGTTAAGAAGGTCTCATCTTCCATTTACCCTCAACTACCTCTTGAGAGATAATTAATCAAACAAAGTGGCCTGGTAGGACAAAGAAAAAACCATAACCCAAATTGCTTGGTGCCCACAGGAGCTCCCCAATAATTAGCTCTATTTCCCCACAACATAAGATGTGGTTTCCAGCCTCTGAAAACCATTTACTCTACTAGGATGGGATGTGTCGAACTCACTGGGGAGCTACCACTCCCTGCCCAGAAGCTGTGCTTTCAAGTGGTTCAGTATACAACCACAAAACTACATCTATGCTTCAATCTGTGAATGCTGTAAAAAGTAAAAAACAAAAACAAAACAAAACAAAAAACCTCTACATTCCTTCAGATTCACCCAGACCCTCCCCCCCAAAAATCATCTATCTCACAGACTATCAGTAAAATAACTCAAAAAAGCCCAAACAGGGACAACTGGCTGGCTCAGTCTGTAGAGTACAGATTCTTTTTTAAAAAAAATTTTTTAACGTTTATTTATTTTTTGAGAGACAGACGAGAAAGACAGCGTGAACAGGGGAGGGGCAAGGAGAGGCAGACACAGAATCTGAAGCAGTTTCCAGGCTCCGAGCTGTCAGCACAGAGCCCAATGTGGGGCTCCAACTCACAAACCTGAGTCAAAGTCAGATGCTTAACTGACTAAGCCAACCAGGCACCCCTGTAGAGCACAAGATTCTTGCTCTCAGGGTCATGAGTTCAAATCCCACATTGGGTGTGGAGTCTACTTAACTAAAAAAAAAAAAAAAGCCCAAATAAAAATAGAATAAGCATTCAAATATACTAAAATGAAGTTTAAATACTTTTTTTACATTGTAACTCATTGTAATTAGCTAAATCCTTTTGCAATGTTCATATGTGATAATTGGTAAACTGGCCAAGTTCAAGGATACCTCTCCTTATGAGTGGTAAGAATATATTACAAGATCACTCTTCTGTCAAAGGTAAAATTCAGTACAGACAACAAAGGAAAGCCAACAAGGACTCTATTTTTAAATGTCCAAAAGTATGGAGAATAATATGTGAACCCATCATATATGAACATATCTATCATCCAGCCCCCTTCAGCAGTTAATTATCAAATTTTGCCAATTCAAGGACTTTTGAAAAGTAGGTTTATTTATGTCTTATACCATCATATACTAAAGTATATGTTTTAACAACAACAACAAAATAGCACTTGGTTGTTGTGAGGCAGAGGAAAGACTGAATTAGGTCTCAGAGGAATGAGAAGCACTATCTGTTTTGGCCAAGGGTATACTGCAGAAGTGTGTGGCCTTGAGTTCAAGTCCCTAGTCTCCAGATGCTGAGAGAAGCTGAGGAGAGGGATTCTAAAGGTCTAATCTCCAGGGTGCCTGGGTGGCTCAGTTGGTTAAGCATCTGACTCTTGATTTCTGCTCAGATCATGATCTCACTTTGCGAGTTCAAGCCCCACATTGGGTTCTGTGCTGACAGTGTGGAGGCTGCTTGGGATTCTCTCTCTCTCTCTCTCTCTCTCTCTCTCTCTGCCTGTCCTCTGCTTGTTCTGTCTCTCTCAAAATAAATAAACTTGGGGCGCCTGGGTGGCGCAGTCGGTTAAGCGTCCGACTTCAGCCAGGTCACGATCTCGCGGTCCGTGAGTTCGAGCCCCGCGTCAGGCTCTGGGCTGATGGCTCGGAGCCTGGAGCCTGTTTCCGATTCTGTCTCCCTCTCTCTCTGCCCCTCCCCCGTTCATGCTCTGTCTCTCTCTGTCCCAAAAATAAATAAAAAATGTTGAAAAAAAAAAATTTTTTAAAAAAAATAAAAAATAAACTTAAAATTTTTTTAACTTATTTTTTTTTATTTAAAAAAATTTTCTAATGCTTATTTATTTTTGAGACAATGTGAGAGACAGAGTGCAAGCAGTGGAGGGGCAGACAGAGGGAGACACAGAATCTGAAGCAAGCACCAGGCTCTGAGCTGTCAGCCCAGAGCCCTACGCGGGGCTCAAACTCACGAACCATGAGATCATGAGCCTAAGTCAGACGCTTAATTGACTGAGCCACTCAAGCATCCCTAAAAAAAATTTTTTTAAATAAATAAAGGTTTAACCTCCTACACTCCTGGGAAACAAGCCTCAGGCAGCTCCAGCCCATCCTGGCTCTGACTCACTCTGAGTGGATCTTTTCTCTTCCATCTCCACTCACTCCCCCACCCCCAGGCCTAACAAAAAGGAAATCAGCTATAATGCCAGGGCTGCGTCTGGCAAAAGACTGTAATCTGGAGGAGACTTTAGGTAGATATGGAAGGAATGCTAACATTTGCTGAGTGCCCACTGTGTCGGGGGTAACACATGACATCCATGCTTCTTTGCCAGTGCTTCAGTTTCTAGAATTGAAGAGGCAACTACGTCCAAGTAGCCCAGATTAGTGAAAGAATCAGACTGCAAAAGTCATCTCAGTCTAACGAAGAAAAGTGCGAAGTCTTCCATTCTTTCAGGAGGGATAAAAGGCTCACTCTATTATTTCTTTAAGTATTTCTTCTGCCACCTTGTCCCTCTTTTCTTATTGGGATTCCAATTACATGATGGTTAGTTCAGTGTGTCCCACAACTCTTAGATGAACTCCTCTGGGTTTCTTTCCTTCTTCCTTCCTTCTTTTCTTTGTTTTTTCTTTCTTTCTTTCTTTCTTTCTTTCTTTCTTTCTGTCTTTCTTTCTTTCTTTCTTTCTTTCTTTCTTTCTTTCTTCTTTCCTTCCTTCCTTCCCTCCTCTCTCTCTCTCCATTCCTTCCTTCCTTCTTCCCTTCCTTCCTTCCTTCCTTTCTAGTCTTTGCACTTGTGTTTGGACAATTTCTACTGACCTATCTTTATGTTTCCTATGAGTCATCCAAGTTTTTAGTCTTTCAACATGATTTTCATTGCTAGCCTTTCTATTTGGTCCTTTCTTGTACTTTCTCTGTCTCTGCTGATATCCTTCATATGGCCATGCCTGTCATCCATCTTTTCTGCTAGAGACTTTAATATAGTCATCATAATTATTGAAGTTCTCTTTATGATAATCTAACATTTGAGGCATATCTGAGTTCAAGTCTACTGATTGCTTTGTCTCTTGACCATGTGATGTTTTTCTTTGCTTCTTTGTGAGTGTCATAATTTTCAAGACAGAAGACACTGAGGTAAATAGTTTCATGTCTGGATATGTGGATAACTCTTCCTTTTCTAGGCATTTACTGTGAGGAAATGAATCAATCTAGTCAGGAGTTAACCTGGGTTTGTATTTATTGTTGCTAGTTACCATTGGTACTCCTCAGGCTTTAAATTCCTCTGGCATTACCTTGGGTTATGGCTGGGATTGGGTTACCAGAGTGTGTTTCTCAATGTTCTGTTCCACTTTAGCCTTAGCCTGAACCTTAGTGAGATTCTCTGTCCTCACTTTTGTCTCCTCCCCTCCCCTCAGTAGTAGACTGCTATTATTTTTTACTCAGTTCTTGATGTCCTGGGGGTGGGAAGTGGGGAGACACTTTCTCATGTCCATATTCAGCCCCTATCTTAGGCAGACATGATATACCTTGGTCTCAGGTGTGGGGCCATGTCAGTGATCCTATCCCTCCCCTAGTGGCAGACGACTTTTTTCTTGTCTCTTCCCAAGAAATAGAAATAGAGTGTTGGTTTTTCTCCCTTCTCTTCTCAGGGCTACAGTGTGTCTTCACCGGTGCCCCGAGGGTTAGTATTTGCTGAACTTTCCTCAGCAGCTTAGGGTGTTTGTGAAGAAAATAGGAGTAAAGCATCCTGGTGAAGTTTTGCGCCCTGCCCGCCCCCCTCCCACCCCAGTGGTGACTGCTCTGCTCCTGGCATCAAAGAGGGGTTCTCCCCAGTCTTCTGCCTTACCTCTTAGATCTCTCATGGTGAGGTCCACAGAGAAAACCTGCTAGCTAGTGCAAACTCTCCTTGTGTCTATAGTTCCAAAGGGCTCTCTATCTGTCCGCTAACTGGCACATAGCCCTTAAGCAACTTATGTTAAAATTTGCCTGAATTCTTCTGATCACCTTCTATGATGTCCAGTACCTCTTCCTATCATGCTTTACTCCAGGCAAGCAAGCCCCAGCTCTCCTTGGAAGTATCTATCAACCCTCAGATCTCAGCCTTCTCGACTGACCTGCAATTTCTGTTGAAAGCAACTAAAAAATTTTGGAAATAGGGCACAACATTATGAATATAATTAATGCCACTGAACTGTGCACTTAAAATGGTTAAAATGCAAACTTTGTGTTATATATATTTTATCACAATTTTAAAAATTAATAGCTATATATCAAAAACCATTGAACTATACATTTTTTATTGAAGTATAGTCAGCATACAATGTTATATTAGTTTCAGGTGTGCAACATGATGGTCTGACAAGCCTGTACATTATGTTCACCAGGATAAGTGTAATTACCATCTGTCACTAAACAACATTATTATAATACTACTGACTGTATTCTCCATGCTGTAATTTTCATCCCCATGACTTATGTGTTTTATAATTAGAAGTTTGTACCTCTTAATCCCCTTTGCCTATTTCACACATCTTCCCAATTCCCTCCCTTCTGGCAGCCATCAGTGTGTCCTCCATATTTATGATTCTTTTTTTGTTTTTTGTATGTTTGTTGGGGATAAAGAAGATGTGGCATATATATATATATATATATATATATATATATATACATATACATACAGTGGAATATTATTCAGCCATAAAAAAAATGAGAGCTTGCCCTTTGTGACAACATGAATTGTATACTTTAAGTGGGTATATAAATTAGATACCTCAGTAAAGGGGTTTTTAAAAAGAAAGAAATTAAATGGGGGGGCGCGGTCCCAGTGGTAGTAGTAGATAAAATGGCAGTAAGGTGGTTACTGATGCTACTGATCTAGCAGGGTCACATGAGACACAGAGCTGGGGGTTGGGGAACAGGGGGAGGGATGTCTGTTAGCTTCATTACCTAGAAAACCCATGACGTAGAAACCTGTAGCCCTAGACCACATCTAACTGACAGAATTATCAGCCAGAAAGTTGTGGTGGGTACCTCCTAAAAGTCTCTTCTCATGACAACGTTCAGAAATCAAAGAAGTTACAGTTATCCCTCTCCCACCTGCCCCACTTTGGGGAAATCCCGTTCCCACACATCCGTCTTCGGTGGGAGGCAAGGGATGGGGGCGCCCAAACCCCAAACCACAGGGGTACGGGGGTACGGGGGCAAGTGCCCATTGTACTGCTGCTCTCCAGCCCAGCCTCTCTGCCCTGGCCCTTTGTGGAAAACTCATTACCACTAAATAAACAAATTTTTTTAAGTTTATTTATTTTGAGAGAGACAGAGAGAGTGCAAGCTGGGGAGGGGCAGACAGAGAGGAAGACAGACTCCCAAGCAGGCTCCACACTATCAGCACAGAGCCCGACACAAGGCTTGATCTCACAACCGTGAGATCGCAATCTGAGCAGAAATCAAGAGCTGATGCTTAACTGACTGAGCCACCCAGGCACCCCTTATCACTAAATAAACTAATTTTAATCCCCTTTATCTGTCCCCTCCATTCCATCCCCACAGTGTCAATTCTGACCTAGACAACAATTTCCTAACTAGTCTCCCTGTCTGTTGACTCCCTCCTTCCTTCCCCCATCGCTGGAAGCAGTCAGCCTCACACCCCAAACATGAATTTGTGACTATCTTCTCCCATTTAGCAATCTCTGCTCAGTGAGCATTCATTCTAGGTAAAAATTAGGTCTTGCTAGGCAAACAGCATTCCAAGACAACTCCCCACCTTCTGACAAATTGCTGTTTACTAATCTTGTTATATACAAACATTCTGGAACTGCCACTACCCACAGTGGTGCCAGAGTGGCCTCACTTGAATGAGGACAGAATCCTGAGCCTCTCCTGATTAAAACCCTTCGCTGACTTTCCATTGTCACTGGCCTAGTCCACATACTTTTTTTTTTTTTTTTTTTTTTTTGGGACAGAGAGAGACAGAGCATGAACGGGGGAGGGGCAGAGAGAGAGGGAGACACAGAATTGGAAACAGGCTCCAGGCTCCGAGCCGTCAGCCCAGAGCCTGACGCGGGGCTCGAACTCACGGACCGCGAGATCATGACCTGGCTGAAGTCGGACACTTAACCGACTGCGCCACCCAGGCGCCCCAGTCCACATACTTATTTACCGTGGTCTAAGATTGCTCCATAAAGTTCCCAACTCTCTACCCTCATCTTCCACTACTTCCCACACTCAGGTTCCTGAAACACTGAGCTAATTTTAGTTACCTGAGAAATCAAGGTCATGAGGGGCAGCATTTATCACACAACTAGCACAGTGCCCAGAGTTTAGGAAACAATTAAATATGTATTGAATGTATTTATTAAAATCACATTCTGTATCAATCCCATATGTCAGGAAAATTAGCCCACATCACCTCAAATACCCAGGAAGTACCATATTTATCCTACCATGCTAACTAAGGCAAAATCCACTTTGCATGCCTACTCCAATTCCTGGAACACAGTTCCCTCATTAAACAGGTGGATGGATGGATAATGGACAGATGAATGGATGGCTAAATGGTTGGGTACATGGAAGGAACTGAAGGACTATGAGAGAAGGTATGTGATGTGAGGAGAGGTCCCAATCGGGATGGCTAAGTTCCTGAGTGCAGAGAACATGTCTTCATTCATCTTTGCATTTTTGGAGCTCAGAACACAGTCTAACAGAAAGTTTTCAACAGATACATGAGGGGTTAATCAATGTGTGCTTACATGAATTATATAAACACTATTTTCATTGTAAACCTTGTCTTAACATTTACATACATCATTGAGATAAATATGTGAAAACCCAATCCTATTTTGTGATGGTCCAGTTTACAAGGCCACTCCCCACTCCTGGTACCACTCCCAGCTCTCTTGGCCAGAGCTCCCAGGGAGGAGAGATGATGTGCTACCACTTTCTTAGAAATCAGAATACTTGATGAGGGGGTGGGGGGTGTGTGGGGGGAGAAAAGGAGTATTGAGGAGAAGTACCAGTCCAAGGGCACAGAGCTGGGCAGAAAACATCTTGGCAACAAGAACAACTGATTGCTCAGTCTTTCAAGAGCTGTAAGAATTACTGCTTCAAAGAATACCCTATGGGAGGAAGGAGGAGAAGAGAATTCATCTGCTAGATTCCATGTCCTGCTATTCAATAGATTTCCCAAAAAGGCTTAAACTCCCTGTATTTTTGGGTCATGCTGCATCCTAGTCTCAGCAGCAGAGGCGGATCCCAGGCATAAGAAACAAAAGCAGGCATGAGGCAAGGTGCTGTCAGGTGGTGCCCAGTGAAGACAGTCCCAGACCATACAGAATGGGTCTCCACAGGGTAGCTGAAGAACAAGTGGCTGACATCCACAAACTGACACAAGGCAAGAGGATCTGTGGTGACACCACAGAGTTGTTTGATACAGCAGCATTTTATGATCACTTTGCATGTTATTTAATAGTTGCACAGAATGGTTGTAGGGATGAATTATAACTTACAAACTATGGCATGCAGAATAACGCTCCCCACCTTCCTAAAGATGCCCACATCCGAATCCCTGGAGCCTGTGAACATGTATACAATGCAAAGGGGGATTGAGGTTGCAAGTGGGATCAAGGTTGCTAATCAGCTCAACCCTAAAATAGGGAGACGACCTGGGTGGGCCCAATGTAATCACAGGCATCTTTCAAAGTGGAGGCATCTGGTCGAGAAGAGTCCATGTAGAAGTGATGCACTGTGAGAAAAGACTCCCCCAGGCATTGCTGGCTTTGAAGCGGGAAGGGGGCTGCAAGCCAAGATCCACAGGTGTCCTCTAGAAGCTAGAAAAGGTGAGAAAATGGATGCTCATCTAGAGGTTCCAGAAAGGAATGCAACCTTGCTGCACCTGGATTTTAGCCCAGCGGGACCCACATCAAACTTGTGACCTACACAACTGTAAAATAATACACTATTGTTTTTTTTAGCCCCTAAGTTTGTGGTAATTTGTTACAGTAACAATGAGGAACTAAGGGACTTAATTCCTTATTTGGGGGCATTTAGATTACTTTCAACTTTTCTTTGTCACAGAATGATAAGGCAATGGAACTCCTTATGGCAAAATTTTTATGCACCTCCACGATTTTTTTAATTCCGAGAAATGATCTGTTGAGTCAAAGATCATGCATTAAATTATTATTAAATTATAATAACCCTTACATGTATTGCCTTCCAGAAAGATAGTAACAGTTTGAAATAACTGTCAACACATCAGAATTTCCAACAGAGTACTCTTTTCATTTTTTTTTTTAATTTTTACCAGTTTAACAGGCAAATATGGTACCCAAATGTTTTAAATTGCATTTTTATTATCGATAATTTGTGCTGTGTGCCAGTGCATTCTTCCATAGAGTAGGAATATAGCAGCCTTTTTTACATCTTCTCTGGAAATTACTAGTTCAAATTCTCTGATCATCTGTCTTTTCAGGTGTTCATCTTTTCTTCTCGCTTTGTGAAAATACCCATCTATGTTACATCTATGGAAAATGTGTGCAATCTGACTTTATGTTTCATGTTTTAAGGGGCAGAAGCTTTAACTTTTTATGATTAAGTCCATCAATCATTTTGATTTCTAAATTCCTTGATGTCATATTTCAAAGTCTCTCATTTCTACACGTATATGAATATTTATCTGTATCTTCATTTAGTGCTTTTATGGTTGAATGATGCGAGTTAAGACTCTAGCTTCAGTTTTTCCTTGGTGGTCACCCAGCAGCCTCCACAATGAATGTATCTAATATATATCCTTAGGTTTAAAGATGATATTTCAAAGCAATTTCTGACATAGATTTGAATTCTCAGCTTTCTAAAATAAAATTGTATTTGAAAGTGAAAGAAGTGGTCAAAAGGAGAGCAATTTTCTATCACATGCTCTTAATCTATCAGTCTCCACAGCTTACCCTTTAGGGTAGAAGAGGGCTAAACCCAAAGGAAATGACTTTGTCTGTGAGACAAATAAGTAACCACACCATCGCTAAAATAAGATTATGTTTCCAAGTAACATAACACTAAAATCTTTAACAGCATAGCAGAGAAATTAAAAAAAAAGAAAAGAAAAAAACCCACATCCTTGTGTTTCATTATATATTGCTAATGTCCATACCTGAAACAAAGTGGTCTCCCTATGTGGGTAACAGAGGCCACGAACATTCTTTTCCTTTTGCTTTCCATATCTCCATGTGTCTCCTCATTCTCCTTCCTTGGAAGTAAGACACATTTTCACATGCTTTTTCGTTTTACTCATGAGAAAATAGAATTCTATGTTGCTTTAGTTTATGTTTAACATTGTGTAAAAGGGAAAAAGAAATCAAAACTTCATTTCCAATAGTTTTTAATGTTACTAGTTGTCTTTGCTAGCTCAAAGGCATATTGACTTTTTAAGATGAAAATGTACCTTTTACGTCTACAGTAAAATAAGAAAGCACTGACTGTATCTGGTGACAATCTTAAATTCAGGCCAGATCTATAGAGCAAAACCTTTAAGTGAATGATCAAAAAAGCCACTAAGTTGGGGGTATATAGATGACTCATTCAGTCATACAAATACACTGATTAGTCATAGCTCTCAGATAGATAGATCTCAAGACTTTTGGTTTCAGAATGAGTTCGCGAGTCTCTTTTTTCCAGTGGTGGGGGGAGTGAAGAAAGAAATAATATCATTATAAAATAATCCAGTCCAAATATACATATATTTGCTAACATTTAATAATAAAACTTACAATAAAACATGGCAGCATTCTAAATGATTTACTTATATTAACATTTAATTTTTTAATTTTTTAATTTATTTATTTTGAGAGAGCACATGCACACAAGTGGGGGAAGGACAGAGAGAGAGAGAGAGAGAGAGAGAGAGAGAGAACCCCAAGCAGGGTCCATGCTGTCAGAGAAGAGCCCAATCCCATTAACCATGAGATCATGACTTGAGCTAAAATCAAGAGTGGGACACTTAACCAATCAGGCACCCCAACATTTAATTTTTTTAAGTATCAATGTTATCAGCTCCATTTTTATATATAAGAAAACTAAGGCACAAAGAGCTTAATTAAATTTACTGAAGTCATCTACTGCTTTGAGCCCAGAGTTCATGCTCTTAACCACACACTGTGATATCTTACAGTTCAATGGTATCTTCAGAGCTGGGATTCTTAACGTGGGATCCATGAGCTCCTTCAAGGTTATGGATAGACATGAAAAAGTCTGTGAATCTCCCCCCAAAAATATGCAAGTATTTGTGTACATATGTGTGTCTATACTTTATCAGATTCTCAAATGTCTATGTATTTCAAAAATAAAAAATAAAAATGTTAAAGAGTCACTACTTTAGGAAAACAGTAATTCACAATGAAAATATTATCATTTTTTTTAATTTTCTTTTTAACATTTATTATTGAGAGACAGAGAGAGACAGAGCATGAGCACGGGAGGGGCCAAGAGACGGAGAGACACAGAATGCAAAGCAGGCTGCAGGCTCTGAGCTGTCAGCACAGAGCCTGATGTGGAGCTCCAACTCACAAACCGCAAGACCATGACCTGAGCCGAAGTGGGACTCCCAAGCCACCCAGGCACCCCAAAGATTATGGTTTTTACATGATCTAGAATTGGGCTAGAACACTGCATTGCCAGAGCGCCCAGGTGGCTCAGTTGGTTGAACATCTGACTCTTGATTTCAGCTCAAGTCATGATCTCAAAGTTCTTGGGATTGAGCCCCGAGCTCGGCACATCACTGAAGATCAGAACCTGCTTAGGATTCTCTCCCTCTCTCTTTGCCCCTCCCCCCAACTTTCTCCTCTCAAAATGAATAAACATTAAAAAAAGATTCTCTCTCTCCCTCTGCCTCTCTCCTGCACTTGCACATGCTCTCTCTAAAATATAAATCAATAAATAAATAAAGAACACTGCATTGCCATTTATTAGTTATATGAACCTGGGCACACTAATTGTCGTATCTAAACTTCATGTTCCTTATCTCTACATGGGGAATCATTAACACCCATCTTGCATTATAGTCAACACTAGAACCAATGTCTGGAGCTAACCAGTGCCTAAAAAATCATAGATAAGTTTTTTACTAGTAGTAGTATAGTTATTGATTTGTTTTCTTTAATATAATTTACTAAGCTACCAGTCCAAATTATAATCTTGCCATGGAATGTTGTGAGATTTTTAATGTGAATAACACAATGTCCAACCTGAGACTGAGACAATGCAGCCTGTAGAAGGAAACGAACAGAATAGGAACAGCAGAAATAGGAGAATGGGATTTCTTCCCACTCTGCTCTGTGTGACGTAGGGTTAAGTCTTTAATCTTTTTGTTTTTTGAGCTTTAAGAAAAGAAACTCTATTCCCTGATACTTCTTACTTCCCAGGGATAGGAAAGACAGAGAAAGGTGCTTTGAATTCTTGGCGAAGAGAAGCATCAAGACACTGTTATCCAAAGATACCATGGGAAATTGTAGAAGCTACAAAAACCTGAACCTGGGGCGCCTGGATGGATCAGTCGGTTACCCATCTGACTTCAGCTTGGGACGTGACCTCACAGCTTGTGAGTTTGAGCCCTGCAATGGGCTCTGTGCTGACACCTCAGAGCTTGGATCCTGCTTCAGATTCTGTATCTCCCTCTTTCTCTGCCCTTCTCTGCTCATACTGTCTCTCTCTCTCTGTCCCAAAAATAAATGTTAAAAAAAAATAAAAAATAATTGAACCTGAACAATTAAAAGAATAATAGCAAGTCAAGTTGGGGCCTTAAAAATATCACATGGCTAACAGTTTTCATTTTAAAGACTGGCTTGTAGATAAGTGTCAAGCCTAGATTCTAAAGGCATTTAAATGTGATAAATTATTAAGCTCTGTTTACCAGTTCTCTGTAAGCAACCTGTGTCAGTCTCATGATCCCAGGCTGTCTGCCTTTTACTTACCTCTAACTGAACTGGAAGTCTTCTACAGCCTCGCCTGCTGAAATTTTGTGCTGTTTTCAATCTCCCTCAGAAATAAATAAGCAATTAAATCTGCATTCTTCCTGAAGACCTTCCGGGCTCTCTACCAATAGTATTTCCTGTGTCTCTGAATTCTTTGCATTCCTCGTTTATACTCCCAAGGCACTCAGCACACTGTCTAGCATTGTGATCATTTGTGTATTTGTCCACAGCTTTGTCTTCTGTATCTTTCTACTACTTAGCTCTTTGAAGGTAAGGGCTATGTTTTATTCACCTTTGCAGAAGTCATCCAAAAATAGTTGTGGAATAATGGCACAGACAAAAAGAAAAAAATAAAATAATATGTAAATGGCTCAGGAAAAAGGTCTTGCTGTGATTTCAGCCTCTGGAATTAGAAGTACAAGCAAAAGTGAACTTAACGAATTTGCTATTTGCCTTTCCCCTGGGGACATTAGTCAACATGTGTTGTTGGGCTACAACATATAATTTATAGCCCCACCCCTATTTTAGCTCATCTGCCTTGCCTTGTTTTCTGTATATATAATAACAAATAAGGGGGAAAAGAGAAAGATAAATAAAAGCCACTAAAAACCTGTAACTTTATTATGTTTAAGGTATACCATCGTGTTCAGTGCAGAACCAGACCGGTTTGGTGAGCTAAGCTAACGTGAGGCTCACGAAACTAAGGCAGTGAGTTTTATTTCTTTATAAATCACTCAGGCTTACATGGGGGGAAATGTGAATTCTCCAGCCATATTTAGAACCTCTCCATGCCCAGGAATTACCTAGAAGGAGCTAGGTGGAGGGAGGAAGAAGGAGGGAAACTAAGTCTCCCCTTAGTCTCTGTGTCCAGCCAGAATACCCAGGATGTAACCAATCGCCCCAAAGGTCTCTTTCTTTTTCAGGGGTTAAGATGAAACCGTGCCTGTATTTGCACAGGTACCTTTGTAACTAATAAGGCATTTTTTCAATTGTAACAATCTTAGCAGGGTCTCAACATTCTAGCTGCCAAATCAGAGGGTGGAGAATTGTCCCTTGTGCAAAAGAAGGAGCAAAAGGTTTGTTTGGGGCCCAGAGCCAGGCGTGGGTGTCCTACCAAGACCACTGCAGCCTTGGGCCATCCCACTCCAGCCCTTTAGCCTCTGACCACTCTGTCCTCCAGCTATCTATTCACACCTATGATCAAATGGCCGCTGGTAAAATGCCCTCTGAGAGAAATGCCTGCATGAAGAGCTAAAGTAGGATAACTCACTACTTTTTAACACTTGGTCACAGCCTTATAAATTCAGAACTTCTCTGGGGACCACCTGCCTCAGAATCACCTGAGGTGTTTACTTAAAATGAAGGTTCCCAGGATCCCCTCTAAGACTCTGAACCAGGGTCCCTGCAGTGGGCCTAGACAACCTGCATTTTAAGTAGGCACTCTGAGGAGCTATTATGACACTATAGTTAGAGAACCATCACTTTTTAAAAAAAGAAGCATTTCTAGGGGTTCCTGGGTGGCTCAGTGGGTTGAGTGTCCGACTTCAGCTCAGGTCATGATCTCGCAGTTGGTGAGTTCCAGTTCCGTGTCAGCTCTGTGCTGACAGCTCAGACCCTGTAGCCTGCTTCGGATTCTGTGTCTCCTTCTCTCTCTGCCCCTCCCCCATTCGTGCTCTGTCTTTCAAAAATGAATAAATGTTAAAAAAAATTTTTTTAATTACAAAAGCATTTCCATATATGTCTCCTGTTTGCCCTAACAATTTCAAAACAGAGAGAGAAATCAATTTAGACCTGTGGCAGAAAAACTAATTTAAAAACCTAAACACAATAGGAATGTTTGCTTTTGATAAAATTCACCTGAATACAGAGTACTACATTATCATGAGAAAACACTGTCAAGGGTGTGAGCCCCACAGGAGATGTTAATTACAGAGGAGAACGCTGGCTGCCGGAAGAGGCAGCAAGCCTCTGCACTGCTTTGACCCTCTCTTCCTGACGAGGAGCACACGTCTGTGTTCAAGGTAAACCAGTAGTCATAGCCAAATTTTCCGAAGCAAAGTGTGGCGGGGGAAGATAGGATTTCCCTCTGGATCACTTTCAGTTTTTCCAGAATCCTGGGGGAGATTATAGGAGGACATGAAATGCCCCCTTACACCTTACAAAAGACACTACACGACTTGAATCAAAGGGCTGGAAATCTGGGTAGAAGCTTTAATCAAAGAACTGCTCAGGGTGACCTCTTAGTATTCTGAGCACCTCTTTCTCAAGGCACTTTGAGGAGTGGGGGGGGGGGGGGGGTTGGGGTGGGGGAGGGTTGTGAAAATGACTTTGACGTCCAAAACGAAAAAGGGCTGGAGAAAAAAGTGGGCCAGAACATTCAGTGTCATGTTGTTATAATATTTACAGTATTTACCGTATCTGTATCTTTTAATATCTATATCGTATCTTTTAATGTTTATATCTATATGATACTTAGGTCTATAAGCAAAGACCAGATCCTATCCAATAAGTGAAATGCATGACCATTTTCGCTTATTATTTTAAAATATTTTTTCACTCTAAATAGCAACATTAAAATTTTGAAAAACAGGAAAGGTAACAATAGCATTCTAATATTATCAACCCCACACAATCACTGTTAATATTCGGCTATATTTTGTTGCAGATTTTTTCATAAGCATGTTTAACATAGTCAAGCAAATTATGTGTCCTCTATGATTACAAGTGACTTGCTACTATAAAATTAGTGTTACCCCACGTTCCTTTGCATTGGGTTGAACCATAGGAAATGACTGGTATTTGACTGTTAGACATTAAAAAATAGCGGGCGCGGGAGGAGGAAGCCCTTGAAAGAACTGGTCAAATCTGAATAAACTAGGTTCATGGCTTACTTTCATCCATTCTCTCATATAAATACTATGTTGTCCTTGTTTTTTTCAAGAAGGGCAAACATTGAGGGCAAACATTTTCTTGGGGCCCACCCTATATCCCAAATATTTTCCATTAAAAGGGCAATTTCCTATCCATGCTGTGATCCACAGTCATTTGAAGGGGTTCTTCAGCACCTTCAGGTGGTTTTTCTCAATGTTTTTTCCTGTTTTTTTTTTTTTTTTCCCAGTAATCATTTTTGAATTTTGTCAGTTTCACCTGAAAGTGGTTTCCGCACACAGGGCCTCACAGCCAAGGTCAGCTGATGCCAGAATATGGGTACGAACCACAGGTGTGACCCAGCACTATTGCTACAGATGTTCCCTCTCTTGAAATTCAATTCAATTAAACAGATAGTGAGAAAAGTCCTAATGTGCAGGACGTGGCAATCCAAAGTGGTGAACTCACCTATGGTCAAACCAAACTGGGCTTACTGAAACTTGATCAGCAAGAGACCCGTACACCCTGAGGACCCATGAGGTGGCTCAGTAAGAGAGTGTTGGATGGAGCTTATCATAGGATTTGGGCTTGTGTCAGGCAGTTTGGGGGAGGGTTCGAGGATACGAGTTAGCTCTAAACTGAGAGTTGTCAAGAAGTGGGGCAATTCTCTGACTGGGGCATCTTAATCTCACTTACCTATGAGGTGGAAAAAATGGAGAGAGACTCTTAAAGAAGTAGCAGTGACCTTGGGGTGTTTGGTCACTTTTGTGGTATACTCATCTTCATTTGCTTTTGTTGTTGTTGTTTTGCTTTTTGCTTTTGCTCAAACATGACTCCTGAGTTTTCTTGCCTTGTCTGATATTGGTGGTCTTTGAGAACATTTGTGATCAGCAAGAAAAATCAGGGTCCAACTATGAGGCTGAGTCTGCTTTTCTCTTCCTCGGAAGATAAAGAGTACTGAGGTCCTGCCCTAAAGGCACTCTCAGGCTAGTGGGAGAGACAAAATCAATGAACAGCCCTGATTCTTTTCTCATCAGTGACAGAGATAACCAAGAAGGGGGTCAGGGGAGTCATCATAGAGAAGATGCAGCAATAAGCAGGAAAAGGGCAAGGAGTTTGCAGGCAGGAAGAACAGCTTGTGTAAGAGGAGTCTTTGTGGAAAACTCATTTGGAGCAAGTGGAAGAAAAAAGAGTTCTCTTGAGATTTGAGAAAGAGGGGACACAGGACAGAGGACTATGGAGCCAAGCATTGTAAACCATGGTAAGAAGTTCAAATTATACAGGGAAGAAAAGGGGAAAGTCTTTAAAGCCAGACAGTGATGTGATCAGACTTGTGTTTAAAATGATTATCTGCTACCCTGCACAAAGTGCGCTAGAGAAGGCAGGGTTGGGAGGCAGAGTGTGAATAGAGAGAAGGTTCACACTAGTCCTAAGGGGGCTGATAAGGAACTTCCCCAGCAGGAGTTAAGAGAAAGCTCTGGGGATCCCCACACCCCCCAATTCGAAAGTAAAGAGAGGGCCCTAGAGCTCTCCTCCCATATTCCCCATCCCCCCATTACTTACATCATGACTCCCTACACCGTCTGCCTTAGGACTATCAAGGGGACCTCTCATTCAAGGTCGCCCCTCCTCCCCAGACTCTAATCCCCATCCAACATCCTGGGTAGTGAAAGGCAACTCCCTCCCCTGACTTATTTTCCCCACTGCCTCTTTCTTCATATCATTTACATCTAATAAACTTAGATGGTGTTTATTTGTTTCTCTGCCTCCTTCACTGGAATGAAAGTTCCACAGAATAGGTATTTTTGTCTTTTTACTTCTCTGCCTTCCAACACCTAGAAGAGTACCTCATGCATAACAAGCCCTCCGTAAGTATTTCCCAAATAATTTTGAATAAGGGATGGAATTAATCCAGACAGTGGCAAAGATAGTCACAGGAAGGCTAGAGAATTTGGGGCTCTGGTTTCGAGAAAGTAGTAGAAGTAGCCAGGTTTCCTTCAGGACCTACCATCCTTGTCTTTATAAGGAGGGGGAGAACAACAGGAGAGGTGAGGGGTTTGTATTCTTAGAGTAAAGTTGGGAATCTCCCTCTCACCTCTGCCACTGTGGCCAGTGAGGTGATGTTGCTAGAGAAACCACACAAAGGGTGTGAGGACTTTAACATGGTTACCCTTTCAGGGTCCACCATACTGGCATGCTCATTGCTCTCCTGTGTGCTTGTGCACAAGAGAGCTTGAGAGGATCTGCCTCACAGATACATGTTTCTCAGATTCTAACTTGAGTCCATTCATTAAGATTAAAAGTCTCTTTAAGAGTTTTTCTTCCTCCTTGGGGCACCTGGGCACCTGGGGCGCTCAGTCAGTTAAGAGTCCCACTTCAGCTCAGGTCATGGTCTCACGGTTCATGGGTTCCAGCCCCTTCGTCGGGCTCTGTGCTGACAGCTTGGAGCCTGGAGCCTGCTTCAGATTCTGTGTCTCCCTCTCTCTCTGCCCCTACCCTGCTTGTGCTCTCTCTCTCTCTCAAAAAAATTAACATTAAAAAAAAAAAAGAGTTCTTCCCCCTTGTCCATCCAACCAGATAACAAGCATGAAGGCCATGAGAAAGCATGAGTGGCAGAGAAGGAAAGAAGGTGCATGTGGGCATCTGACGCCATGTTCTATGGAAAGGCTTTCCCTTGTGAAGTTTCAGCTTCTAAATGTTAGCAAGATGGGCCTGGGAGCACCAGTTACTCGGAGGAGCCACTGAGGAAGTGGGGACAGTCAAATGTCAGGAAGTAAGGGCTGAACCCAGTGCAATGATGAGAATGTGACACTGGCCACTACTCTGTTGTCCTCTGTTTTTACAAAGTCCATCATACCAAGACCCTCGGCTGTTTGAAACTGAGCTTGAGGTATGATGAAAAGATGAAAAGAACTAAAATTGGCTCCCTCTTCTGTGTATTCAAACTTGATCACACTCTGTACTCTCCTGGTCTTGACTTTTTTAAAAGGGAGCAAGGTAGTGAGCCAAGAAGAGGGCTTGGCAAATGAAAGAAAAGAATGGAGTGTGGGTGAGCCCTCAAAGGCAGGTGAGACCCTCAGGCTGGCTTGCACATGCTCAGAAATGGGAAAGCCACATTTCCACTAACCCTGGCCCCTCTTCTACTCTGCCCCACTGTACCAGGAGCCTTGGTTTTCTTCCATAGGTCTCATTACCAGTCAGTTCACAAACCTAAGACCATCTGAATGATGACTGAGTTCTCCACTACAGGTTTTCAAACCCAGAACTATCAGCCACCACCAATATAATTTTATCACTAAATGGCCAACTGAACTCAAGTTAACCTAGACTAGCCTAGCATAACACACCTATCCTATGCTGTGACTTTTTTTTTTTTTTTAATTTTTTTTTTTTTCAACATTTTTTATTTATTTTTGGGACAGAGAGAGACAGAGCATGAACGGGGGAGGGGCAGAGAGAGAGGGAGACACAGAATCGGAAACAGGCTCCAGGCTCCGAGCCATCAGCCCAGAGCCTGACGCGGGGCTCGAACTCACGGACCGCGAAATCGTGACCTGGCTGAAGTCGGACGCTTAACCGACTGCGCCACCCAGGCGCCCCTATGCTGTGACTTTTTAAAACTCAATTGTGGATTGTCAGGTCAGAACGTGTCTTCAGCCGTGTCTTTCATTAGAACATATTAAATAAGCAAGACCTATTTTAATCAGAGCTATTTTCTGGGTCGTGTTCCTGTTTTCCTTGCCCAAAACTGCATCTCCTGTTTGTCTTCTAACTGGAAGGTAAAGTTACTGTAACCAAAGCTATAGAAATACTTAAGCTACGAAAAATAGAAGACCCAGTGTCATGCAGCAGAATGGGAAAGTGCCAAAAGAGACTCATGCACAAATTTGAATACCTTGAGAGAAGTCAATGTCATGGTGATAGACCAAAAAACATGCAAGTGACACAGACCAGAATCTGAGAAAGGAGGGATAATGACGAATAATTTGTTAGTGTTTATTATTTCTGGGTTGATGATTCTGGGGACTGATTCAGTTCCTTTGATAAAGACACCAATAGATAAGAAAGGGAAAATCTCACTGAGGGGAAATAAGACTTCACATTCAGGGTGGGAGTGAAAGGAGTTAGATATTCCTGTCTAATCAGTAATCTTCTATCTGTAAATTGTGCTTTGAGATGAAAGAGGATGTGATTTCTTAGATGTGACAACAAAGACCCAGACAAAAGAGGTTGGTGAGCATTTAAAATTTTTGTACTTTAAAGAACACCATCAAGAAAAATAAAAGACAAGCCCTCCACTGGGAGGAAATAGTAACAAATCATATATTTTATAAGGGAGTCATATCCAGGATATATAAAGAGCACTTAAAATTCAATAATAAAAAGACAACGCAATTTGTTTAAAGCAAAATATTTGAATAGACATTTCTCCTAAAAAGATAAATAAATGACTAGTAAGCACACGAAAAGAAGCTCGTAGTTATTAAGGAAGCGACAGTCAAAACCTCAGTGGTTACTACCTCACACCCACTCTAATAGCAATTGTCAAACAACAACGACAAGTACTGCCAATGATGTAGAAACCTTCTACAGTGTTGTAGATTGGAACCTTCATACAATGTTGAGGGGAATGTAAAATGATGCAGTTACTTTGAAAAACAATTGAGAAGTTCCTCAAACAGCTAAACATAGAGTTACCATATAACCCAGTAATCTCACTCATAGGTATATACCCAAAAAAATGATAACATATCCATACAAAAATGGATACCTAAATGTTTATAGCAGCATTGTTCATAATAAGTAAAAAGTAGAAATAGTCCAGTATCCATCAACTGATGAGTGGATGAATAAAATGTGGCATATCCATGTGATAGATTATTTGGTAACAAAAAGGAATGAAATACTGATACATGTTACAATATGAAGTTCAAAACCATTGTGCTAAGTGAAAGAAGTCAGAGGGGTGCCTGGGTGGCTCAGTTAGGTGGGCATCAGACTCTTGATTTTAGCTCAGGTCATAAGGTCACGGTTCATGGGATCGAGCCCTGCATTGGGCTCTGCCCTGACAGAGAGGAGCCTGCTTAGGATTCAATCTCCCTCTCTCTCTGTCTCTCTCTGTCTCCACCCCGCCACCACTCCTTCCCCATTCATGTTCACCTTGTCTCTCTCTCTTTCTCTCTCTCTCAAAATAAATAAACATTTTTTTAAAAGTAACAAAAGACTACATATTCTACAGTTCTTTGTATATGAAATGTCCCAAATAGGCAAACCAATGGAGACAGAAATTGAAATAGTAGTTGTCCAGGGCAGGGGTGTGGAGGAAGGAGAGTAATCGGTTCAAAGGATTATTAATGGGTTCAAAGCTTCTTTGGGGATGATGAAGATGTGCTAGAATGAGTTATGGTGATGGTTGCACAACTCAGTAGATAGACTCAAAACCATTGAATTATAAACTTTAAATGGGTTAACTTAATGGTATGTAAATTATATTTCGTAAAGCTCTTAAAAGTTAACACAAATGGGGGAATAGCAACCACATTCACGTAAAAAGAACAGAATTGTCACTGTTTGCTTTAGGAAACTTTCTGTAGCTATAGGCAATCAAGACCCAGCTTTTTTTTAAGTCTGAACTAAAATTACTTGCCAGAACCAGAAGCTGGGTATCCCATTGCTGTTACTGAAAATGATAACCTTTCACAATGAACCTTTAATGCACTAGTATTATCTGGGGAAAAGGAAACATTGGGGTCTCAGTGTGACTCCCTTATAATAAGGTCATGTGATTTCTGAAAAAGTAACCACCAGGTCTGAAGTTATCAGCATGTTAACTCTGGGGATGGTTGGTGTAACACCAAACATCCTGAAAGAACATATGTATTATACTAAAGACCACATCCTCAGCTCAGAAAAGAAGAATAAGATATTTCTAATAGAAAGAATACAGAATATTCTTCCTTGAGGGACTGAGGTTCATCTGTCTTAAAGACATTCTTCAATATTAGAACAAAAATGGGACACCTGGGTGGTTGAGTCAGTTAAGCGTCTGACTTCAGCTCAAATCATGATCTCCTGGTTGATGATTCGAGCTCCACATTGGGCTCTGTGCTGACAGCTCAGAGCCTGGAGCTTGCTTCAGATTCTGTGTCTCCCTCTCTCTCTGCTCTTCCCCACGTGCACTCTGTCTCTTTCTCTCAAAAATAAATAAACACTAAAAAAAATTTTTTAATATATTAGAACAAAATAGCCATGTCTACCATTTTCCTTCTTTAGCTAAATCCAGAAAGGGAGGGGAAAGGGGGAGAGGGAGAAAAGGAACGGTGGGGGGAAAGAGAGAAGGAAAGAGGGAGAGAGGGAAGGAGAAACTCAGTATCTTTCTTATATCTGAAGTTGT
Source organism: Neofelis nebulosa (assembly GCF_028018385.1). NCBI lineage: Eukaryota > Metazoa > Chordata > Mammalia > Carnivora > Felidae > Neofelis > Neofelis nebulosa. The sequence continues at coordinate 116,678,267 of NC_080782.1, read as the reverse complement.
ATCATCAAGCAATCAGGGGAAGCACAGAGGGCTGCAAAGAGCCACCACCTCCTCCCCCCACCTCCCTCTGTCTCCATACCTGCCACAGACTTCAGACAAGAGCACAATAAATTATCCTCCACAAAATGGGGAAGGAAAATGTAGGGAGGAACTTCCTAACAAATAAGACTTCCTTATGCACCTCTACCTGGCCTTGGCCTATTAATCCTTACATAACCCAAGGAGATAACTAGAAAAAAATATGATTGGTGATCAATTTTTAGGACACTTTTCCAACCTCTAATTTAAGTCTTAACAGATGCCATTAGTGGATACAGAAGATAGTTCTGCTATTGATGAAAACTAAAATCCTCAAAATTTCTGCTGAGACATTTTAAAGTCTCTCCTTGTGGGGGCACCTGGATGGCTCAGTCAGTTGAACGTCCAAATTCGGCTCAGGTCATGATCTCACGGTCTGTGAGTTCGAGCCCCACATTGGGCTCTGTGCTGACAGCTCAGACCCTGGAGCCTGCTTTGGATTCTGTGTCTCCCTCTCTCTCTGCCCCTCCCCCACTCATGCTCTGTCTCTCTCTCTCTCTCTGTCAAAAATAAACATTTAGGGGCGCCTGGGTGGCGCAGTCGGTTAAGCGTCCGACTTCAGCCAGGTCACGATCTCGCGGTCCGTGAGTTCGAGCCCCGCGTCAGGCTCTGGGCTGATGGCTCGGAGCCTGGAGCCTGTTTCCGATTCTGTGTCTCCCTCTCTCTCTGCCCCTCCCCCGTTCATGCTCTCTCTCTGTCCCAAAAATAAATTTAAAAAACGTTGAAAAAAAAATAAATAAAAATAAACATTTAAAAAAAAATTTTAAATAAATAAATAAAAATAAAGTCTCCCCTTGTATAATATGTTCAGAGGACAACAAGGTCCTCTCACCCCCATCCACAAATATAGAATTACCATCCTTTGCCTTAGCAGTCCTAGCAAAGGAAAGCATGCCCAAGGGTAAGGAGCAATTATTCATTGTTGTCAGTTGTGTTTCATTTCTTAACGCTCAAGTTACAAATTGGAAAGAAGAAAACCACATCCTTTGTACCCTCAATATATAGTGTCAGTGAAGAACTAACACAGATTTTCATGTTGACTGATTTGAGGTGGGGATACCAGCCACAATGAGGAACTCCTATACATTTCTGGCATCCTCTCTCTTGATTGCCATTTTTCTCCTGCTAATTCCTGGAGGTAAGACTGATTCTCATCATTTCCATTATAACCATTAAGCAAAGTGGAGCAGACTCTCAGTGAACTTTAGGCAATATTAGCTCAGGGTAAGAGCAGATTTTTTGTTCCTCAAGCTTTAACATTCTTTTTTACATTCTAGCTGTTTATTTTAAAAGGAAAAACATCCTTCTTTCTTCTCTAAAATTGCTTCACAAGAAATAATAGAACCACCAGGGTTTAATACTGCCAATTTATACCTTGAAAATTGCCCCCTAAAATTGCCTAAATGTTAAAACAATAAAAAATAAAAAAAACCTCTTGGGTTAGGAAAATAAATATACCTTTCTGGAAAGGAATAGTGGTATTCAGCCTTTCTGTAGAAAATGCATAGATACTTTTTTTTAATGTTTTATTTACTTTTGACAGAGAGAGAGCGCATGAGGGAGCATGCAAGCAGGGGAGGGGAAGAGAGAGAAAGTCAGAAGATCCAAAGCAGGCTCCAGGCTGACAGCAGGGCCCGATGTGGGGCTTGAACTCACAAACTGTGAGATCATGATCTGAACCAAAATCAGATGCTCAACAGACTGAGCTGCCCAGGCACCCCAATGCATAGTTTTAAATAAAATTCAAAAACCTGACTTAGTCACCCAAAACAAATTAGAAACGATTTGAAATTGTATCATTTCCCTAGGCTAGTGTGTCATAGAGAATGTCGCCACCTTGACTCTTTGGAAGTGCTATGGTTTTTAGTATTAAGCTAAGTCTTGGGTACACCACCTAGTAACCAACCTACCTGGTTTTGTGTGAGCTACACGGGCACCAGTTTGAAATGCTGTGAAACTCACAGCATTATCACAAGACTGGTTGTAGCCCCTGGGTGGCTCTAGGTTTTCCTTGAAATCCTTCAAGAAAGTGAGGACTGGTCTGGGGCTGCCTGAACTGTGCTGATGTTAAGGACCAGTCATGTGTTTATCTCCAGGTCCATCAGCTTCTGGAGGTGGGAATGGTGGGCAGGGGCTGATGGAAAACCTATCTCACCAGGAATTTCCAAGGAAGTTCTATGGTTTACCTTGCAACTAAAAATGAGAAGAAATTTTTAAAATAACAAGGTTGAAGTATTTGGGGGACAAAGGGGTGGCATAGGATGACTGTGTTCGGGCTTGTTAAGTCCTCAACAACAGCGAAAACAGAGCAGATGAAAAATCCAATGATATCTTTTCTTCAAAGGAAACAACAAAAGCAGCTTGCTCTGCTTTGTTTCCTGTGGTCAGAGAGAGCAATGTGGGCCCGTAAAGGGAACAGACACAGCAGATCACATGATGCTCTGGACCAGCGATCTCAACCCTCTTACACATTAGAATACTCTGGAGGGCTTTTTAAACAATGCTCGCATCCAGCCCCAGCTCCAGAGATGCTCATTCATGTTGATTCTGGGTGGAGACCAAGAGTTGCTAGTTTCCCAAACTTCTCACCTGCTCTAAACCCTTTTCCTGACCCTCATAGGAGTGGTTGGTTGCAGGAGATGTTGACCTTTTCTCTGAGGCCAGTGTATGTGTGCACCAAACAGGTGACCCTGAAAAATGAAGTAGTGTACTGACTTTATGATTTCTGCAGCCCAGAAGGTCTAAAGACGCACCTTTTAAATCTATCCACGCATGACTCACCCAAGGAAAATTTAAGATGTGGGTGAAGTTTTCTGCGTTGCTCTAACTTCCTTATCCTTTACCTTTTAGAGCCTAGAATTTCCCCCTTCCCAACTCACTTCCAGAAATGAGAGCCATTCAGGTCACTCTCTTCCCCTTCTCTCACTCTCATTATTTGCATCTTACTGTGGATATGGCAGTGAGTTAGCTTTATAAATGGAGTAGCAGGCCCTGTGCCCTTTTTTAAGAAACCATGAGTCTCAGCCAATAGTCAGGAGACATATTTTGGGAAAATCCAAGAATATCTGGTGTAGGAAGGTGGAGACTCAGAGTACATCACAAAGACCCAAGATCACTAAACCAGCATGGATCATGAGCCTTGTGTGTAGGTCTCCTGTTCTCTAGTAATGAAACTATACTCCAGCTCTGTCATCAAGGAAATTTGACTAAGGCACCATTTTCTCCTTATAGCATCTTCTTCCTTCTCCTCCCTCGTTGGAGAAGGCCTTCATGAAACCATGTGTTTGAGTCTGCAGGTTGAAGGGGAGCCTTGGGTGCAATAGGTATTATTCTCTCAACTTAGGAATGAGGAGAGTACATGTTTCAATAAACAGAGAGCTCCCAATGACCAAAGAACTCGTAGGTGAGGGCAGAGCTAAATGGTGCCATATCAGTTTGTAAGGTGTGTTTTTTTGCAAGGGCTTTAGGTGACAAGGGCGGTTCTCAGTCTTCTAAAAGCTTTTCCACTTCCCCAGATTAATAGCCGGAAGGGAGGAAGGAGGAGTGCAGATCGTTACTAGCATCTCCGGTAGTAACTGTTACTGGTGCCGACCAATGCACCAATGTCTGCCCTTTGCAAGCCCTGAGGCTTGAGGTCACTGGTTGTGACAGATCTCCAGCCTGATAATCCCCTGGAACTGCCAATGGCATGGCTTCTGTGGGTGAAACGGCAGGACCCTCTCAGGTGTCCAATAGGAATGGGCTTTACATTCAGACATCTGAACACCTGCGTAGGGTTTGGAGGTGCTCTCATCTGTCTCCTCTCCAAGGAGGAAATGCTTGTCTGGTCTTAGAAACATGGCTTGAGGTAGAGCTCTTTGGGGTGGGCACTGACTTAAGTTGCCTTTTCCTTTTTCACAGATTTCTGTGTAAAAATTATTGGAGGAAATCAAGTGACTCCTCATTCAAGACCCTACATGGTGCTACTTAAAGGAGAAAATATCTGTGCCGGGGCTCTGATTGAAAAAAACTGGGTATTGACTGCAGCTCACTGTGTCCTGTAAGTGCTTGGGTTTTAAAAAATGTTTGTGGAGATATTCTCATTTGGGGGAATAATTCTCTTAACAAGGAGAATAAACTCACTAAAACCACAGGAAGTTCATGTGTAACTTCATATCACTGAAGTCTCCAGGAAATTGCTCTACCCCAGCAGGGAGTTAAGCCCACAGAATCAGACCAATGGGGAATCCACAGTGAGCACCCACACTTCAGGTAGAACTCCTCTGGAGCTGCTGGGTCCAGGTGCTGCAGGGCTTTGCTTCTGGCCTTGACTTCATGACTAGAGAGAATAAACCACAGTCTGGAAGGATAAAACTGAAGTGTCCCCTCAGGAGCCTGAGCACAATAGTCAAGTAGAGAAAGCTCGTGTCTAAAACCTTCCCGTTGCCCCTAGTGAACTTCTCTCACACTTCAGCCATCTCTTAACACCTGCTGACTACTACCTTCAAACCTCCGCCAGGCTTGGGTTTTCCTCCATTCTCTAAATCAAACCTGTAAACCTGGGCTGTCCCTTGTGAAAGCCACTGTCATTTTGGTTATGTAAATTTCCATGCGGCTCTATGAATTTAAGTTGAAGTTAAATAAAATTGCAAGTTTAGTTCCTTGGTGGCACTAGCCACATTTCACATTTTCAATAGCCACATGTGGCTAGTGGCTACCATATGGGACAGTGCAGATGTATAGAACATTTCATCATCCATTTGCACTCTACTGGAAGTACAGTTCTAGCCTCTTGAGTGAAACTCACATCAGCTGATGTAATGGAAGAAAACTATGTGTAATGGAATAATAGTGTGTGATGGGGGGAAAAAATCACTGGAACTATCTGTTTAGTGTAGTTTATACTAGGTTGTGAATGACACTAACCTTAATTATTAATATACCAGAGAATATTTTTTTAAATAGGCTCCATACCCAACATGAGACTTCAATTCATGACCCTGAGATCAAGAGTCACATGCTCTACTGACTAAGCCAACAAGGAGCCCCCTGAGTATTTTGATTTTATTAACCAAATGAACCTTTAGCATGGAGTAAAAAAAGAACCCTGGCCCCCTCCTTCAGATCACCATCCCCCACCCCCAATATACACACACTCAGTGCCATGCAAATAGGGTCCTTCATTGGGCAGTGATATTTCTGGAAGTTTGCCCATTTAAGTTTGTTACAAACTTAAATCTTACAAAGATCCCTCCAGTGCATTTCTCTAAACTATCCAGTGCCTTTTGCTTCTGTCTCTAGAACACTGAGAATTTTGTGTTTTAGTATTCTGCAACCTGATTCTCTATCACACCTCAAGGTGGGTTAAGGGATACAACACTAAAGCCCCAACCCACATGATCCCAAGACTTGGCTTAGCTGCTATGGAATTCTCTTGTTATTTACTTTTCAATTAACCTAGTTTAGCATGTTATCAAGAAGCTGGTGGTAATAACGATGAATTCACAAGCAACTTTTTATTCTTCAACGTACACTTTTTTCTTTCTGAGCCATAAACAAGTATTTCCACAGCAGGTATACTTACAAATGAGACAGTGAAACTGATCACTTAACATGCTCTGCTACTGATACAAAGAGTAAATCCTGTTAATATACTGTGTCTGTTTTCAGGAACAGAACGTCCCAGGTCATTCTTGGAGCTCACTCAATAACCAAGAACGAGCCAGAAAAGCAGATAATGTTTGTTAAGAAACAATATCCCTATCCGTGCTTTGACCAGGACACGCATGAAGGTGATCTTAAACTTTTACAGGTATGTACCTTTGGTTGACTTAAAAGTCATAGAACCTCCTACGTTCTGGCTGCCAAATGGAAATTTTTTCCTCAGTGCCCTAGAGCTATAGACTACAGTTACATAATGGGGTCCTCGAAGGTTGGGCTAGAATTTAAGTAAAAATGTGACCATCTAGATTACCTCATTTTGTTAAGTCTTCATGCTTGTCTTCTAACAGCTGACCAAAAAGGCAAAAATTAATAAAAATGTGAGCACCCTCCGTCTTCCTAAAAAGGGGGATGATGTGAAACCAGGAACCATGTGCCAAGTTGCAGGCTGGGGGAAAATTCATAATAACTCACCTCAGTCAGATACTCTGAGAGAAGTCAATATCACCGTCATAAACAGAAGAATCTGCAATGATCAAAAGCACTATGATTATCATCCTGTGATTGGACTGAATATGATTTGTGCCGGCAGCCTCAAGGGTGGAAAAGACTCGTGCAATGTAAGTGAAATAAGATCCCATGTTTGAGCTGTTGGAATTACTCATGCAGATATAGAACATGTAACATCATGCTTTGTCTTGTCATGGCATTGGCTTCTGTAGGGTCCTAGTGCTTTTTTTAAAGAAGTTTGATAAGATGCCAGTCAAAAAACTTAATGTTCTCAGCTTAAGTAAGTTGTTCATCAAAAACAAGTTCACTGCTAAGGCATGGGTTGATCTAGTACATCTTCTTGATTTTACAAAAAAAAAAAAAAAAAAAAAAAACACTGAGAAGCAATGTTTTTCTCATTTTTCGTATGAACATACACAGCTCTAAATTTGAAAATCTGGGACATACAGGAGAGCTGAAGTCAGGGTTCCTCTAGGGCCTCCACTCCCCATACAGAGAATCTGCAAGTGTCCATACCAGAGTCCCCTGAGTAGCAGCAGGACGGGGCTCTGCTGAAAGACAGGAGTAGAAGAGATACCTCATAAAGTTTTCAGCTCTGAGTTTATCATTTCTCACCTTTCCCAAAGACCCTGTAGAGAGAGCCTCCTCTGAAGAGAAGGAGCTGCCGTGTAGGTGGTCTGGGAGTTTAAATTGGAGACTGAGAGATCCAGAGGTCTCTGCTCTTTTCACAAGTTTGTCCAAACACCGGCAGAATCTGAATGGCTTGATTTCAGGAACAAGGCTAAGCAAATTTCAGGAAAAGATGACATCTGTCTTCTGCATCTTTGCACTTCCTGTCCTTTGCCCTCCCTCTTCCCTCCCCTCCCTTCAGCCACCACTCTGGAAATCCAGGAACCCAGAACCTTCATGCCATTGGGACCACACGCAACACCCTAAAGCCATGGCAGCATCCCAGTATGCCTGTCTGCCTCTCATCAGCCACCATCTACCATCAAAACTTAGCAGTCTTTCTCCCGTTCCCTCAGTGCCCAAGACCCCTCAGAAGTGGCTATGGGTGAATTAAACCTGAGGGACTAATTATGAAAATTTCAGGCACTGCATGAAACACACCATTCCAGGAGGGGTCCCAGGCTTGCACATAGTTGCTTAGTTCATACGCTCATAAGGCTAGTTTTTGCCTGAACAGGAGGGATCGTTGATGCCTTCACATGGCTGAGAAGGAGCTGGGCCCTCAGACCTGGCGCTCGCAGAGCTCCATGCATATGCCTCAGTGGCCCTCTGTGCAACACCAACAATCTTTCCTAAAGCCAGAGCAGTGAAATGGCCACTTCAGACTCTGGATCTCAAATACATTTAAATATGCTGATTCTAGAATTCCACTAGAGAAAACAGGATCACACAGCGGGTGGCACAGGATGCATAAAGCATTGACCCACAGCTAACTGAAAGGGCTCTGCTAGTGGAGGCAATTAGCTCTGAAGTGCGATCACTGGCTTCTGGGACCTCCCATCTAGTGTCAGATGCTCCAAAGAGACTTGAGGGAGAAATTTCTATTTGACAGGATGAAGGGAAAATTTGCTTTGGTTTTGTTCCTTTGGGAAAACAATTATCTGCTTGGAGAAACGAGAAAACATGGTATTTACTCTTTGCCTCAACATCCCATCTGCATTTGATTCTTTTACCTCTTGAATTATTAAGCATTTTAAGAAAATGACAGGGACCCCTGGGTGGCTCAGTCGGTTAAGCATCTGACTCTTGATTCATCACAGGTCATGACCTCCAGGTTGTGGGACAGATCCCCATGTCAGAAATCTCTCTCTCCTGGGGTGCCTGGGTGGCTCAGTTGGTTAAGTGTCCAACTTTGGCTCAGGTCATGATCTCCTGGTTTGTGGGATCAGGCCCCGCCTCAGGCTCTGTGCTGACAGCTTGTTCAGAACCTGGAAACTGCTCTGGATTCTGTCTCCCTTTCTCTCTGCCCTTCCCCCACTCACACTCTGTCTCTCTCAAAAATAAATAAACATTAAAAAAAATTGTTTAATAAAAAAAAAAAAAAGAATTATCTCTCTCCCTCTCTCTACCCCTCCCCACTCATGGTCACTCTCTCTCAAAATAAATAAACAAACATTTTTTAAAATGTAAATAGGAGGGTTTCCCTTATTTTTTTTTTTTTTAAGGTTTATTTATCCATTTTGAGAAAGAGTGCAAGCAGGGGAGGGGCAGAGATGAGGGAGGAGAGAGAGAATCCTAAGCAGGCTCTGTGTCGTCAGCACAGAGCCCAGCACAGGGCTTGAACCATGAGAGCATGACCTGACCCAAAATCAAAAGTCGGGTACTCAACCAACTCAGACACCCAGGTGCCCCAGGAGGGTTTTCCTTCTAAAGCACAATCAGTCTCAAAATTAGTAGATAACATGAACAATAATACATTTTATTTCATGTTCACTGGTTTATAAATAAGTTGAGTAAGCCAGTTTTCAAAATATTAAAATATTTCCCAACATTTTGAACTTTTAAGCACTAATTTTCATTTAAGTCAATGTTGGTCTTAACTCCACATTGAATGCTCCACATTAAATGGAACCTCTTCCATTCCACTAGTGATCACGTTCCATGCTGATCTCCACTACCCATCTTGTTTTCCTCCAGGGAGATTCTGGAAGCCCTTTGATATGTGAGGGTACTTATAGAGGCATTACTGCCTTTGGCCTTCCAGGGAAATGCGGAGACCCTCGAGGACCTGGCATCTATACTCTTCTCTCACAGAAGTATCTCAACTGGATAAATAAGACTATGAAGGGGCAGTTTAGATAACTATTTCATTTCATTTGCCATCACTTGTTAATGTTATCATAAATAAAATCAATTTGTGTAACTGTGTCCATTTCTCTTATAACTTTAGTGGGCAGATCTGCACTGGCAAAGTAACCTTGTGGATAATGCAATGGAGACAGGAGGAAACCAATGTAACAGTGTCATCCATGTGTCAAGTGACAATCATACTTTGCTTGCATTATTCAGCATCTCAGTGGGACCCATCAGGAGTGACAATAAGGTCAGGTCTGTCTAGTAACAAAAACAGTGTTGGACCCAGCAATTCTGCAGGAAACAGAAACAGCCAGTCTGGAGCATTTGAGTTAGAAGAGGAAATGCCTTATGGTGTTTTTCCAAAGGCAGGTGAGAAATAGAAATTAAAATTTAGGGGACACAAATGAAACACCTGGACACACAAGAAAAGTATACAAGAGAAAGTCACCCCCCTTTCTCATTAGTTGGTATTTAAGCCTTAGATTATCTAGGTGATTTCCTGGTTCTCTTCGTCTCTGAGCCTGGGTAGGGCCAATCAACATGGTGGCTACACTGGCTGCCATCACATACTAGGGAGTGAGTGCTCAAAGTTTTCCTTGAAAAAATTCCATGTTGTTATTCATCACATTGAACTCAGTGGATAGTCATCAGTTCAGCAGCCCCTTCAAGATGTGATTATGTGAATGGATTTCTTCAATTTCCATTAGTTCCTTTAGGAATATACATGTGTGTGCATGCACACACAATGTATACCCAAACCAAGAACACACATCAACACTAAGAGACAGCTTCTTAAAACAAAGAAGGAAGCCTAGCTCAATTACCAATGCTCAGGCCCCACCTCTAGAAATTTTTATTTAATTGTATTCAGTGAGACCCAGGACTTAGTATTCTTTATCTAATCACCACAGTGATACAAATATGCAGCTAGTGATGGGAATCCCTACACTAAAAAGTGAGGTCTGGTTCTGGTATCTAAAACAGAGGCTCTAAGAGAGTCACTAGGATGATCCTGTAGATACCTACTATCATCCCTAATTCCTAGTTAGGATTTTAACAGCAACAAGAGGATGGAATAGTCCCTACCAGAAATATTACAGGTTTAGAAGTCCACTTAAAAAGTACTTGCATGGAACCCTCATTCATTGCTGGTAGAAGTGTAAACTGATACTTCTTAGGAAATTTGTCAATGACGTATATTCTATGACTTAACCATTCCACACCTCAGTATATACCCAACAGAAATGAGTGCTTTTGTCCACCAAAGACATGTTTAAGAATGTGCACAGCAACTTTATTCTTAAAGTTGAAACTGAAAATAGCTCAAATATTCATCAATAAAATGGATAAACAATTGTACATTTATACAATGGAATATTACACAGCAAGAAAAAGAACAATCTACAGATACATGTAATGATATGAATTAATCTTACAACCTTAATATTGAGTGAAAGAAGTCAAACAAAAAGAATATATAGTGTGTGATTCCATTTATCTGAAGGTTTGCATAAGACAAAACTAACTATAGGGATAGATGTCAGAATAATGGAGAGGTGTTGACTAAGAGTGGGTACAAGGAAGTCTTTAAGGTGCAATAAATGTTCGTATCTTGATCTGAATAGTATATTAATATCAAATGGGTGGTATAGACTGATACCAAGAGTTCAAACCTAGGTAACATCATCTCAAAAACACTTGCTGGAGAGGTTTGGACTTAGCAGATGAGCAAAGAAAATGAAGAAAGTAGGAATTCCAGACTAGAAGAAAAGCTCCAACAAAGGCATCAAGGCAGGAAATCACAAGACTTAGCCCAGGGTCAACACAGTCCCACTTCAGATCCTCTATCCCCCTCTCTCTCTGTCCCACCCCTGATCACGCCCTTTCTATCAAATAAACATTTTTTAAAAAGGTAATTGAACAAAAGAACAATGGCCTGATTGAGCCTAAAAATAATTTAGCAGCTATCAAATCCAAATTCCTGTTCTTATAAATGTTATAACAAACCCAAGGCCATTCAGTCAGTTTATGGCAGAGCCAAGGTAAGCACAGGTATCATACTTCAGGTCCTGGGCTTGGGACCTGAAGGTTGAGGTGAGGGACTAAGGTAATATGGAGTCATTGAAGGTTTCTGAGCAGGGGCCTAAGAAGATCACCACAGTGCTTATAAAAATGTAACCTAACAGTGGTGTGGAGACCCATGAAGAATAAAGATAGGAAAAACAGAAGGAATTACAACAGAGTGGCCATCAGGTATTCAGGACATGCCTAGGCTGAAACAAAAGGGAGAGAAAGAGAACAAAAGGTAAATGGAGTAAACATGGAGCAGAATAATCTGCATGTTTCCTGAGTGACGGGATGACCAGGATAAGGATGAGACCACGAAGGGGGACAAGGAAGTCCTATGGAAGATCTCATTTTGAAAGGAAATAATATGCATGCTTAACATACTGCCTACCATACAGTAGGATTTTAATCAATATTTTTCAAGCAAAATATTATTTGTATGTATTTTTAACATTCTGAGTTTGAGCTAAAGATAAGAAAGGATCTCAGAAAGGAAATATCCAGAGGCAGAAAGAAGGATGAGGCTGGAGCTTGGAAAGTCAAGTGGGAAAAAGGAGTTTAGAAATCTCTTTTATAGATATTCTGACTATAGCAGTGGAAATGCATCTCTAACAAGGAAGAGATAGAGAAAAAAGAAGAAAAAGGAGGAGGAAGAAGAGGAGCAGGAGGGAGAGGAAAGTAGAAAAGAGGCCAAGACAATGTCTGGGAAATCCAACAGGAGGAAGTGAGGAAAATAAAGCAACCTGAGAAAGAAAGTCAGGAAAACAGACATTCACCGCAAGAAAAGCACTTTATCCTATTTGATCCTCACCACAACCCCATGGAGAAGACAAGGCCAATGTCATCATTCTCACTTCAAAGTGAGGAAACTGGAGCTCACAGAGGGGCTGAGTGACTCACAGCAGTTCCACACACAGGCTGTGCCATCGGCTGCGGCAGAAAACACTCGGGTCTGGTCTGGACTCAAAGCCAGGTGCAGCACTCTGCCCCTGTGGCCTGTGGGAAAAGGGGAAGACAGTTAATGTCCCACATGACAAGAGCTGTTGCTGAGGTGGGGCCACAAATCCCACCCCAGGATGAAGGCTTCTCCAAAACCTGCCGAGTTTGGAGCTCATGCTCCCACTGAGCCTGTGCTGTGGTAAACAGAGCCAACTATGGTCAGTACCCTAAAGTGGCTGAGGTTTTGCTTCACCATTTCCTTTTCAGACCTCTTCCCCCTTGTATTAGTTTCCTTGGGCTGCTGCAACACGTTACCAGAAACTGCCTGAGACAAGAGAAACTTACTGTCTTACAGTTCTGGTGACCAGAAGTCCAGAATCAAGGCATGGACAGGGCTGCCTCCCTCTGGAGATTCCTGGGGAGATTCCAACTTTCGCCTCTTCTAGCTATTGGCAGTCCTTGAGTTGGGGCCACATCACTCTATTCTCTGCCTCTGTGGTCATATGGCCCCTATTCTGTGTGTCTGTTCTCTGTGTGTCTCTTGTAAGGACACTTGTCATTGGACTTAGGGTTCATCTGGATAATCCAGGATGATCTCATCTCCAGATCCTCAGCTTAATTACATCAGCGAAGATCTTTTCTCCAAATAAGATCACAACCACAGCTTCCAGGAATTTGAGGAGGATGCCTTTAGGAATCATTTTTTAGCCCACCACACCCTTCACGCCCCAAACCACTATCACTTCTATCTTCTCTAATCCACCAACACCCAGCAATTGCTATTGCTGTGCTCCTGCCTCCCATACCATCCCTTTTCTTAACCTTTCCAAAAACGTCCTCCCCTTGGGATCTAGATTTCAAGGAGCTAATCAAATAAATTGATTCAGCTTAATAGAAAAGGACCCAAAAACCTCTCCCGCAAAGCAAATATGAGTCTTAGTTATCTAATTCTGGAGACAATACCCCTTTTTTGTTACATAACCAATCATCTCCCAAAAAAAACCACTTTGTGAACAGTAGTTCTATATGAAGTTAATGGGTATTAAATATGGAAAAAGTGTCTAATGCTCACATGACTTTGGGAGCTCCAGGTTAAAAAGAATGAAACAGGATTTCTTATTTTAAGACTGCTATATTTGGGAGAAGAGAGTATAATAGGCAGCATTTCTGAAACATATTTTATGAGAGTCCTTTTGATGCAAGCATCCCAACATGGCTCCTGTTCCTTGGAAAATACTTGGCAAAACCTATCCTAACCCAACAGTGACTGTAACAATCAAAACTTCAGGCCGGGGCGCCTGGGTGGCGCAGTCGGTTAAGCGTCCGACTTCAGCCAGGTCACGATCTTGCGGTCTGTGAGTTTGAGCCCCGCGTCAGGCTCTGGGCTGGTGGCTCGGCGCCTGGAGCCTGTTTCCGATTCTGTGTCTCCCTCTCTCTCTAACCCTCCCCCGTTCATGCTCTGTCTCTCTCTGTCCCAAAAATAAATTTAAAAACGTTGGGAAAAAAAATTAAAAAAAAAAAAAACAAAACAAACAAAACTTCAGGCCAAAGCAGGCAAAACTGACTCCATGAAAGGAGGCTGAGGCTGGGATGATGGGGGGAAGGAACGAGGTTGGATAAGCTTTTGAGTGAGGAAGTAATTGGGGGCACACATAAAATCTAAGTAGGTGAGTGGTCATCTCCTCATAGGACCAGTACAGCTTACAACTCAAGTGAATTCTGGAATTTCAGAAATAATCTTGTGTTCTGACACCTGATTCTCAGCAGCAAGAAGTGCAAATATACTATTCCACTCCCAAAGGAGACATATCTTAGAAACTTGGGAATATTTCCATCCACACATATCACTCCTAATCCTCTCCTGCATGTCCACACGCGTGTGCACACACACGCCCCTATGGTGACATGGGATTGGCCACAGGTGTGTCAGTACATTAAAAAAATGTAGATTTTTTTAAATCTACATGTAGATTCATAGATACAAAGCAGCTCCCTTATTTTATACATGAAAAAAAAATCCAGGAATACCAAAGGTCTTGTCCTAGTTCACAAAGCTAATTCATGGCAGGACCAGAACTATAATCAAATCCAATGCTCTAAACATTTAGCCCATCCTCCAAATCCAGAGCAAAGAAGAATCTTTTCTCCTATTGAAGACCACTGTCCCTTATTTTTTTAATTATACACTTAAAAATTAAAGCAATATAAACGAAAAGCCACTTAATTTAGTTAGCATAAATATAGAACATTACACAGGAGACCTGAATGGCTTAGTTGGCTAAGCATTTGACTCTTGATTTTAGCTCAGGTCATGATCTCACAGTTGGTGAGATTGAGACTGGCATAGGGCTCTGCACTGACAGCACAAAGCCTGCTTGGGATTCTCTCTCTCCCTCTCTATGCCCCTTTCCCACCCATGCACTCATTCCCTCTCTAAATAAACAAACAAACTTAAAAAAATAACATTACATAAATACTTTCAAATTAAAGTTAAGAGAGGTGCTTGGGTGGCTCAGATAGTTGAGTGTCTGACTCTTGATCTCCACTCAGGTCATGATCTCACAGCTCCTGAGTTCAAGCCCTGTTTCAGGCTCTTTGCTGTCAGTGCAGAGCCTGCTTTGGATCTTCTGTCCCCATCTCTCTGCCCCTCCCCTGCTCACTCTCTCTCTCTTTCTCTCTCTCTCAAAAATAAACATTTTTTAAAAAGAAAGAAAGTAGAAGAGGAGTAACAGAGAAAAAAATTCCATATCTTTTCTAAAGCAGGCTTTGAAAAATGTCTCAACTTAAAAAAATGGACAGCTACTTCCAGAATTTGTTAGGAAAATGGAGTTTGTATCAGAAGTAAAGGCATTCTCGAAATACTTCTCTCATAAGTGACAATCTTAATTTACTAGATTAAGTGGGAAATGCCATCTTTATCTCAGCCAAAAGTCATCCTTTAGGATTTATATCCCTAAATTCTAAGAATATTATCACTGAAAGGATTGAAAGTTTTGTTTTCTTTATGCAGCTATCATTACAAAGGAGACCACATATCGATGCATGTGCTATGGACTGATGAAACCAAATCAAAGGCCAGATCTCACTTACAGGCTAGAAAGTTACCCACTCCCGCTTCAAAGCTTGTAAATTACACCTTTGGGGGGGATGAGGGGAAGGAAAATGGTAAGCTTTCTTTCTTCTGAAGTTATATGGGTGAGGCTTCTTTAACTGAATTTTCCCCCCAGAAAGTCATGACTGTGGTTAACAGAGTGAGACTAAGGAAGGGCATGGCCAGAATCTAGAAGTCTTTTTCCAAATTTTCTGACCACAACTCACAGTTCAAAACTACATTTTATGTAGTAACCCCATATTAGACACATATCTGTACTGCACAGCATAACAAAAGTTTTGCAAAATAATACCTACATATACATTTTTCCATTCTATTCTATTCTATTTCATTTTTTAATGCTAACCACCTGACGTGTGTTTGTATAACACCCACCCTGCTAAACATTTTTGAGAAATATCGCATGTGGAAGATACTACTGCATCAGAGATGAGAATTAGTGTCTAAGACCTCAAAAGTAACTGCATCCTCTCTGACCATAAACATGTTAAGAGGAGAAAAGGTTAAATGCACTCTTTGGAATTCTGTCTAATATCAGTGAAAGAAATTCACAAAGCATTACTAAAGATGCTAAAGAATTTATAGTTTGTTTTTTTTAATGTTTTTTAAAAATTTATTTAGAGGGAGAGACAGAGCATGAGCAGTAGAGAGGGGCAGAGGAAGAGAGAGAGAGAGAGAGAGAGAGAGAGAGAGAGAAAATCCCAAGCAGGCTCCATGATCAGTGAAAAGCCCAGATGTGGGGCTTGATCCCAAGACCCTGGGATCATGACCTGAGCTGAAATCAAGAGTCAGATGCTCAACCGACTGAGCCACTCACGTGCCCCAAGAATTTATGGTTTGTTAAAGCTAGAGAAAAAAGAAAATGTACCAGTTAAGTTCATTCTTTATTCCAAGTATCAGCAAATTTACTCGAGTAGCTATCAGATGTCCTAACCTAGCTGAAGGATCTAATTAGCTACTGGAATTGTAGTTTTATGAAGAATCAGATTTAAGGCTTGATTAAAAATGTTTCTCTAATCAGAAAACATCCCATGCACTGCACGTCTTATGATTTAAAATATGCAAAGGATCAACTCATGTCCATCCTACACTCATGGCTGGCCCCCCAAGTAGCTCTATCAAGAACTGCCTACATTTTTATTCACCAAATCACACGGTATAAAGATATAAAGGTCATCCCAAGGTCAGTCAGAGGTCCAGTCAGACTGACCAGCAGGAGCAGGAAGTCTTTCTGTGAAGGGTGTTTTTTTTTGTTGTTGTTGCCAAATGACATTATCAGAATCTGCAAAGAGAGTCAAAGTATTACCTCTGTCTAACAGGATATATATTTGGGGGTTTGTCTGTTTCTTCCCACAAAAGTGTAGTCTCCATAAGGGCAAAGATAATGTCTGTCTTGTTTACATGTATATTCCCAACACCCCCAAAAAGTGCCTCACACATGCTAGATGCACATTAAGTGGGCATTGAATAAATAAATCCCAGGTACTGACCAGGACACACATTGCGTGTGAAGAGGAAGAAGACAGGATATGTTATCAGAAGCCTACAAGAGATTGGATGCCATACTTTGTTCCATCATCAACCATCATTTCTATCTTCATATCTACCAGGGCTGGGTAGAAGGGGATACCTATTCACCCATGAACCCTCTTGAACATTCCAGATTGTCCCCGAGAGGATTTAAGACCCTTGAGGACAAAACCTGAGTCTTGCTCCCCATCATGGGATCTTCTTCTCAAGAAACACCCCATAAATGTTTATAGAACTAAACTGAGAAAGAACCATTTTCTGCCTTGAAGGGGCAGGGGAGCACCAGGGCCTCTTGATCTTCAGTGGTCTCCCCTCAGAGAACAACATCTCACCCTTTTCATCTTTCCTTATCTCCCACACATTCCAGCACTGCTGGTTCTTCTGCAAAGTAAGGTAAGACGATTTATGATACTAACTCCAGAATTCAAAAACATAGTTTAGGAACTGTCCCTGATCATCACTGCTTCATCCACACAGGTATGCAAGAAGGAGAAGACATGACAATTTTAAGTGATGAAAAACCTTAGTCAAATTCAGAAGCACTCATCTATACACACCCCGAGGTGGTTGTAGGCCTTTCTCCTCTGACAAAATATCTATTTCAAGGAGCCAGCAGGGAGAAATATTTCATTTAGGGTTTTTCCTGCCAATGACACCTCACTTAGCTATAGATACATGGCATTTTACTCACCTATTTACTTACCAAAAAATCCAGCCGACCTGGCCAGACCGGGACAGGCCCACACAGTCACATCGTTCTTAGGAGTACCTTGGCCACTTGCAATCTCCTTTGTCTTAGGGAGCCAGATTAGGGAACAAATCTGTAAGAATGGCCCCCAAAACACAGAATTATGGCAATGTCTGATTCATTATGAATGTGTTTCAAACTGATTCTAGGCAGTGTGTTCTGTCCACGTGCATCCTCCAGTCCGCAGCTGGGGTTAGGGTGTTAGAGGAATGACATGAGTTCTAGGAAAGTTTATCCCAAGCCAACAAAGGACTAAATACACAAATAGGTTTAGCTGCAATGAACCAACAAATTTAAGTAGACTGGCACACAGTCAAAGCAGTGTCGAGAAAAAAGGGAAATGTGGAAAAAATCTGGGGGGAAAAGGATACACAAATTAACTTTCGACTCACAGATAAAGGTTTTAGAAAGAGAAACTCTCGAGAACTGAAATCCCAATAGGCTCAGCAAGTACAGAGAGGTGTGTTTGGGTCCTAGGCTCTCTCATGAATCATTTTCACAAGGTTCTAGAATATCAGAGTGAAGGTCAACTCCAGCAGAGACTGTTACCTGTGAGTTCATGTTTGGGGTCTGGATGGTTTGCCCAGTATTTATGTCCAAGATATGTAAGTGTCCGTCCTTCATTCCACCTCCAACAGCAAGGACTGCAGACTGCCAGGGACACCAATCCATGGCCTTTAAAGTTCAAATAAGCACACAGGCAGGTCAGCCTTGGAGAAAGTGAGTTTGGGAATGTGCCTGCTCAGGTAAGGAGAAGTGCCAGAGGTCTGCACACGCCACAGCTCTCCTGGACCCCTGATCTAAAGGCAGGAGCAATGGCAATCTCTAGAGGTTACTCCGAAGGGACTAGAGACCACCTATTAGGTGCCTTCCTTAAATGTTGATAACAATTGCAAATATTTTTAAACAAAGAAAAATCACCCAATAATATGTTCCGAAAACTACACTCAACATGTCCTATGTGGCAAAACTCCACTGCTGGACTAGTTGACATGTCCCCTAGAATCTGGTTATGAAATGCAGCCTTCCTCTCATTTGTCTCCCTGTGTCTTTAGGTTCTAGGTCAGAGAAGAAAAGACAAAATGGAGCCACACATGATTGCTCGCAACTCAAAAGCTCTCATGCATTTCAACTCCTAATACGTTTCAGGAAATAAAATTGCCTTTGATTTACTTATTTATAAGTTACTATAGTTAATTCTGAAAAATAAGATTTAGTGTTTCATATTTCTACTGATAATTCAAATGATGAGTAATAGTCATTTTAAAGGACATTCTAACAAATATTTCATTTCTACTTATCTGTATATAGATATCTATAGATCCATCCTGGTATTAGGCTGCCACAAGCTTGACTTGCTCAGGTTTCAGAAACTCTTTGTTGAATTCATTGTATTTCTGACAACAAGGCGTATAAGAAAGTAACTTGTTTGGCTTGGCTTGGGTTTTTCACATGCTGGGTTTCTATTTTGCTTTATTTTGTTTTATATTTTGTTTGCTGACAGAATATTTTACATACGTTTTTCCTACATTTTTTTCAAATCATTAAGAATGGGCATTTGGACTTAAAATCATTCTTAATGTTCTGTGGATATTAAAATCCACAAGCCAGAGTATTGGGCCACCACTATTCCTTAGCAGCAGGTATTTTATGTTAAACCCTCTATCAGGAAACTCCATGATAACGTTTTAAGTTCTCATTCCAATAAATTTGCTCATTGTAAAGTAGAACCATTTCTTTGCTCTGTAAGTGATAAATATCCTGGGACTAGACTGAATCCAACACATATCTCTATGTCACCAAAGGAATGAAAGTATGGATTTTTTTCACTAGAAATAAGAATTTAAAATACAGAGAAATAAAAAATATATATTATACAGAGCATGGTGGAATATTGGTTTAAGTGTGAAGCACCCTTCCTCCTCCTTCTGGTAACGGGTTTCCTTTCATGGGTGTGAGCTCATGACTCAGGCCTCACCAGTCAGTGTACCCATCTCTCTGGCTGCAATTATCTGTTGGGAGATGAGAATGTGTCCAAGTTCATATCAGAGTCCTGCCTGGTACTTTTCTACCAGAGTTACAGGGAACGGTAGTTTCTTCACCAGTTCCCATCTGGGAGAATCTGAATTTAAAGCTGATAAGAGCCATCTTGCCCACAGAATGGACTCTGAATAAAGAATGAATTGAAACAGAGACAGGCAGAGCCAATAGCCAAAGAGACAGAACTCTAACGACATTATTTAAGGCCCTAGATCCAGACAATATTTGAAACAGCTG
Organism: Neofelis nebulosa; assembly: GCF_028018385.1. NCBI lineage: Eukaryota > Metazoa > Chordata > Mammalia > Carnivora > Felidae > Neofelis > Neofelis nebulosa. The sequence goes on along the minus strand of NC_080782.1, from coordinate 116,658,561 downwards.
TATGTATCCCGGACTCTTCAGTTGTAAGAGAAAATATATTTACTTTTTTACTGAAGCTCAAGATTAACTCTGGTTTCAGTCACTTACAAACCACAAAACCTGATGCATGGGAAGTATAAATAGGATTGTCTTTGAGGAGAGTGATGGCAAAATCCAAAACAAATTCTGGGCGAAGAAAATCTCAAAACATTGGCTTAATGGCTTTGTTCTCAGGTGCAAAGGATACTCAGTGATCTCTTCGTAAAGAGCAACTTGGAAAGTGATTGATGCTCTTACCTTGACTGCTGTAGGTTGGGGTATGACTTTCAGTGGTTGAACCTGTGCTTTTGCACTCGGGTCACCGGGCCATATAGTCAGCAGTCCGTCACTACAGCCACTGGAAAGCAGCCTACTGTCAGGCGACCACTTCAGAGCACACACAGCTTGTTGGTGGTGAAGTGTTCCAATGTGATGCCGGGCTACCCGAACGTCATGATGATAAACACGGCCCAGCCTCGACCCACTGCACGGAGGTAAAGGGGTAGGTTTCTGGCAGAAAACTTGAGCCCTATTGCTAACAAGCATTTGAATACATGAAGGAAAGCATAGTCCACACTACCAAGAGACCCCTCAGGACAGATTCACAACACAGGTTTTGAACATTCTTTGTATTAGTCACGATAGAGGATTCTGCCTGGGTTATTGTTTTCACAAGTGAAAAAAATTTGTGGGGCAGACTTTCAAATCTGGGTATCGAGAGGATATCCTTTGATAGATATTTCTAACGGCTTTACTATGATGCAGGCAGCTATAGAAAAGATAAATTTAAAAGATTACCCTATTTTTTCAGGAAGGAGTCTTTGTACCAAACCTAGGAAATAGTACTTTCCTGGAACTCAGAATATTTCCTATTATCCCGATGAAATAGTTTGAGTATATATACTAAATATATTTTAGTAAATATATTTATATATTTATAGTAAAATGTCAGACATAGAAATGTATTATGTCCTCTTTCTCTTAAGCTACAAATCCATTATTAGTTTTGTTAATGCTACTAATATCTTAAAAGGGTATAAAACTATCTGAATGTCACAGAAAAACTGCAATGTGATTCAAAATCAGTGGATAATGTCTACTCAGTCTTAGTGATTTGGATCCAAATAATGGTAAAGATCCTATCACTCTATCAAAGTTAATGAACTCTTTCTTAATGAGTTTAATTTTCCCCAAGGAGCAAGTAAATAACTACCTTCAATTATTTCTGAAATTTCTCAAAATCCAGTATCATATTTAAAAACTATTCAGGCACCACACTGAATAGCATTCTGATGAACAATATGGGCTCTGCGGCCAGACAACCTGGGTTCAAAGCCTGACTCTGCCCCCTTTACTAACCATGTGACCTCAGGCTAGTGTCTTAGTTTCTTCATTAAGAAAAGGTTGGGGGTGGGGGGAGGTGGATTAGAAAACACTTTATAGCGTTGTTGCAGGGATTAAGACACAATTACACGCATAACCAGTATAGCACAATGCCTGGCACACAGTACTCCAAAAATGCTCATTGCTATTATAAGAAAAGGATCTGTTCATTTTCCTCATGGATAATAAAATTAAACTTAAACAATGCAGCCCATGAAAGGAATTTAAATATAGAACTGACCTCACTACAACCTCTCACAGTAAATGATTAGCCCTTTATATGGTATTTTAAGTGTTTTAGGTTGGGCTTATAATCACAAGGTATTGAAATCTCAAATTTATATCTTAGCCACTTAAAGAAATTATAAAAAGGCTTTGGAATTTATTTAATTTAAACCTATCTTAAGAACTACCATATAGGGGCACTTGGCTGGCTCAGTCGGTTAAGCATCTGACTTTTGGCTCACGATTCGTGAGTTTGAGCCCAGCATTGGGCTCTCTGCTATCAGCACAGAGCCCACTTTGGATCCTCTGTCTCCCTCTCTTTCTACCCCTCCCTACCACCACCCTCCTCTCAAAAATAAATAAACATTTAAAAAAAAGCTACAGTATAAAGATGAATGGCAATTATTAAAAGCAATATGTATTCAGATCAATGATTTAGGATCACTGGGACAAGTCACCTAACTTTTCTGGTTAAAAAGTAGTCCGACTAAACCAGTAGTTCTCAAAAATGATAAAGCATCAGCATGTCTTTGAAAATTAGAAATGCAAATTATCAGTGCACCTTCAGCTCTACTGTATCAAATTCCCCGAGGCCAGCAATCTGTGCTTTAAGGAGCCCTTCAGGTAGTGCTGATGCATGCTCAAGTTTGAGGACCACAGAACTGGCTACTCTATGAGGTTCCGTCCAGTTCTGACGTCTGTGGGTCTATGAATTGGAAATGTACCTCAGAAAGCTTAACATATTCCAAAGTCTTGATCCTGATAGGAATAAATACTTGATTTCAACAAAATATCCCTCTAGTAGGTATTACTTGGTACAGAGAAACTTTTTTGCTTAAACAGTTTTACATTTTGTCTGAACAATTTACTGAATCCTGAGCCTCACTTAGCATATGGCTTAGGCGCATAGCCACCATGGTACCTGTGCCACTGGACCACTCACATCACCAGAAGATCAGAATATCTGAGAGGGTAGAGTCATAACTGCTAACTAATAGCCTATTTTGTTTTGGTTCGTTTTGGTTTTGGTTTCAAATATTATAGTTCTGTTCACTCAGCCCCCATAATCCTTTGATGATATAAATATAATTGGTTGCAATAAGATGCTTCTTACCTGCTAAGAATATAGTGATTCCAGCTCAAAGCCCCAACCACTGACAAATGACCAAGCATATTTCTCAGCCGCTTTTTAGTTACCACATCCCATAGCTTAAAAAAAAAAATTAATAAAAAAAATTAACAAGGAGAGTATATAGCATTAAAATTTTCACAGCCCACTATATTCTCAAAGGCCTGACAGCCAATTAATGTTGATATAGCCAGTCCTTGTACTAAAGGAAAGCTCAGTGAGCACCTTTAACGTTGGGCAGCATTTCTCCACACTGCCTGTATATTCCATCACCTAGGGAGCATGCTATGGATGCTAGCCATTCTGATTTAATGAGGGAGGTAGAGTCTGTGGATATGGTATTTATTTTAAACTTCCCCAGGTGAATTCAGTGGGAAGCCACATGTTGAAAATGGTTTTCATACTTGTAGTTTCTTCTAAATTGTGGGAATTTCATATCTGGAAATCCACCGACAGGCTAAGAAACTCCTTTTCTGCCACTATAAATGATATTCTGACCCATATGAGAAAGAGAACTTTGTTATAAGAAGAAATCATGACATACCCTTCATAGCATCCAATATCACCACAGAGGTGAGAAAGTAGCGAGTGCCATCTGTGGCCCTCCAAAATCATTGAACACATGAGCAATATTGTTTACACTATTGCTAATAATAATAATAATACATGAGAAAGTAAATAGATTAAAACTGGTAAATTCACACTTCAGAGAGGCTATCAGAGAAAAAATTCATTTATTTTAAGTAACTCTACTCCTGATCATGGCTTGAGGTGGAAAAGAAAAGCTGAAGGTTATCTTCATCTCTCCAAAGTCGTAACACTGGGGTGTCTACAAACCCAACTTTAATTTGAAAAAAACAGAGAAAAGACTTTTAAAAAGGTAAATACAGAGTTGCCTGGGTGGTTAAGCATCTGACTGTTGATTACAGTTCAGGTCATGATCTAGAGTATCCTTAAGTCCTCATTAAATGACATTCGGAAAAGAATCAGAATGGTGTATACTCTCACTCTCCGTAGTTTGTTGTTTTGCATTTATTTTGAGAGAGAAAGAGTGTGTGTCTGTGTGTCTGTGTGTGTGTGTGTGTGTGTGTGTGTGTGTGAGGGATGGGCAGAGAGAGAGAGAATCCCAAACAGGCTCCATGCTGTCAGCAGAGAGCCCCACGTGGGGCTCGATCTCATGAGCCATGAGATCATGACTTGAGCCAAAATCAAGAGTCCAACACTTAGCCAACTGAGCCACCTAAGCAACTCACTCTCCATAGTTTCAAATGACACAACTAATATAATTTCTCTTGTGTATTAACTTACTATTAAATGTCAATTTTAGACATCTAGCAATTACACAGAGCACATTTGGAGAAAAAAACCATCCATTACTTGTACTTCTCCCTCGCTGGTGCCAACTGCCAGGCAGTTTCCCTCTTTTATCCAGGACACAGAAGATACATAGTTACAATTGAGAGTGAAGTCTATATTTTCAATCTTATTGTGGTTTTCCCCATTCCAGATGTACACAGAGGATCCAAGGGCTATAGCAACAAGATTTTGAAAATTCCAATCTAGAATATTGAGATCTACAAGAAAAGATGTTCATATTAGGGTAATTATTCAACCAAATAAAAGTAATTTTCAAATAAACAACTTTTTTATAGATAGATGAACAAATTTAATACCTTTCCCATAGTCAGTTGGAAAATAGAATCACCCATGCAAGCAGATCATTAGAAGTTCAAAAATAAAAACTACAACTTTGTGTCAAGATTCACAAAGAAGTAATAATGCTTACTATTTACATCAAATATATTTATTTAGAGTCATTTAGAGAACTTCCAAGTTTCATCTACCATTATTATCACCCATGTACCTTCTCTAACAAATCACTAAAAATTAAAAGTCCATAAATTTTTTTCATTGAAATTATCTGGCCCTTCGTTCTGTTTTTGTTTTTGTTTTAATTCTAATGTAGTTAACATACAGTGTTATATTAGTTTCAGGTGTACAATATAGTGATTCAACCTTTCTACACATTACTCAGTACTCATAACAGTAAGCGTACTCTTTTTTTTTAATGTTAATTTATTTTTTGAGAGAGAGACAGAGACAGAGCATGGGCAGAGGAGAGGCAGAGAGAGAGGGAGACACAGTATCTGAAGCAGGCTCCAGGCTCTGAGCTAGCAGCACATAGCACAACACGGGGCTCAAACTCAAAAGCCATGAGATCACAACCCAAACCAAAGTCGGACGCTTAACTGATTGAGCCACACAGGCGCCCCAGTAAGTGTACACTTAACCACCTTCACCTATTTCACCCACCCCCCAACCCACCTCCCCTCTGGTAATGATCAGTTTCTTCTCCATAGTTAAAAGTCTGGTTTTGCTTTGTCTCTTTTTTCTTTTGTTCATCTGTTTTGTTTCTTAAATTCCACATATGAGTGAAATCATATGGTATTTGTCTTTCTCTGACTGACTTATTTCACTTAAAGTTATATCCATCAAAAAAAAAATTATATCCATCCATGCTATTGTAAATGGCAAGATATCATTCTTTTTTATGGCTAAATAATATTTCATCATATGTATATAGATATGTATATGTATATATATATATACATGTATGTATATATATATATATATATATACATACATGTATGTGTGTGTGTGTGTGTGTGTGTGTGTGTGTATCACATCTTTTTATCCATCATCTATTGATGGACACTTGGGCTGCTTCCATAATTTGGTTATTGTAAATAATATTGCAATAAACATAAGGGGAAGGCACATAACTCTTATGGAGACATCCTTGAACCTACAATATCCATATGATAGATGCCACCATCATTTCTAATCAAAATACCACCCAACTACGTATATCTAGAAGAAATGGTCACTGACTTATATATGATACCTGAAAGTTCCTAGCAGCATTCTCCAGCTTATACTCTAAGAACTCTTTAACTGCCAAAAGAAACCATATTTGTATAACCACATTCTAAAATGTATCCTACCAAGGGATGCCTGTGTGGTTTAGTCAGTTAAGCCTCCAACTTCGGCTCAGGTCATGATCTCGTGGTTCATGGGTTCAAGTCCCATGTCAGGCTCTGTGCTGACAGGTCAGATCCTGGAGCCTGCTTCAGATTCTGTGTCTCCCTCTCTCTCTGCTCCCTTCCCTGCTCATGCTGTCTCTCTCTCTCTCTCTCTCTCAAAAAATAAATAAACATTAAAAAATTTTAATGTATCCTACCTTATTTATTTTTAATTGAAGTAGTTGACAAATGACCCTATCTTATTTCTTATAAGACAAAAACTCTTATCCTGATTGATACATATCAATACAAAACTGTGAAGCACACCAGTTTCACTATAGTGACCTAAGCCACCTATAACCTACCTCTCCCAATGATGACAACCAACTCAACAAAATTAAAAACAAAAACCCATTGAGAACTGGATAATAAGCAAAAGCAGTGAAACTAAGTAAGGGAGTCAAAACTTGAAGAAGCAACCTGCCGAGGGGTGAGTTTCTCACTTTTTTTCTCACGTGGTTTTGCCAGAGGATGGGCCCCAGTCATGGAGTAGCACCAGCAGCCCAAACTCCAATAGAAAAATCACTGTATCTCTGGTGAGAGGAGCCAGGGAAAGAAGCCTGAAGTGGCCAAAGTGTGTAGAGAAAGTCCTAGAGGGGAGAGAGACACAGAAAGGTACCCTCTAATGGTGAAAGTAGGAACCCACACGCATCTCAGCCTATCCCAGAATTTGTGTCAGGACAGGGAAAACTCAAATCAGCTTAGCAAAGACTTTTAGAGCTGAACTGAGATTTGAAGCCTCCATTTAGGTCTCAGCCTGGATTCTGATCCCTATATGTAAGGGATAGACCCAAACCATCATAATCAAGGCTGAAGAAACTGATCTGAGACTTAAAAGGCCACCCACAAAAGTCAAGACCAATAAACCTAACTAAGACAAAAATGACAACATTCTCTGCAGGACCCAGAGTTAACACCACATATAATCCACAATGTCCAGGACACAATTTAAGATTACTGGGCATATATAAAAGGAAAATATAATCAATAGATGAGAAACCTAAAATGACAGTTATAGGAATTATCAGATAAAGATGCTAAAGCAGCTATAATAGAATATACAAGCAGAATAGAATAGATTATTCTCCATGAGGTAAAGAAAAACCTACTTGAAATGAATGAAAACATAGAAAATAGAAGCAGAGGAATAGAAAAATAGAAACTATAAAACTAAAATAGAAGCCATAAATACAATAAAATAGACATTTTGAAACTGAAAAATACAATATCTGAAAAATCTCTGGATGGGCTCAATAGCAGAATGGAAATGACAGAGGGAAGAGTCACTGAATTTGAATATAAATCAACAGAAATTATCCAGTCTGAAGAACATACAGGAAAAGAAATTGAAAAAAGAAATGAACAAAACCTCAGGGTCCTGTGGAATAATATTCAAAGATTCTAACATGTGTAAGTGGAGTCAGGTCCTGGAAACAAGAGAACAAAGTTTCAAATGGCCTTAGACCTCTCACCAGAAACCATGGAGGCCAGAAGTCAGTATAATATATTTTAAATGCTGAAAGAAAAAAATCTGGCAAGCCAGAATTCTATATGCAGCAAAAATATCATAAAATGGAGTATAAGAGAAGCCTTTGCCAACTAACTGGATCTGAAACAATTGTTAACAGAAGCTTTTCAAGCTGAAGGGAAATCATATGAGACGGAAATTTGGATCTTCAGGAATGAAAGAGAAGAGTAGAATTGGTAAATACTGGGGTAAATATAAAGACCATTGTCCCCTCTTTTATTTAAAATACAAATATGTATGGACTTTTAGAGTAAAATTTATAGCAATAGTGGAGTTTCCAATGTTCGTAGACATAAAATGCAGAACAACTACAGTAACCTAAAAAAAAGTGGGGGAGGAGGGTGGAGGGGACCTATGTGATTACAAAATTTGCATCTACCTACCTGTTCACCAGTCCCCAGTGTATCCTCTTCATTGCCATTATCATTAACTACCAACTAACGACGTTGCTGAAAAATGTTCTATCTTCTCTCCTCCACCCCTCCAAGTCCTACCCATTTTTCAAGACCCAGCTCAAGTGTGATTATCCCCACAAAGTCTTTTTAGACAAAGATCCAAAGATCACTGAACTAGCTCCTTTCATCCTACAATTCACTATTTATATTCTACACTGGCATGTTGTTAGAAGTTCCATGTGAGTTAGTCCTGTCTTCCCAACTAGATTATAAAGTAGGCACACGATGAGAAGACCCCATGTGGCTGTTGACTGATTGGATTTATCTGTTTAAAATATATGCATAAGAATAGGCCACTATTTTCTCAGTTCATTCTAATACAGTAAAAAATATGTATATTGCTCATGCCCTCTCAACACCAACAGTACCCATTCCAAACATGAAATTTGTACAAGGAAAAGGCAAACTATATTAACGGTATTTGGATGGTACAGCTTTGGAACATGAGGCACAAGGACCATCAGGTTCTTCCAGAATCAAATTTCAAGTTCATGCCACCACATTGGATACAATGTGTCACTTCAACTTTTTAATTAATGATCTAAAAAATAACTTACAATAGTCATTTCGAAGACCAGTAAGATGAAACTTCACCTCTGGTTGCAGTATGGAATAGTTTATACCATTGAATCTTTTAAGATGGAAGGATTCATCTCTGACTCCATCTCCGCAGCCTACAAGAAACAAACACACCTACATATCTTTATGATCCCAGGAACATAATACTTATCCTTGCAGGGATTAAGGGATAACAGAGTGAGAAAGAAAGTAGTCCTCCTGATAAAACTGAATTACAAGTTGCAGGAGAAGGAAAGGGAAAAAAGGAAGACTTTAGTATTCATTGAAACAAAAATTTTAAAAATATTTCATGGTTTGGGATGAGCACTGGGTATTGTCTCTAAGCCAATTTGACAACAAATTATATTTTTAAAATATTTCATGGCATTTTTTAATAAAAAGCCTGAGTGCCAGACCCAAATGTGACAACAGACCTTGTGGAAAGCACACAGAAACCTTATATCATACTATGAATATTTATTCTGTCACTTGAGTTTTTAAAATCAAAGTAGTTTGGGGGTGCCTGGGTGGCCCAGTTGGTTAAGTGTCAGACTTCGGCTCAGGTCGTGATCTTGCAGTTCGTGGTTCGAGACCTGCATGGGTCTCTGTGCTGACAGCTCAGAGCCTGTAACCTGCTTTGGACTCTGTGTGTGTGTGTGTGTGTGTGTGTGTGTGTGTACGCATGTGTGTGTCTCTCTGCTCTTCCCTTGCTCATGCTCTGTCTCTCTCTGTCTCTCAAAAATAAATAAATGTTAAAAAAAATTTTAGGGGCGCCTGGGTGGCGCAGTCGGTTAAGCGTCCGACTTCAGCCAGGTCACGATCTCGCGGTCCGTGGGTTCGAGCCCCGCGTCGGGCTCTGGGCTGATGGCTTGGAGCCTGGAGCCTGTTTCCGATTCTGTGTCTCCCTCTCTCTCTGCCCCTCCCCCGTTCATGCTCTGTCTCTCTCTGTCCCAAAAATAAATTTTAAAAAAAAGTTGAAAAAAAAAATTAAAAAAAAAAATTTTTTTAAATCAAAGTAATTTTTGCATATCCATTTGTCTGTCACATCAACAATTACCTGATAGACATAAGCACTACTCTGAGTTTTTGTCAGTAAACATTTGTGGGTTCATTTATTTCAGCTCTTTGTCTCACTGGTTCTGTACCAGAGCATGCAAAGTTATTTCTGGCTAGTTTTACCCGTGAATATCTGAGGTCAGGGTCATATCTTGGGCTCAGTTTTAATTCTCATCCAAAGACCCAACTAAGTATAAGCCACAGGCCACTGTCTTTTCATCTGTACAACTACTTGGCTTGTGATCAAACTAAAAATGACATAAATGAATAGGTGTTGAGCCCACCCAAGTAATTTGTGGTCTCTATGACCACATGCCTTTGGATAAAAGCATAAGAGCTTCACAGTGCTAAACCAAGAAGTAGATTAGTACTCCCAGCCTTGGTGTTAGCCATGAAGACCTACAGTTGTGAGTAAAACTGCAAGGGTGCTGGAAACACTCAAGCACTGCCAATAAAGGTTTTTTATTTTTTTTTTTAATTTTTTTTTCAACGTTTTTTATTTATTTTTGGGACAGAGAGAGACAGAGCATGAACGGGGGAGGGTCAGAGAGAGAGGGAGACACAGAATCGGAAACAGGCTCCAGGCTCCGAGCCATCAGCCCAGAGCCTGACGCGGGGCTCGAACTCACGGACCGCGAGATCGTGACCTGGCTGAAGTCGGACGCTTAACCGACTGCGCCACCCAGGCGCCCCAATAAAGGTTTTTTAAAAAACAGGTACAAACTTCCAGTTACAAAATAAGAGTCATAGAGATGTAATGTAGAGCATGGCAATTATAGTTAATAATACTGGATTACATATTTGAAAATTACTAAGAGAGTAGACCTTAAGAGTTTTTATCACAAGAAAAAAAATTCTGTAACTATGCATGGTGGTGAATGTTAACTGGAATTACTGTGGTGATCATTTAACAATATATACAAATATCACATTATTATGTTTTATACCTGAAATGAATACAATTGGCCTTTGAACAACATGGGTTTGAACTGCTATGGTCCACTTATATGCTGATTGTTTTTTATAAATACCATACAGTAATATAAATGTATTTTCTTTCCCTTATAACTTTCCTAATAACATTCTTTTCTCTAGCATACTTTATTGTATGAATATAGTATGCAATACATATGGCATACAAAAGATGTGTGAATCACCTGTCCAAATTATTAAGGCCTCCAGTCAACCATAGGCCATTAGCAATTAAGTTTGGGGGGAGTCAAAAGTTATATACAGATTTTCAACTGTGTGAGGGGTTGTTTACTTTTTAGAAGTGTGATATAAGTAGATTGAAGGAGGTGAATGAGGCAGGAGAACTAAGTTGTTATCTACTCTGCTAGAAAGTTATGATAAAGTCTAAAATCTCAAAAAAGAGCAGTTTACAAATATTACTTAGAAAATAGTTGTAAACATTATCAACAAGAGCCAAACCGTGGCAAGAACCCAAATGTCCACCAACTGATGAATGGATAAAGAAGAATAAGGAAGAAATGAAGAAGGCAGGGAGAGAGAATTATCTGAATTTTATAATTATGTTTATTAGTCTAATAAATATAAAAAAGAAATGAAGAAGGCAGGGAGAGAGAAGGGTAGGAAAGAAGGACAAACAAAATCTTTGCCCCATACCTTTCCAAACACATTGGGATTTCTCACAGAGCTGCATTTTCCCACTAACCCACTGTGCCACCTTCTGGGTCAAAAATAGCTGGTTTAGGCATTTCTGAAAACAAATAAATACTTCTTTAGAAACATATATGCACATCTCAGATGTTATGCATGACATAGTGTTAAACCAGTAATTCACCAGCAAGTTCAAAGTTTCCACATTATCAAAACCAACACTACAATTGCTATTTTTTATTACCTAACCAGCATGTAGTGAATACAGTGCTGAGCATTTTACATGTATTATTTCCAATCTCCCCAACAACTCCATAGGGCAGGTATTACTCAGCTAGAATAAAATCTTCTTTACTCTTCTAGCCTAAAAATCTTTTTAGCCCACAAACCAACTAAAAGGCCAGTGAGATCATCAAAGCCTGCAAGAACTGAAATGTCATGATATTTCTGGTACGTTGTGAAACTGAAAGACCTCCCCAAGATGATAAAGTTGATTGTATGTTAAGGCTACTTTTTCAAGAAAGATTTCTTTCAAAAGATGCCTCTCAGCATTTAACCTGGAGGTGCTCTTTCAGTCTGTTACTGAGATTTTCTCTGGGTCTTAATTTTCCTCCTCTGTAATATGTTGAGATTGAACTAATCATCCTAAAGGTCTTTTTCCATTAACACCTTCACCTATTAGAAATGGGAACACCAAATCACTGGGATCTTAAATAACATACCTCAGTTTCCACGAACACAAAAATCGGATTGCTGTTTCTTTGGACCAGTATACAAAAAGCACTTCCGACATTCTTACATCCAACTTCAGTCAAAAACAGATGAGAAAATTACTACAAGTATAAAGAAAAGTACTTGCAGAAATTTCCTAGAAACATTTTAGCAAACAGTTAAAGCAGAGATGATTCCTTTTTTTCTCCTTCATGATAATATATTTAATCTTACATATAAAACAATTGTGGGATCACCATAATTCACACAGAAGTCTCTCTCACAGGCATCATTTTGAGATTTTGGTTTTCTGCCCAGATATCATGCCACATAATAGGCATTGTCAGTCAATGAATCATGGATTTTTAGGTATTCTAATTAGAACAACTCAGTATAAAGCAGGGTTTCCCACTTTCAGCACCACTGGCATTTGGTAGTAGATAATTCATTATTGTGGGGGGCTGTTCTGTCCATTAGAGGACATTTAGCAGTATCCCAGCCTCCATCTACTAGATACCCTCTCACTAGGTTGTGATAGTCAAGAATCAGACATTGCCAAATGTCCCTTGGGGAGCAAAATCACCTCCAGTTGAGAACTACTGATAACAAATAATGTTCCTAAAATCGACTGGCTTCTCCAGTATCTATAGTCAGCACAAAGCTGCCCAAGACATTACCTGGCACAGTGTGCTTCTGTTTGATGTCCCCAAGGGTGCTCTACCCCAGGTAAGATCTATTAACTACTTTAATGAACAATTTGGCCTAGAGCTGACTATATATCATAATTTTGAACATCTCCCCAGCTATGCAGGCCCTTGTTGTAGAAACACCCCCACATGACTTCTGAGGACCACATGAAGACACACATTTACTGTCAATGCAAAAGACCTCACTGTATCTGCACTACTCCTGATGCTGCTTGATTTCTAATCAGTCATTAAAAAAATGCTTTACATAAAATAGTCAAACAGTTTCCATTATCCCTTTCTCAGGTTTTCCAGTGATGCTGGGACAATGTTCTGATTGGATTACAATTGCTGTAACAATGGTAGTTTGCCAACACCATTGTGATCGCACAGAACCACCTACTTACTGCCACCAGTTACTATAGAGCCTAAGGGAGAGAGTAAAAGGAAGTTCTGAAGATCAAGGCAGTACAAACTCCAACTGGCAAGACGTAGGGTGTGGAAAGGCAATGGTGCTAATAACCTGGCCTGGACGTAAAGTCAACATTTCCCCATTGACGCAGAACTCTCTAACCTTCTGCACTTCCAAACCCTTAACCAACAGTAGAGCACTCAGCAAAAGACCTGCTCTAAGATATTTGTTTTCAATTTGCATGTTATTTCAAATAATTAAATTTTACATTCACGATATTGTTCCTCTAGCAAGATATATATGCCAAACACTGAAAGCACATACTAAATGAGAAACTGCCTAAATTGAGAATTTATGACGTTCCTAGTGTAACACTTTCTAAATTAAACCTTTATTCCTTCAGAAGCTCTTCGTTGGATTTGATACACTCAAAAATATGCTATTGATATTTCATGTGCCCTAAGATTTGGGTCAGATTCCTCAAAGATCTTAAACCCATAATAAAGGGGCTCCTGGGTGGCTCAATCAGTTTAAGTGTCCAACTCTTGGTTTCAGCTCAGGTCATGATCTCACAATGCGTGACTTTGAGCCCCATGTCAGGCCCTGAGCTAATGGCACAGAACCAGCTTGGGATTCTTTGTCTCCTCTCTCTGCCCCTTCCCTGCTTGCACATTCTCTCACTCTCTCAAAACAAATAAATAAACTTTTAAAAACACATAATAAATAAGATACTTAAAAGAATGAAATTAACTTAGTCAAGAAACAAAAAAAAAAAAAAACAGTAAAAAGGACTTAAGGGAAATATTTAAAAGACCATCTTGTAGAGGAATAGAATGTATCCTGAGTGACCCCAGATGCCAGACCAAGTCACAGAATAGTTGGAAATGATTGTACAAGAGATCTTTTGGCTGTGAAAACATACCATAATATGTGTAATTTTATTATATTTTTAATCTTTACCTTTGTTAATGTTTATTTTTGTAATATAAGTATAATTAACATACATATAAGAGTTTCAGATGTACAATATAATGATCCAACAATTCTATACATTACACAGTGCTCGTCATGATAAACGTACTCTTAATCCCCATCACCTATCACAACCATGCCCCCCACCCACCTCCCTCTGGTAACCATCAGTTTGTTCTCTGTAGTTAAGAATCTGTTTCTTGGTTTGTCACTTTTTCCTTTGTTCATTTGTTTCTTAAATTCCACATATGACTGAAATCATATGGTATTTCCCTTTCTCTGACTTACTTCACTTAGCATTATACTTTTGTGCTACATCTCTGTTGTTTCAAATGGCAAAATGACATTTTTTTTTAAGTTTATTTCTTTATTTTGAGAAAGAGAGCACAAGAGAGTGGGAGAGCAGCAGAGAGAGAGAGAGAGAGACAGACAGAATCCCAAGCAGGCTCCAGCTGTCAGTGCAGAGCCCAGCGTGGGCCTCAAACTCATGAACAGTGAGATCATGATCCAAGCTGAGATCAAGAGTCAGATGCTTAACCAACTGAGCCACCCAGGTGCCCCAAAATGTCATTCTTTTTACAGCTGAGTAATATTCCATTGTATGTATATGTATATATATTTTATTTATTTATTTATTTATTTATTCATTCATTCATTTGTGTGTATATATATACACACATATGTATATATATACACACATATGTATATATACATATCTATATGTACATACATATAGATATGTGTGTGTATATATATATATATATATGTATATATATATATATATACCACATCTTCTTTATCTATTCATCTATTGATGGATCCTTGAGTTCTTTCATATCTTGGCTATTGTAAATAATGCTCCCATACACATTGTGATGCATATATATTTTTGAATTAGTGTTTTTGTTTTCTTTGGGTAAATACCTAGTAGTGGAATTACTGGATCATATGGTAATTCTATTTTTTTTTTTAATTTTGAGAGAGAGGGCACAAGCAGGGGAGGGGCAGAGAGAGAGGGAGAGAGAGAATCCCAAGCAGACTCTTCACCGTCAGCACAGAGCCCAATGTGAGGCTCGAACTCATAAACTGTGAGACCATGACCTGAGCCGAAAGCAAGAGCCAGATGCTTACCCAACTGAGCCACCCAGGCACCCCTGGTAATTCTATTTTTAATTTTTTGAAGAATGTCCATGCTGTTTTCCACAATGCTGCACCAGTGTGCATTCCCGCTAACAGGGCACAGGGGTCCCTTTTTCTCCACATCCTCACCAAGACTTGTTATTTCTTGTCTTGATTTTAGCCATTCTGACAGGTGTGAAGTGATATCTCACTGTCATTTTAAGTTGTGTTTCCTGATGATGAGTAGCATTGAGCATGCTTTCATGTGTCTTTTGGGCATCTGTAGGACTTCGTTGGAAAAATATCTGTTCATATCTTCTCATTTAATTGGATTGATTTTTTGGTGTTGAGTCGTATAAGTTCTTTATATATTTTGGATACTAATACTTTATTGGATATTGCAAATTTCTTCTCCCATTTGATGGCTTTTGATGGTTTCCTTCACTGTGCAAAAGCTTTTTATTTTGGTGTAGTCCCAATCACTTAACTTCGCTTTTGTTTCCCTTGTCAGAGGAGACATATCTTTAAAAAAAATGTTTCTACAGCTGATGTCAAAGAGATTACTGTCTATGTTTTCTTCTAGAAATTTTATGGCTTCAGGAACCACATTTAGGTCTTTAATTCATTTTGAGTGTATTTTTGTGTATGGTGTAAGAAAGTGGTCCAGTTTCAGTCTTTTGCATGTAGCTGTCCAGTTTTCCCAACACCATTTGTTGAAGGGGCTTTCTTTTTCCCAGTGCATATTCTTGGCTCCTTTGTTGGAGATTAATTGACCATACAATTGTGGGTTTATTCCTGGACTCTATTCTGTTTTATTGATGTATGTGTCTGTACTGTGCCAGTACCCTACTGTTTTGATTTTTACAGCTTTATAGTATATCTTGATATCTGGGATTGTGATACCTCCAGTTTTATTCTTTTTCCTGTTTTCTCTGGCCATTCAGGGTCTTTTGTGGTTCTATACAAATTTTAGGATTGTTTATTCTGATTCTGTGAGAAATGCTGTTGATCTTTTGAATGGAATTGCATTAAAACTGGAGATTGCTTTAAGTAGTATGGGCATTTTAACAATATTTCTTCTTCCAATCCATGAGCATGGCATATCTTTTTATTTGTGTCCTCTTCAATTTCTTTCATCAGTGTTTTATAGTTTTTGGAGTACAGGCCTTTTACCTCTTTGGTTAAGTTTATTCCTAGGTATCTGTTTTACTGTTTTTGGTGCATTTGTAAATGGGATTGTTTTCTTAATTTCTCTTTCTGCTGCTTCATTATTAGTGAATAGAAATGCACTGGATTTCTGTATACCTATTCAATATCCTGTAACTTTATTTAATTAATTTATCAGTTCTATTAGTTTTTTGGTAGACCCCTTAGGGTTTTCTCTACATAGTATCCTGTCATCTTAATCTTTACCTTTTTGCTGTCTCATTTTCACTTTTTTGATTGAGACTAACTAAACTTGTATTATATTTCTTTTACAAAGTGCCCTTATTCATGTCCTTAACTCACTCATTTTTTCTATCAGGAACCTATCATTTTCTTACTGACATGTAAGAGCAGCTAAGCCAGCTCTTTCTTCACATTTGGGACTCAATTGTCTGAGCCTGTCAGGATATGAGATCTTCAGTTTTTTGTCTTTACCCACCTGGCCTTTTGAGGCAACATTTTCATTCCAGCCTCTGCCCAGTGCATGAGGTGCCTTGCAAAAATGGAGAACTGGGTTATTTGTTTCAAAATTCCCTTTGACGGGGGTCTTCAGTGGTTCTTTGTAGGATCCTGCAAGAAAAACATTTAGTTTTTAATTTGTTCTTCAAAACAAGATAATCACTTTGGTTGGAAGTCAACCCATGGTGTCTTTCACAACAGAATGTGAAAGCACAGGACCACACCTCTCTAAAAACCACGGAAGATGGGGTAAAAGAGGAAAGATTGGCCTTGTCGAGAATGCCAGGGTCATAAGTGAGCACTGCCTCAGTGGCCTCTGTAAGAAATGCCAAGATTAAAGACCTGATTGCAACTGCAGCAGCAGCATAAATGCTTTATCTCTGAATGGAAAGAACATACTTGCACATCTGAAGAATAGATACAAACAGTTCCATGGGTTAAAGTGATGGAGCAAAGGTATCTGGTTTGCCCAAGCTATGATCATTCTGCCAGGAAATCACTATGGGATGCTTGCTTTCCCAACATTGGCATCCACTCTATGATCATGAGCAAATCACTTTGCGTCTCCATCTCTCTGTTATAGAAAGATGCTGTAAGGGTATTTTGAGATGACAGTAGTGAAATACTTTCTAAGTGAAAGTAATAGCAAAGTCAGTGTTATTTGCATCATTATTATTCATATCTGTTCTCTTCTCAAGATTGAGAAAGCCCTTTACCAGATTTTTAACTACATAGAAAACCTTGCCAAGTCATCCTGTAAAACTAAGTATATATATTTTTTTTAATTTTTTTTTCAACGTTTTTTATTTATTTTTGGGACAGAGAGAGACAGAGCATGAACGGGGGACGGGCAGAGAGAGAGGGAGACACAGAATCGGAAACAGGCTCCAGGCTCCGAGCCATCAGCCCGGAGCCTGATGCGGGGCTCGAACTCACGGACTGCGAGATCGTGACCTGGCTGAAGTCGGACGCTTAACCGACTGCGCCACCCAGGCGCCCCAAACTAAGTATATTTTTGTTCATATCACTTGTTCAACAGAGGAGCTAATAAGGACCACTGAAAAATCTTACATATGTAATCTTTACAAAAGGAATCATATACCAATGTAAATCTCAGAAATGCATCTAAAATACAACATACTGTCTTTTGTTCTTGTTTCATTTCCTGCCCCTTCCCCACCACCTTGGAAATTTCTTATTCAAAGGAAGGAAGAAAAGGAAAGCAGTTAACTAAATGTGATACTAGATAGTTCTATGCTACAGGGATTCTTTGAGGAATTCTATTTCATTGACATTTTTTAAATGGCCTGTGGGGCGCCTGGGTGGCGCAGTCGGTTGAGCGTCCGACTTCAGCCAGGTCACGATCTCGCGATCCGTGAGTTCGAGCCCCGCGTCAGGCTCCGGGCTGATGGCTCAGAGCCTGGAACCTGCTTCCGATTCTGTGTCTCCCTCTCTCTCTGCCCCTCCCCCATTCATGCTCTGTCTCTCTCTGTCCCAAAAATAAAAAAATTTTTAAAAAAAATTAAAAAAAAAAATAAATGGCCTGTGGAATTTCTATTACCTCACCTAGAATCAAGGTCTCTTTTTCAGGAGTTATCTTCAGCACGGATCCAGAAGCTTCTGGGAGGTAAGTGGTTGAACGCTCTTCCTCAAAGGAATCAACTGCCAGATCCCTGGTTTGGCTTTGCCGCCATCTGGTGGTAATTGGGCTACTGGCAACAGGAACCTCTGCCGACAGTCTCTTCACAAAGTTGCTCTTAAAGTTAGAATATGTAGTATTAACTCCGTCAAATATCTATTTAACATAAAAAAAAGCCGTAATTTATAGTGGCCTCAACGATGCAAAATTAAATATTCCTTAAAAGGAGAATTATTAACAACTCATTTAGTACAACACAAATTATATATGAGATTTTTTATTTTCGTGACCTGAGAGAATGTTATTTTATACATATATAAATATGTATGTGTGTGTATACTTACAGCCTCTGTTCAAGATTCTCAAGATATATAAAAGCAGCTTATGGAGTGATTATATTTACAGTTATTATAATTACATATCAATATAAATATGAAGTTGAAATAACCATTTATATTGAACATGTAAAATCACATGTTCATATAAAATCACAAAATTGCAAATCTGGAAATAAACAGTAATTTTCTTTTTTTATTTTCTTTTTTTAATTTTACATCCAAGTTAGTTAGCATATAGTGTAATAATGCTTTCAGGAATAGAATCTAGTGATTCATCCCATACATATACCACCCAGTACTCATCCCAACAAGTGTCTTCCTTAACGTCCCTTGCCCATTTACCACAGCCTCCCACCCACAACCCCTCCAGCAACCCTCAGTTTGTTCTCTATTTTTAGAGTCTCTTATGTGTTGCTCCCCTCCCTGTTTTTATATTATCTTTGCTTCCCTTTCCTTATGTTCATCTGTTTTGTATCTTAAATTTCTCATATGAGGGAAATCATGTAATATTTACCTTTCTCTGACTAATTCTGCTTAGCATTATTCACTCTAGTTCCATCCACGTTGTTGCAAATGGCAAGATTTCATTCTTTTTGATTGCCAAGTAATACTCCATTGTATATATATACCACATCTTCTTTATCCATTCATCTATCGATGGACATCTGGGCTCTTTCCATACTTTGGCTATTGTTGATAGAGCTGCTATAAACATTGGGGTGCATGTGCCTCTTCAAAAGAGCACACCTATATCCTTTGGATAGATACCTAGTAGTGCAATTGCTGGGTTATAGGGTAGTTCTATTTTTTTTTAATTTTTTTTAATGTTTATTTATTTTTGAGAGAGACAGAGACAGAGTGAGAGTGGGTTGGGGCAGAGTGAGAGGGAGACACAGAATCCAAAACAGGCTCCAGGCTCCGAGATGTCAGCACAGAGCCCGACGCGGGGCTTGAACTTGCAAGCCGCAAGATCATGACCTGAGCCAAAGTCGGACGTTCAACCGACTGAGCCACCCAGGCGCCCCTAGAATAGTTCTATTTTGAATTTTTTGAGGAAACTCCTTACTTTTTTTCAATAGTGGCTGCACCACTTTGCATTCCCACCAGCAAGGCAAAAGAGTTCCTCTTTCTCCGCCTCCTAGCCAACATGTGTTGTTGCCTGAGTTGTTAATTTTAGCCATTCTGACTGGTATGAGGTGGTATCTCACTGTGGTTTTGATTTATATTTCCCTGATGATGAGTGATGTTGAGAATTTTTTCATGTGTCTATTAGACATCTGGATGTCTTCTTTGGAGAAGTGTCTATTCATGTCTTTTGCCCATTTCTTCACTGGATTATTCATTTTTTGGGTGTTGAGTTTGAGAAGTTCTTTATTGATTTTGGATACTAACCCTTTATCTGATATGTCATTTGCAAATATCTTCTTCCATTATGCTGGTTGTCTTTTAGTTTTTCTGATTGTTTCTTTCACCATGCAGAAGCTATTATCTTGATGAGGTCCCAATAGTTCATCTTTGCTTTTGTTTACCTCGCCTCCAGAGATGTGTTGAGTAAATTGCTGCAGCCAAGGTCAAAGAGGTTTTTGCCTGCTTTCTCCTCGAGGATTTTGTTGGCTTCCTGTCTTATGTTTAGATGTTTCATCCATTTTGAGTTTACTTTTGTGTATGATGTAAGAAAGTATTCTAGGTTCAGTCTTCTATGTGTCACTGTCCAGTTTTCCCAGCACCACTTGCTGAAGAGACTGTCTTTATTCTACTGGATATTCTTTCCTGCATGTGAAAGATTAGTGGGCCATATGTTTGTGCATCCATTTCTGGGTTCTCTATTCTGTTCCATTGATCTGAGTGTCTGTTTTTGTGCCAGTCAGTACCATACTGTCTTGGTGATTACAGCTTTGTAATACATCCTGAAGTCTGGAACTGTGATGCCTCCAGCTTTGGTTTTCTTTTTCAGGATTGCTTTGGCTATTCGGGGTCTTTTCTGGTTCCATACAAATTTTAGGTTTGTTTGTTCCAGTTCTGTAAAGAATGTTGGTGTTACTTTGATAGGGATTGCATTGAATATGTAGATGGCTTTGGGTACTATCGACATTTTAACAATATTTGTTCTTCCAATCCATGAGCATGGAATATTTTTCTATTTTTCTGTGTCTTCTTCAATGTCTTTCATAAGCTTTCCTACAGTTTTCATTGTGTAGAATTTTCACCTCTTTGGTTAGATTTATTTCTAGGTATTTTATGGGTTTTAGTGCAATTGTAAATGCGACCGATTCCTTGATTTCTCCTTCTGCTGCTTCGTTATTGGTGAACAGAAATGCAGCCAATTTCTGTGCGTTGATTTTATATCCTGTGACTTTGCTGAATTCATAAATCAGTTCTAGCAGTTTTTTGGTGGACTTTTTTGGGTTTTCCATATACAGTATCATGTCATCTGCAAAGAGTGAAAGTTTGACTTCCTCCTTGCCAATTTGGATGCCTTTTATTTCTTTGTGTTGTCTGATTGCTGAGGGTAGGACTTCCAATATTACGTTGAATAACAGTGGTGAGAGTGGATATCCCTGCCGTGTTCCTGACCTTGGGAGGAAAGCTCTCAGTTTTTCCCCATTGAGGATGACATTAGTGTTGGGTGTTTCAATATGGCTTTTATAATCTTGAGGTATGATTCTTCTATCCCTACTTTCTTGAGGGTTTTTATCAAGAAAGTATGCTGTATTTTGTCACACGCGTTCTCTGCATCTATTGAGAGGACCATGTGGTTCTTGTTTTTTCTTTTATTGATGTGATATATCGCATTGATTGATTTGCAGATATTGAAACAGCGCTGCATCCCAGGTATCAATCCCACTTGATGGTGGTGAATAATTCTTTTAATGTATTGTTGGATCCAGTTGGCAATACATAGCAATTCCCTAGTTCAAACTTTTCATTTCACAGATGAGAGATCTGAGGCCTAAGTTGCTCAACATTTATCTCATTCCCTCTGAGAAATCCCAGGAGTTTGGTATTACAGATCCTACGGTGGCAAACCATACCATGGATCTATGTGTGAAATTCAATTGCGAATGACAAACTGGAAATATGATATATATTTTTTTTTAATTTTAACATTTATTTATTTTTGAGAGACAGAGCATGAGCAGGGGAGGGGCAGAGAGAGAGGTAGACACAGAATCTGAAGCAGGCTCCAGGCTCTGAGCTGTCAGCACAGAGCTCAACGCAGGGCTCTAACTCACAAACCGCGTTATCATGACCTGAGCTGAAGTCGGATGCTTAACTGACTGAGCCACGCAGGCACCCCAAAATATATTATATTTGTAATAAGATGTAGGGCATGTTAGGTTATTACCCTTGTGTAAAGGACTGTCAGAGAAATTTAGACAAATTTACAATCCAAATAGAAAAAAAATAGAACATAGGACCTAAACGGGCAATGCACAAAAGAAATAATTAAATGCTCAAAAAATATTCAACCTTGCTAGTAATCAAAGAAATGCTAACTTAAAACAATAACAAGATGCTAGCAATGGTATTTTTTAATGACAAGCCCCAAGGTTGAAGGTTCTAGAAACAAACACTGGCATATATTGCTGGTGGAGTATAAATTAGCATTGAAAAAGGAGGCACATGGTGCATAAAGACGGGAAGGACTCAATGTTTACCAGTAGAGAATTGACAAGGTAGATTTTTGTGACATCCTTAAAAGGGAATATTCTGCAGCCATTAGAAATTAGGACATACATTAAGGAAATGCAAATCCAAAACACAATGATGTACCACTTCACACGCTCTAGGATGGCAATAGATGATAGGTAAGTAAGTAGATAGATAGATAGATAGATAGATAGCAAATGTTAGTAAGAATGTGGAGAGACTGGAACCGTTACACATTGCTTATGAAGATGTAAAGTGGTACCACTGTGGATAACAGTTGACAATTCCTCAAAAAATTAAACCTAGAATTACTGTATGATTCAATAATTTCACTGCTAGGTACAGACCCAAGAGAAATGAAGCAGGTACTCAAACTCAAACAAACTCAGGTACATGGGCGTTCACGGTAGTACTATTCACAATAGTTGGAAGGTAAAATAACCCAAATGTCCATCAGCAAAAAAATGGATGAGCAAATTGTGGAAGATATATGTTTATGTGTGTACATATACATATATTATATATAATTGTTTATTCACAAATGACATATCAGTTAAAAATGATCAAGAAATTTCTTATTGACAATCTTACACTGTCTTGGCAGTTGTGTGTTTCTCTGGCTCATCTCCTGTCATACCCTCCATACTGTCTCCCCACCTTGATGCTCTTCCACAATTCTCTGCCAGGGTAACTTCTAGCCCACCTTCACAACTGGAATCAGCCATCATATCACGAAGGTGTCTCTGACATTACCTTCCTCTCCATTCCATTACCTTCCTCCCCCTTCCAAACTCCCCATTAGGCCACCTGTGGTAGGTTAAATAATTGCAATACTTAATTTTATACATCGGCTTGATGGACTAAGGGATGCCCTGAGATCTGGTAAAACATTTTTCTGGATGTGGCTGGGAAGGTGTTTTTAGAGAAGATTAGCATTTGATTTGGTAGACTGAGTAAAGAGATCCAGCCTCACCATTGTGGGTTGACATCATCCAATCCACCGGGGTCCCAAATGGTACAAAAAGGCAAAGGAAGGGCAAATTTTCTCTCTTCTTAAACTAGGATGTCCATTTCTTTCCTGCCATCAGACACTGGAGCTCCTGGTTCTCAGACCTTCATACTCCTTAATTTACACCAGCTGCTCCCCAGACTTTGGACTCAGATTGAATTATCCCGCTGGCTTTTCCTGGTTTTCCATCTTAGAGATGGCAGATTGTGGGACTTTTCAGCCTCCATAATTTGGTGAGCCTCACGTATATATATTTATGTATACTCTATTGATTCTGCTTCTCTAGAGAATCCTAATGCAATAATGATGCTTTATCATTAGACATGAGAGACAGCTGATATGCAGTGAAAATGGCTGGCAGTTTTAGACAGCCACCACCAGAATATGAATCAATAGCATAATGCAATGACCTTTTTTAAGCAATACAATTTTAGGTCTCATTAAAGGAAAGACAGTGTCCAAAACAAGAACAAGGAAAACCCAATTGTCTCTGCACTGGTCAGGACCCATCTGCTGGAGAACTGGGTCCAGTCTTGAATCTGTCTTGTAAGAAGGAGATAAGCAAGCCAGGATCCCCAACCTGAGTTCATTTAGAGGAAAGGACTGCAATGATACAAGGTCAGGGAACACAGCAATAGAGCAACACATGAATGGAGTGAGGGCTTCTGGGGTATTTAGTCTACAGGAAAGAACACCCGTAAGGAACCATCTTCAAATATGAAACAGAAGGCAATTTATGAAACAAAGAAAAATTTACTTTGTATTGCTCCCTATGACAAAATTGAGAACAGTGAATGGGAGGAGACAAATTTTTATTCAGCACAAAGAACTTTCAAAGAGTTACAGAATGATTTTCTATCATGTTTTGAATGCGTAGTACAGTTTTCGGTCAGTTCCTCCTCCAAGGACATGTGGCTCATAGTGGTACAGATGAACATTTTTTAAATACTCATGTGTTTTAATGTGCATTTTTAAATGTTTTAAAATGTTCAATGTGGACATAAAGTCTTCTGTTATTAAAAATATATATATTTTGGTAAAATAAATGAGCCAATTTGAACCAAAAATGTTAACTAGCAAATGGCACAGATGGAAAAATCACAGACATATATGCAAATGACTACAGCTTAGGGAACGCTGTGGTAGAATGTGATATTTCATCTTCACTGTTTTTAAACTTTATTCCAGGATCTATGTCTTGCTGGGGAAATGCCTGTTACATAGTTTTAAATGACTGGCCTATGTATCAATAAAGAGAAAGAGGATGATAAGAAAAATAAGACAAAGGAGAAAAGAATGAATGACTGGATACTTTAAGCACATCAGTTTGGCTTGTTTACTTTTCAGAGTTCACATGGTGTTGGCCTTAAATAGGGAGGAATTCAGAGCACCAGGGCCAAAAAAATAAATAGAAAGGAGCCTAGAGAATTTAAAAATAAAGTCAGGAAGTAACCAAATGAAACAACTGGGAAAATAGAACAAACATATATAGTGATAAATTATCTGACTCACAAATATTCAGCAGGTAAGAGAAACCTAAACATTCCAAGGAAAGACATGCTGATGATGCCAGGGTGTCTCTAGAACGTTATGGCAGAGACAAAATTAACAAAGATGGCCCATCAGCTCTCAGGTATATCATCCCAATTCCCTTTCCTTAGCCTCTGAATGTCTGCCCCTCCCTTACCAACCCCACCACCGCCAGTCCAACAAGGCAGCAAGACATTTCAAATTTGGAGTCGTAATAATATTTCAAATTAATCATGAAGATCAAAATGTCCCTCTTCTTATTTTTGCACCGTAAATGTCTCCTCATCCTGGTATTGGGCAATACAAACCAAGCAAACACTTGGAGAGCATTTATTTTCAGGTATTGGTCGCTTTGTTCTGCACTGCCAATGCCTGCCACTGGGGGCTCCAGAGTGTTTTTGGCATCTATCCCTCCCTTCTATCAGGCTGACCAAAGCAGCCTTCATTAAGACACTATTCTCTCATCTTTTTTTTTTTTTTATAGTTTTTTTTTTTTAACGTTTATTTATTTTTGAGACAGAGAGAGACGCAGCATGAACGGGGGAGGGGCAGAGAGAGAGGGAGACACAGAATCGGAAGCAAGCTCCAGGCTCTGAGCCATCAGCCCAGAGCCCGACGCGGGGCTTGAACTCGCAGACCGCAAGATCGTGACCTGAGCTGAAGTCGGACGCTTAACCGACTGAGCCACCCAGGCGCCCCTATTCTCTCTCATCTTGACTTGTTACTCTGCAGACTCTGTGACTCCTTCCAGACAACTTCAGTACATATGGCCAAGTTGTTTTGTTGTGGTGGTCCACTCCCTCTCCTCTTCGGACCCTAACAGTGATTTCTCATAAAACTAAATGTCTCCTGATGAATAAAACCCCCTTACCAGAGACAGTACTACAGTAATCTCATCCACCACATTTTTTTTCTAAGTAAACATATTTCTATTACAGAGAAATTGTTGAATGTAGTTGAAATAATTTGGGTTATAAAGTTAAAAGTCTTAAACTCTCTTCTTGCTTGTTCTACTTACTTGTTCTGTGATTGGGATATTACTAACTTCTTCCTGTTTGAAAGCATTATTGCATTCTGCCGGTAGAGAGCTTTATACTACATGTGATTGCTTTTAATATGTGTATATATGTGTCTGATTTATAAATAAATCATGGGCAGTATAAAGCTTTCTACAAACATAAGCCATTTATTTAGTGCTCAGTTATTTGCTGCCTTATATTTGTTCCCCAAATGTTTCTTGTGTATTTTCTCCTCTCCAAAACTGATTTCAAGCTCATGTGAGGCTGCCTCCATCACAGACATTATTTGTATCTTCTTCAGTGCCTGTGGTGCTTGATTAACAGAGTGGCCCGGTAGGTTCCCTTGACCTTCAACTCATCATTCTCTTCCCCTCCTTTAACAAACCTTCCTTGATCTCCTGAAAGAGTGTTGTTGGTTTTTCTAGCATACTATCTCCTATGCATTGAAAATTGCAGTGTTGATATAATTATAATTTGAGAATGGTTTTGTATAGACAGAACATGGAAACAATGATGACAGATCCCCCAGAAAACTAAGAAATGATGATATCACAACATATACAGAAAAAGACTCTGAGAAATGAAGAAAAAAAGAAATGTCTAAGGGCCAAAATCTATCTATGTTCACAAACATCCAGGCTGGGAGTTGCCCAAACTCCTGTGCTGAATGTCTGATTAATGGGCCTATAAGGATATTTATATATCATTCATATATGAAATCATATATGTTATAAAAGCATATATATTTCTTTCTGTCCCCAGCCACCTTAGTGAGAGGAGCTGCCACCATGTCCCCCCACCTGCAATGGATGGTCGTGCGGAATTGATCCTGATCAAAAGGGACAAGCAGACATAAAGCACCAAGCCCAACAGGCTTGCAACTCTTTCCACTACAATGGCCTGGTTTACCACAAGACTGCAGGCATGGATCCAGAGGCCTACAGCAAAAATGTAATGATGGTGATGAAGCGGAGATCTGACCAGTGAAAACCTACCACCTCCTACATGCATACCAACATCAACAAGAATGCCCTGGCCACCCTTAGCAGCATCAGGCACAGGATCCGCAAGAACATGGACCGCCCAGGTCTGTTCATGGCTGCCATTTGCAGAGCCAGCGCCATCCTGCACAGCCAGAAGCCTATGATGGTGAAGAGGAATCAGGCCTGCCCCACCAAGAGCTCCCGAGCACCTGCCCCCTACCTCCAAAGCAACAAAGATGTCAATCACTTAAAAAAAAACAAGCAAACAAACAAACAAAAAAAACTTAAGAATCGTAAAATTAACAAACTGGCTTTGATTTTGGCCTTGACAAGAGATTAACTTCAGTTTTCAAAGTACTTTTAATATAGCATGAAATTTTGGGACAATCCAACATGAAATATCAGGCTGGTACAAGCCTTTTATTTCTGGTTAATAACTGGCATGTTGGCTTATACAGACCTCTTGTAAGCATAATTTTGATATTCTCAAAGACCAAGCTGTAGATCACTTGATGGGAGTTTCTGTACTTACAAAACACTGAACTAGAAAGTATCATAATGATTTTATCAAAGTAACATTACCCTATGGGGCCATGCCTGGGGTACAGTCAATCAGCATCCTCCTCCAAGGGAACCCTCTGTCATCTCCCTCAAAGCAGTTATCATGGGCTGGGTTTTCATGGTTCAAATTACAGCAGGTGTTCTATGAATTAACTTTTTTTTTTTAATTAATCATTAAAACTCAAGTTCCTGAGCCATGTCCTTCAACAGCCTAGACAAACGGAAACTAAAGAGGCTTGTTACAGTGAAAACCAAAGGAAAAAAAAAAAAAAAAAGACTGAGGTCTAAATTTTCTCAAACTTAAATGTATGCTTGAGTCAGGAGGCCAATTCTGGTTCAGGAAATCTGAGGTGGGGCTTGAATAACTGCGTCTCTAACAAGCACCAGGTGATGGCAGCACTTTTAAGTCCAAGAACCTTGGCGTAGCAAGGTCAGAGAATTGAAGTCCGGGTGTCATATGAAGTTTGTCTTTCTCAGTAACTCAGCCAGAGAGCATCAAAGTAAAATTATCATAGTGAAGAGGTGATACAACGTGTTTTGTATACTTTTTTGTTGTTTACTGGGTATTAGGTTTACAGGAGAATACTTTTCTACTGTATCCTTTATTATCAGGCTGCAAGAGTGGGAGCCAAGTGGTTTATCAGTCTCTTGACAGGTTTTATATGCCTAAGCTGTGGGTTTGGCTCCGGAGGCAGAGCTACCAGCCCCCTGAGCAACACCAAGAGTCAGGACCAGGTAGAATGAGGCACCTTAATTTGAAATTTGCTGTGTGTCTTGGGGAAGAGTCCAAGGTGACTAAAGGAACCATGGATTTCAGGATATGCAGCTACCTCCATTTCCTGTCCACACCTACCCCTATAATTTTCAACAGTAAAGTTAAGCCTCCTGTAAGAGACAACAGCCACAGGAAAAGTGAAGGTAAAAAAAAGAAGCAACTAGATGATGCACCGAGGTAGAGGTGGGTTTGGAGGGTTTCCTTGTTCATTTTTGCCTTCTTGGTAGAATTGTCTTATTTAATTGCTAAATTCCTGATTTATTATCAAGTTCAGTATTTTTCCATCTACAGGTTGCAGACCATTGGTGAACCCTGAAATCCTTCATTGTCAGGGGTCAGAGCCAGGCTGTTTTAAAACTGCCACAGGCATATCAAAGTTCAAAGGGGAAGGAAGGATCATTTAATCAGACTTCTCAGTTACATGCATCTGAGTTAAATTATAAAGTGCATTTCTTACTGGGAGTCAGGATCAAAAATTTGAAAAACACTGGACTATAGTTGGCTTTATGATAGAGGAGGGTTTTTTAAAGCCTTCACATTGTATCTGATCTATTTATTTTTATTATATTCACCTGGCATTGCCTTAATGAGATGAGGTCAAAGTAAGTAGCCACTTTAGTTATTTTTCTGCCCTTTCCACTGTAAATATCTTGAACTCGTGTAGCAAGTTTAATCCATACACATAATATTAAGCCCCTTCAGGTTATACATCATGTTAATAGAGCACGTTTAATCTACACTCTGAACTATTCCTGGATGGTATTTAACCCACTCCTCTACATTCGCCCAGTTACTGGGAGCACTCACTCCCCAGCTTTCACCCTACAAGGGCACCATCTTCTGGTGAAAAATTTTTTCAGGAGAATGTTAAAGAGCTCTCGAAACAGTCCTGATCTTCCTAGCGAAGATTGCAATAGGCATCATAAATACATCGAAATTCTTTAGCACTCTGTTTTATCCAGGAGTCTCGTTCCATTCCCCATCTGAGAAGGGTCTTTCTATTCCTTAGCAGTGAAAGGACCCCATCTGTCCTTCCTGGTTTTCCGTTAAACTGAGCTGGTTTCAAGTTTCAGCTCCTCCTTGAATTCCAGCCTGCTGAGACTTCTCTCTAGAATCATCCAAAATGGAGCCTCTTACAGCTTACCCTTTAAGATGTTCGGGGCCGAAAGCAAAGGTATTTGCAGTTTTACTGTCTATGGTTCTATGCACAGTAATGTTATTTCTTCTACAACTAAAATTCCTAAAACCTAAAATCAACAGCTTTTATGCCTTTGAAGTGAAAGATGCAAAAGGAAGAACGGTTTCTCTGGAAAAGTTTAAAGGCAAAGTAAGTTGTATCTTCTGTTTTTTGTTGGTTTTTTTCCTACTGCTTGTTGATTTCTCTGTTTACTTTAATGGAATCAATTTTTCGTTGATAAAGGGTCATAAGTTATAATTTAGTTTTCAAAGTAATGTAATTAGTATATCACTCTGACCATCAGAGTTCTCATCGTGTATATATACAGTACTTCTAATTGATAAGCTGATTATCCTGTTTTCAGAGGCATGCTAAATTAACACTGTAAGTTGTTTAGGAAATTTTTATAATTAGTAATGTGAATATGGAGACATTAAAAAATACTACTTCCATAAACTAGCAACATTAAAAAGCACTCTTATCAATGATCGTATTTTCTTTTATCTTAAACTGTTGTACCTGATGCTTTTTTAATGGTAGTGATTTTTCAGAGTCTTAACTCATGCATCCAGGTTAAGATTTTCAACAAAATTGGGTATGTCTAAAAATATAAAATAACCATCAGCTTCAAAATGGTTTAGGATTTTAACTACTTGCAGAATATTTTTTTTAAATCTTTTTATTTGCTTCACTTTCCGGTTGGATTTTTTTCTTTTTCCGGGAGGTTGCACTAGTTGTAAACGTGGCTAGTGACTGCCAACTCACAGACAGAAATTACTTAGCACTGCAGGAACTGCACAAAGAGTTTGGACCATTCCACTTCAGCGTCTTGGCTTTTCCGTGCAATCAGTTTGGAGAATCGGAGCCCCGCCCCAGCAAGGAAGTTGTATCTTTTGCAAGAAATAACTACGGCGTGACATTCCCCATCTTCCACAAGATTAAGATTCTAGGATCTGAAGCAGAACCTGCATTCAGATTTCTTGTTGGTAAATATCTACTTTGCCTCATCAAGTTAATGTTTTCAATTGCTTTTCATTTTTAAAACAAATGTACCAGGATCGTACTCTTTCTATTTCATGTGAAATGCTTTAAGTGGGAAAGTTTGGTAAAACCATCAGAAAGCCAGAATCTCATCCTTGGTGACTTTCTAGAAGTTATGCTTCTCTGAAATCAATGTTTTAACTTCTTGAACGGCAAAATAAGTCGACTCCGGTGTATTCTTTTCCTTATGATCACTTTCCTGAAGAATTTAGCTGAACTGTGGTCATGGCTATCTTCACAAAATACCTTAATTCCTCTCTTATTTAACTGGCACTTGGGGAAATGTCCCTCCCCATTACCAATGCTATCCATGTCTCATGAATATTGCTGGGCATTATTAGACATATCTTTGTGATTAATTTTAAGTTCCCTTGTCTGAGATATTGTCTTCATGGATGAATAATATCTCTGTTTTTGCTAAAATTCAAAACAGAATATAAGAATTTTTTTTTTTTTTTTTTTTTGAGGACGATAGTGTTACGTTGTCTCTAAAATTAGGCTAGCTACAGAAATCTGTTTAAAGATTTTCCTGGGTCAGTTAGCATAACAGTAGTAAAGTATAGTGACTAGGGAAATAGGTTTTAGCCGCAACCTACCTGGATTCAAGTCCCTGCTCTGTTAGTTTTGCTGTGTGGCTTCAGCTACATGACTTAACTTCTCTGTGCCTTCTTCCTCACTTGTAAAATAAGATTATCAATATAAGATAATTTGGAGGATTAAGTGTGTTAATAGACGTAAAGTATTTATATGTTTCTTACACTGTGCCTAACACTATTCTAAAGAGCATTCAGGGACGCCTGGGTGGCTCAGTAGGCTAAGCATCCAACTTCAGCTCAGGCTCTGTGCTGACAGCTGAGAGCCTGGAGCCTACTTTGGATTCTGTGTCTCCCTCTCTCTCTGCCCCTGTCCCCTTCATGCTCTGTCTCTCTCTCTCTCTCTCTCTCTCTCTCTCTCTCTCAAAAATGAATAAAGATTTAAAAAAAAATTTTTAAATCATAATAGATAAAAAACAAAGGACATTCAGTTAATGTCCTCTCATCTGACTTATACAGATGATACCCTCAGTCCCTATTCTCACTGCAGATAATTTGAATTTTGATAAAACAGTGACCTCAGTCAGGCAATCAAGCTTCCAGTCTAGTAAGCCACTTCATGATGTTCTACAAAATTTAAGTGTGAAATCAGAATCTTTTTAAAACATTAAATTTCTGGGGAAAATCAACATAATGTTCCACCTACCCTTGTGTAATCAAAAAAGTAAGTGATTTAAGGTTTCAATGAAGTTAGATGAAGCTCCAGAGATGAAGACTATGAGATCATAGCCAAATGGAAATGAGTTTTTTAAAACTAGCCAAAATTGACAGTAACTGATCATGTGATCACAGTGCACATGTGTGCAGGTGTCACTAAACAGGGCATCTGGGCGGGGAGGCAAATGCGGGCTGAAGCTCAGCCATAGCAAGGCATGTGCTGGGGGACTGTACTGGCCTGGAAGAGTGCCTTTTCCTAACTCGCAAAGATGTTTACGTCAGGTAGACAGAGCTCTGCCCTGGAGGGCATTATCTTTAGAGACACATTTTCCGTTATAGAAAAGAGCAATTTTGCAAAATGATGTTAAGATGGCTTTCATGTAATAATAGGAAGCTCACACGGAGTCCTTGATGTTTGCTCTAGTCAAAAATATTTTTCTCTAATAATGAAATAAATTGAAATGCTTGGCACAGTACTCCAAGTAAAACACATATAAGTAATCAGGCTACTTTTTATTTTTATTTCTTAATTTTAACCTATGCTCCCTCACTGCTTCTTTCTCCCAGCCCAAAGCAAAGCTTTCCACACCTTCAAAACTCTAGACAGTGTGTTCCTTCTACCAATTTCATCGCTATTTCTGAAAGAATAGTTAATACTTACAATTTCTGCCTCCCCGTCTCAATTACCTTCTTAGATGACTGTGTCTGGCTTCTTGCTCCATGAATCTCTTGAACCTAGCAGGTACCAGTGACTGCCACTCTGGGCCCTTCTCTTTCTTCTTTTCAGGTTCCTCTTTTCCATCCACCCTTAACTGTGCTGATTCTCAGGACTGTGCCACGGCCCACTGGAGCTCTTCTTATTCTATCCCCTTTCCCTGACTGAGCTCTCTCTCCTAAGCCCCAAAGCCTTATATTCACCTGCCTCCTCTGACAGAATGTCCCACATACACCTGAATCCCCTCCTGTAAAAAAATGAATTTGTCATCTTCCTCCTAAAATCTGCTTGGAGTAGGAAGTAGGAGTGGGAAGTATAGGAGTAGAAGGTCTAGATATCAGGGCTGGCTCTACCGCTCATTAGCCACAAGACCTCAAGTCTAAGACTCCATTTTTCTCATCTGCAAAATGGGGTTAATGATAATACCCATTTCACAGGGTTGCTGTAAAGATTCAACAAAAGGATCCATTTAAAGCAATGAGCATACATTCCTGGGCACATAGTAGACACTAGATACATTTTAAGTAGTTGTTTATATTTTTTTCACATGTTAGTCAATAATGAACATCAATTCTGGATAATGTAAATGGAAAAAACATTACATTTCTTACATACATTAAGATGGTTCAAAAGGACCACATAATTTCCCAATATGACTTAATACTGTATGTTAACTAACTAGAATTAAAATAAAAACTTAGAAACAAAAATAATGTGATTTAGAATTCCTTTCTGTTTTCCTCTACATAATATGTAACAATACTAAAAACATAGGTATATTTAATATGTAAAGAATTCCGTACAGGCCATTACCAAGGACCATAGAGTATCATTTTATCTTTAAAAATGTTAAGAAACTGAAAGTTTTGAGCTAGTGACAAGGTAGATTTTTTGTTGCTGTTTTTTTTAGTTTTCTTAATGTGTATTATTTTTGAGACAGAGAGAGAGAGAGAAACACAGAACATGAGCAGGGGAGGGGCAGAGAGAGGGAGACACAGAGTTTGAAGCAGGCTCCAGGCTCTGAGCTCTCAACACAAAGCCTGACGTGTGGCTCGAACTCATGAACTGTGAGCTCATGACCTGAGCTGAAGTCAGACACTCAGCTGACTGAGCCACCCAGACGCCCCAACTTTTTTGTTATTTAGATCAATAAATCCAGAATAAACCACTTTGTTTCATGATTCCGGACCGGTAGAATCATCAGTGAAGTCACCAAATGTACAGAAATATGGTTACTTGGAGCTTGAGTTTTGCCTTGTTTGGGTGTTTTATTTTTTGTTTTGTTTTGCTTTTGACATGATAATCTTAGAACTTGATTCTTAAGTTATCACTTACATAGATACTAATAGAAATGAAAATCTTGACAAAAAATAAAATTATGCTTATGAAAATATATTCTGCTACTTTAGATTCTTCAAAGAAAGAACCAAGGTGGAATTTTTGGAAGTATCTGGTCAACCCTGAGGGTCAAGTTGTGAAAACCTGGAGGCCAGAGGAACCCATTGAAATCATCAGGCCTGAGATAGCAGCTCTGATTAGACAAATGATCATAAAAAAGAAAGAGGACCTATGAAAATGCCAGTGAGTCATTCAAATGCCGTAGTCGGAATATAGAAATGTCAAGGGGTGGGGGGGGTTGGTCTCAATTTAAATACTCTGACAATTAAATACGGCACTGACGGATTTTTTGTTTGTTTGTTTTTATGATACCTTGCCAGTGAGTGGTAATGAATAATGCCCCCAGGACAGAGATGTTACCCAAAACAAAAATAAAGAGTATCTAAAGAATCAAAATGAAATATACTAAGTATTTCATCAGATCACACTAAATAATTCAAAATACAGTCATCAATGTGCTTCAATATCCTGTTGTTCGACTTGACATTTTCAGGATTGTACTTAATGGAAATGCCAATCCACTAGACCTCTGTTTGAATTCAAGACACTGTGTGTGACTGAATTTTCTGGATTAACTAACTGTAAATGGCTATTTTTATGTAATAAAATAAAAAATAAACACTGAAAAAATGTTAAATATATAGAGAGATTCAAATCATTATGTACTTTTGTTTCAGGCACAGGAATTTTGTTTCTTTAGTTGTTTTTTTTCTGTTTTCTTTTTTAAGTACAGGTTCATAGTATGTTTTACTGTATCTGCTCAAATAGTCATTTATAAATGACACTATCCTAACATTTGAAAAACCTTCATCATTGTCAATATTTCTCTATTATTTTCCAGAAGAAACTCAAATTTTATAAATAGAATATTAATTGCTGAGTAAAAATCCAAAGAGTAAGAAAAAGGCTATGAGTATATGATTATTTAGCTCAATTCTTTATATATTAATACTGGTTGCTAATTTATTCAGATTAGATTACCCTTTTGGAAAGAATTCAGTGCTGCATCGTTCTGATGGCTAAAATAATAAGAATCAACTCTAAATAGTCAAAGGTCTGAAGGTAAAAAAGGGAGGGACTAATTACACCAGTCTTAAGCATCAGCAATCACTAAACCTTTTGACAGAGTCACAACATGCTTTTTCTCCTTTATCATAACCTTTATACTCTGTCCATCTTCTCATTATTGGCTGATAAAGCAACTTGCCAAGTTGATGAAGGCTAATTATTGCCCCACTAAATATATATTCATTTCATGAAATGAATAGGAATACTAGGGCTAAAGAAAAAAAAAAGTAAAAAGGCAGTTATGTAAAATTTGGCCAAGAAGGAAGACCCAATCTAAATAGCTGTGAGCTGGCCCCCATATACTGTCCTGATTAATGAAAGTAAAGATTTTTTTTTGGTGAAGTCAGTAATGCCACCTCAGCATATAGTTCTTTGCAAGTGTTTAAAGTCCTTGGAGAAACCAAAAATATTTCCTGGAACACCTTCTGCTTCAAAGCATATATTCAGCCACACAGCTCTGATTGTATTTAGTAAGATATCTGGGGGCTGGGGGGAGGCACAGTTTCTCTTAGAGGTCCAGAAGATTCACAAGGATAGCCTCAAGAATGCCAGGTTAGTATGTCAGCAAACCTGCTTGTACCCCTCACCAGCTGTATGATGTTGGGCAAATCACACGACTACTTTCAGATTTCCTCACCCATAAACTTAGGAAGGTCAGACTGAACAAAGAGCCCCTTCCAACCTTCCAAGTCGATGATCGTGCTTGACAAGGTGTTTTATGTGATCAGGACTGGAATCAGTAATCTGAATTATTTTTGAAGAAACAAAAGCCACCTAACAAGCCTATGTGTCCTTTGCAATTTTGCCCCAAGAACATAGAAGCAGTTTGAATTCTGAGCCTAAGCAGTTTGAATTCTGAGCCTCTAAGCAAAATTTTGTTAAGGGCAAACTTTCCAAGTATTGTTCTCAGAGCATTCTTGCCATACACCCCATTTACAAGTGCCACAAGACTGCTGCTGTGGTGGGGAATGACCAGGACTGTCCCAGTGAATGCAGTTCAGATGTCCATCCTGCCCAAAGTCACTAGTTCTCTCCAAAGCCATATGAAGGGGGTTTTCACTTACATATCTCCAATCCTCCGTGTTTATTCAACCTACAGTCTCTACTATAGTCAGTGCTTGGTTCTCTCCCCTTCCCCTTTGGGTATGCAGGGAAGGCAGGTGGGGATTTGAAAGTGTGGCAAGTAGGTGTCCATTCAGGGTTCTGTAACAATTAGCCTCTGTGTACTAAAGAGTGTGTGAAGCCATTTGCTGATGTACTGCTCAACCCATAACTCCAGTGTCTTATATGAATTCCGCCAGGTATATATATAAAGAGAAAAAATTGCATCTTTCTTGAATTGAGCCTTTCTTCCCTGTCTCGGCATCAAAGAGCCTTGGACATAGACTGCTACTGTCTAAATTGAACAGAATAACAGAAAAATAGCTGGCATCATGTAAAAAGGTACTCATGGACAAAGGGACAAAATCAAATTCATTTCATTGTGGTCAGTAGTTCGTTGGCTTGAAGTTTGTTTTGGTGTATTTGGAAGGTAGAAAGGAGTACTTCCTTCTAACTCCTGATCTTCATCTCATAGCAGACATAGCCGTGGTGCTGGGAGATTGGAATAAATAGGAATTTGCCTGAAGTATACCATGAAAGTCATACTTCATTTTCAAAAATGCTTAATAATTAGTATAATCTTAATGTATATATGTGCCTATATATAATTCCTAGCGATTGTAGTATATATAGCCTGCACACAGTGGTGGCTGGGAAGTAATAACCACCTCTCTGGAGGAGGGGTTCCAGTTTGCAGCATTTGCCAATTTCCATGGTATAAATGCTCCCACATGGCCAACTTCCAGCTACCAATGCTTTAATAACTGGCATGCCAGATTTCTGAAAATTTAACACTCAGTTCACACAAACCACTTTACGTTGGATCCAGAACACAAAAACTTTTAAAAATCAGACTTGATTAGGTTATCATAAGGATCTCCAAAGAGCTCAATCTAGAGCAAAAACATATATTATTTATTTTTATAAATATACTGTTTTGGTGGCTTATGTGAAAATGTGGAACTACAGTCCCTGAAATATGAAAAGCTGCTAACAATATGCTATATAATCACAGTAAAATCTAATGATTTCACTGGATTGTCTGCAGGTAGTCTCAGGTAGGAAAATACTACTGTAAAAAAAAAATTGTAGACAAAGCCTAAGAAGAAAAACAAAACCTGTATTTCTCTATATTTTCAACATATTAACTCTCTTTCAAGACTACCTTGCAGAAGCTAAGAAGTCTTGGTTGGTCCCTGTACAAAACATTACATTCATTCATAGTGTTTCTTTGGGGGAAAAAAGGATGTTTGGGCGTGGCTATAATGTGAACACTTTATCCATGTGTATTCCTCACCTTGATTTCATCTTTCCCACGGAATAATAAAATTCTAATAACTGTCACGCCTAGAAACTAACATACCACACTCCTCCCCACTGTTCCTTCCTCTCGCTGAACTGGTAAGGCCATACCTTGCAGAGTGAAGCATTCTCTTTTTGGAGGAAAGCAATAGAGTGGCTTTGATGTCCCAGTTGTGGGTCCCTGTCTTTCCCTCTGATTCCTATGGAGACATTCTTCATTTGAATATATGTATTCATTCTCCTCCTTACCCACTGATCTCCTTAATTCATCTTTCATGCATTCCATTCTCTCTCTCTTTCTCATCATCTCCTGAATATGGAAGTGAAGAACAGCTTTAAATATATATTGTTTATTGAGTATAAATGTTTGCATTTTATGTTTCATTCTTTAGTGTAAAAAAATTAAAACACAAAGGCCAAGCCTTCTAAATTAAGTAGGTTTTATTTTTATCAACAAGTCAGTGGCTTTCCATAAAAAATAACATGTTGAAATTTAGCCTTGTAAGAAAAATGATGAAAACAGTATTTACATGGGAGGGATCCTTAAACACACACAGAAAAATGCTGAAAATGAAATGGGCAACAATGAAAAGAGGATATGAAAGTAGCAAAATGCATAAAGAATCAAATTATAGGTATAAATCTCCCATGGTTTTAAATGTTTAAACTTAAATAAGAATAAAAATTGTTAAATCAGTAATTTGTAATTCACTACAGTGCACTGTAATATATTTCTCACATCTCACTTAGAATATAACTAATTGACCAGACCACCTAAAGTCAGCTTCACGAACTTGCTGCAAATGCCCACATGAGGACACTGATGTCACTGTTTATCTGGGACCCAGCAAGTTCCTGAACACTGTTGCATGGGTCAAAATGGCCTCCACAGGAATCAGAAAATATTTAAAAGCATATGGTACAGTTAGTTCTTCCCACTTCACAAGCTAAATATCATGCTCAAATATTTTATGAGTCTGTGACTTGACAGAAAATGAAGTGAAAAATTCAGGCAAATCCTGCAAACAATTCAACCACATCCCCCAACCACACCCCAAAATTTCCACTTTTCTTGATATTTCAAGTGAAAATGTTTGAGTTGATTGATTCATCTTCAAAGTTACCTCTCAATTCTCTCTTCAGCTGGTACATACACATGGTTACAGAGACCTGCTCTAATGCCATATTAAGAAGCTGATTATCTAGAAAGAATACTATAGACTTAGTTGAAAACTGGGGGAAAGAGTTTAGGCTTTCCATTTCAAATTGTCATTGTATTCTAAATTTTATATTAAAAATAAATACTAAAAAAAATAATTTCACAAATACTTTCATACTGTGTACCCAGGACTCCAAAAATATTACCTAGAAAAAAATTTTAAGAATTAATTATATTGGGGGCGCCTGGGTGGCTCAGTCAGTTGAGCATCCAACTTCAGCTCAGGTCATAATCTCACAGTTCGTGGGTTTGAGCCCCATGTCAAGCTCCGTACTGCCGGCTCAGAGCCTAGAGACTACTTCGGATTCTGTGTCTCCCTCCATCTCTGTCCCTCCCACACTCGCATTCTGTCTCTCTCTCAAAAATAAATATTTAAAAATTAAAAAAAATTAATTGTATTGCTTTCTTCACCATTTGTAACACTGTCTATGGTGTTATAATTGAGTGACTGAAGAGCAATTACAAGTATTATGGTTACCAGTGCCCTGGTTCATAGCAAAAAGTATACATATGCACCAAACACACACACTAATTACAGAATCAATTATACTCTGATGTTCATTGTATATGCAATAAGATAGCAGTTGCATGTTAGCTGATGTCATTCACATCTTCAACCAGCTAACAATACACTGCCAACCCATCACACACAGGAAACCAGTGCAGCTTGTTAGCAAGAAGAATTTGTCCAGAAGCAAGTGGCAGGGTAGTTGTGGCTGCCACATTGACTCAAAGCAGCCAGCTAACAATACACTGCCTACCTGACTCAGGTCACTGCTGCTTTTCATGGCCCATGAAGTCACTGAAGCTACTGTATGCAATATGAAACACAGTAGCCGAACTGTAATCTTAATAGTCACAGAAAAGAAAACTCATAAATAAAACTTGTTACTCCAAAATTATTATAAAAAAAGAAAAATACTATTTTTAAATCTCAGCAAAAATTTAAAAAGACAAACTTTCAGAACACTTGCACTTAGCTGTTCCACAGTAAATGCTTGGATATCAAAATATGGTTTTGCAGTACAAGTGAATTAACAAAGTTATACTTAACTGTAGCTTTTCCAATTATTTCTCTTTACTGAGAAATATTTTCTCTTTACTGACCAAAAGACCAATTGTCTGTATTAGGAAGGAAAATATTTAGGAGTCATGGAAGTGCATAATTTTGGTGTAAAAGAAAACTGTAGCTATTTTGGAAGGAAAAAATCATTCTTAAAGTATCTAGGGACTTAAGTTGTCATTATTTTGTCCCCCATTATAAATAACATTAGCCATTGCTTTCTGAAAGGGCTGTTATGTGTTTGATTTATTGTGTCACCACTTAAATATTGCAAGATTTTTAAAAGATTAAGAAAAATCTGTAAAAATGTTAATGGGTTTGAAACTAGAATCTATGAGTAAAGTTTAGAGGAATAAGAACAAGTTCGTGTAGAGAGAAGCAAGGTGAATGGTGATTATGAGAGATTTAAAGCATATGAGGGATGTTTATGTAGTAAAAATAAGAAAAACTCGTTTATATTTGTTTTATTCTTCTTTTTTTTTTTTTTTTTAAATTTTTTTTTTTTCAACGTTTTTTATTTATTTTTGGGACAGAGAGAGACAGAGCATGAACGGGGGA
The DNA here is from genome assembly GCF_028018385.1 of Neofelis nebulosa. Classification (NCBI taxonomy): domain Eukaryota; kingdom Metazoa; phylum Chordata; class Mammalia; order Carnivora; family Felidae; genus Neofelis; species Neofelis nebulosa. The sequence goes on along the minus strand of NC_080782.1, from coordinate 116,618,544 downwards.
GGGGCAGAGAGAGAGGGAGACACAGAATTGGAAACAGGCTCCAGGCTCCGAGCCATCGGCCCAGAGCCTGACGCGGGGCTCGAACTCACGGACCATGAGATCGTGACCTGGCTGAAGTCGGGCGCTTAACCGACTGCGCCACCCAGGCGCCCCTATATTTGTTTTATTCTTACACTGATGAAGAAAGAAGCTACAGGCCTTGGCTTCAGACTTTGAAGGAGAAAAAGTAAAACATCGGATCAATTTTAACCTGAGGATCGACCTTGGATTAGGCCACTTCTCCCGATTATCCACAAGATGGCACCATTTCCATTTCTTTGGGGGGCAAGCTTTTAAATGCAACAGAGGAAAGTACAATTCGCAACTGTTAAAATGAAATAGTAACAGCCAGCTAGCAATGCGCTGCCTACATCCAAGCTTCATCCTTTTCTGTTGAGCCAAAAACTAGAAAGCCCCATGGATATACAAACAATTACTCTTGTCAGGGATCTTCAGTTTCTTATAGAAATGTGGGGGGAGGGTGTATAATTAGACTCTGCAGTTAGTGATATTTTAGGAGACTGATTTTTTAAATTTTCATATTCTTAGACCAGGCCGTACTTCCAACAAGTACCTTCTTTAGGAAAAATTAGTTTGTTCAAAATCAGAATTAAGAGAACCACAGTAAGCACTAGACACTTACCTTGGGAGAACCTTGACTTCTCTTTTGCTTCATGTCTTTGGCGAGCACCCGCATGACGTTCTCCTTGGAAAATATATATAACATATGGAGAGAAAAATCATAATGTTAGGCACGGAATGTTTCTAGATCATCAGCTTGTCCAACCCCATTTACTCATTTTCTCTACCAGCCAGGCACCTCTAGAACACAACTAAATTACACATCGCAAAATGAAGGATCAGGGTTTAGAGTTTGTCCTACCTGTTGGTCCTCAGCGGGTATTACAAACAGTGCCTTCGACCAGAGTCCCCTTCAGGGAGTCGGGGCTGGGAAACAAAAGGACGTTACTCACCCACAGCATCTCTTCTTCCGTCCGGACCTTCCGCGGGGCGGTGCGCTCCAGTTTCCACTCCATCTCAGGAGGATTTTCCCCTGCCGGGTGTTCGGCCTCACCTCGATCGGCTCTGGTTTTCCCCCCGTTCTAAGCCAGCCTTGACGCCTAATCGTCAAACCTCTAGTCTCATCCCCCAGGACCATCATTTTTCGCTCTTAACCTCCATTTCCCCCATTCCTCCCACTGCTCCCAGAGAGTATTCCCCAGGGTACTGTTTAAAAAGCTGGCGGGGCGGCAGCGGGAGCGGGAATCCCCCTCTCCCGCTTCTCATTGGCCAGCGCTTTGGTGACGTCAGAGGTCGGGAGGGATTCCCCCCGGCGCGCCCCTCGGCCCGCCTCCACCTTCCAGCCCAGCCTCGCCGCCGCCTGCTCTTTGTCCGCGGAGGCGCGCACTGGAGCGCCAAGCTTTGCCGCGAGCCTTGGCGGGCCTGAGCTGGGCCGGGCGCCGAGGGCTGTCACGCCAGCAGGAGATGAGGGGGTTGGCGGGCGAAGAAGCGGGTTCTGTGAGTTCAAGTTCTTTCCGTTTGCGGGGGGGAGGGGGGGGGAGAAAGTTTTGTTACAACGGGACTTTCTCTCCGTTGGTAATGGTGACCGTTTGTGTAAGCCATAGATATTAGACGTATCCCCCCAACGTGTTCATCAGCTCTTGTTCCACTTTCAGATAGGCAGGGAAACGTGGCAAGCGTTCTGTGCTGATGAGAAGGGAGAGCATTGACATTCACTCAAGTGCTTCTCTGCTGCAGCCATTTGGAAGTGGGCAGGTTCTCTCACTTGAGCTTCTGCGCTATCTTCCCAAACAAGAGTTGGTGAGCGAGGTGAAAGAGTTGGTGAAAGCTGGTGACAGGGAGCACCTTATGAGGAGTGAAGAGCCAGCAAGAAAGCTGAGCAGACTGGGGGCTAAGTAATAAAGGAGAGGATGATATTGGGGGTTAAGGGAGGGGGTTAGATGGAAATGACAAGGAGCCAGATGGGCTGTGTAGCCTTAGCGGCCCCACCTGAGCTGCCAAGAGAGGTTGGCTGTGCCATATGGCAGGAGGGAAAACCGTGTCTGGGAAGCTTCTGACAGTCAGCTTTTCCCTCCCCATAACCACCTCCCTACCTCCCCCCGTTTGACATGGGACTGCTTGTGCTCTCATGCAACATGTGCGTTTGTGCATTTTACCAGGTAAGGGATTCATAGATATCAGATACTCAGAAGGGTCAGTGATTTATAAACAAAACAACAACAACAAAAACTCTAAACTTACTCTCCTGTTTTCCTTCTTACTGAAAGCAAGAAAAATTGACATCAAGGCTGAGACCCAATCTTGGGACCAGTTTTCCATCTACAGTAATAAAGGTTAGGGAAAATGCTGCACAGGGTAACATAATCAAATGAGGCTTATCAAAATGCTTGATAGCCAAATGGATTGAAATATGTAAGTTTCACCCACAAGAATTTCACCTCCTTACAGTGCATTGACTTCCAGTAAATCTTTTCAGCAAACATGGAGGCTAAATAAAGTGAGATATTGGCTGAGTTTCAACTGTATTGTTAATTTAAAGATCAGTTTTGCAAATGTCAGCTAAAATTAGCAGCATATTAGAAATAAAATCGAAGACTTTTTGTTCTATTTTTAAGTACCATTTTACTGTACCATTTAGCAGGGAAAGGATTCATAGATAACAGATCCTCAGAAGGGTCAGTGATGGGCACAAACACAGGAGTAATAAATCCAGTTCAATTAATGAGCTTCTAAATCCATGTAAACTGTGATTTTAGAATCCATGCTCTTACAAGTATTAAGAATAGTGTTTTATTCTTTTAGAATTCAGTTACCTGTAATGCATTCATAAATTCCATTTTAGCCACTAATTCCACAGCATATCACACAATCTCCAAATGCCTTTCCCCCCTAGGTTAAAGCAGTAAAAGTGTTTTCCTTTAAAAAGTTATTGTGCATTTAAGCATTCATATTGAAATTTAGTAAGAATGATGGAAGTAGAAAAATCACCATGGCAAACACCTTAGTACTAACTGTTGCAGTCAAGGATCATGAATGGTAAAACTGAGGTACATATGATAAGGGTGTCTGCCTCCTATGAGCCAATGCAAAAAGGAAAATCATAACTTCTCATTGGACAAACTTGGCAGCCACCACCTCGCCATTAAGGACACATTGACATCTTGTGCCTCCTGATATGATGCACTAGAAAGGGCACAACATACTTATTTAATATTTTTGCCCAAAAATGCATAACCTGAATTAATAATGAGAAAATACTAAACCAACCAAATTGAAGAACATTCACAAAATGGCGAGTAGTATTCTTCAAAAGTATAGTCATGAAAAAGAAAAATTGAGAAACTATCACCAATTGGAAGTATCTATGTAAAACATAACAATTAAATGCATTGTGAGATCCTGGATTGAATCCTGGACTGGGGTGAGGGGGAGGAACAATTGTTGTAGAAATCTGAATAATATCTGTAGATAGTGAACAGAGTAGTAGTAATGCTAATTTCCTACTTATAATAACTGTGTTATAGTTGTGTTAAATGCTAACGTCTGGGGAAGCTGGGTGAAGGATTTAATGGAATTATTTGTACCATTTGTGTAACATTTTTCTAAGTCAAAAATTATTTCAAAATAAGAAATTAATATCATGTGATCATATTAATAGGACATATGGCACAACTGTTTAAGATAAAATTGATATATTCTGTAAACATTTTATCTTAATATTTATCAAATACGGTTTAGGAATAGGGTCTAATGCATGTATTTATGTGCCTGTGTGTGATTTACTCTCTTCAAAGTGTTTCCTCCTTTCGAGAGGGTTTTGCAGGCAGATCTGTGATAAGGACCAGGGCTGTGAGGAAGGCTTCTCCACAAAAGCCAAGGCCAATTCCAACGGTGTCAAGGTGAAGGGGGGTAAGTGGTGAAGCAGTGAGAAGGGAGAAAGGCGTTTTTCTTGACTCCTATCTGGCCTGCGGTCTGAGTCTGAACAGGTCTCTACCGATGGGAAGCCAAGAGGAGAAACAAACTTGCCAAGTGCAGATTTTTTCAATTACATGATCACATTTTCTTCCTAACTAATAATGTTAAGAATCTCACATACACAATGCACCAAGTCAGCTCCCTTCATCCGCCCTCCCAGCTTTCTCCTTTCCACAGAGCTGTCAGACCTTTTCCAATGCATTTACGTACATACGTGTGTACTCAGTCTGACGCTGTGCATCTTCCTACGTAAATATGATCTTACTATACTTATCGTTTTGCACCTTGCTTTTTTCTACTTCGCTGTATTCAGTTGCAAACCGGAGAGCTTCCCCATCCCCAGCTCCAACTGCCGGTTCTCACGCCCCTCTGGCCCGGCGTCCCCGCTAGGCTTGCGCCCCCACCTGTCGTACCAGCCCGCCCCGACTCGCGCCCCACCTCCCGCTCCAGCCAGACCACTTTGGCGCCCGCCTACCGGACAAAAGGGACCGTTGCAGTGCGCTCCAACCGTCCCTGGGGCACGTCCCCGCCAGGTGCGGGTAGGGGGTGGGGAGTAGGAGGGAAGTGCCTACCATTCAGGATCCATTCAGCTCCACTCCAAGTAGGATGGGAAAGCCTGGATGCAGGGGAGAGTTTGGGATAGCTGCACTGTGGTAGAGTCGGGAAGTTAGCTGTGAAGTTTGGGGAAAGAAAGGGAAGGAGACCATCACATTCTGGCCAGATAAACTGAGCGTGTCTGCTCCCAATCATATATAGCTCAAAATAGCACGTGGGAAGGAATAAATGAATCCCTTATAATTCAGGCTAGCAGCCGGGCTCGGAAAATAATTTGTAAAGATTCTACCAAATAAAAGCCTCAGTCAGAAGAGTAGTCAATAAACTACCGTGTCACCTCTGGTCACAATGGACTTACCACTTTTTCAGTTATAAGTGGTTTTTGTACATGCCTATTTTTCGGTTACCGCCCGGCTTCTCAGTACCGGGTCTGTCCTTATTAAGATATATTAGTCCATGATACCCGAGCTAATGAAGGTGGAGGGTACAATTTACCGAGCTTAAAGCGTGAAATCTGAAGATCACTTCGCCTCCAACTATTCATCTTCTTTTATGCATTTTCCCCTTCTCTTTCTGCTTAAGGCAGCTCTTGCGTAGGGTACTAACTAAAATAAGATACTTCTCCAGAATTGTAAGGAATGTAAGGAAAATACCAAACTGAAATCAGTACAAATCTGTATAAACTATGGATAAAGTGAGGTATATGAACATGGTACCCCCTCAAAGAGGGCTCATGAATGCTGTAGACTTAAAAATCCTTTTACTAGATATCCTAGCAGCACTTCAAACACAACATAATCCAAAACAGAATTAAGAATCCTTCTTATTCCCCCTCACCGCAAACAGCCTGTTTTCTGCCTACTTGCACCCTTTTCCCAATATCCCTATCTTACTTGTGGAATAGAGTCAAAGTCAGCCTTCTTTAACACTTTCCCTTCCCATAAGATTACATCTGCCTTCTTCTTGAACTATTATTACAGTAACCTCATTGATAATTCAATATCTAGTCTATTCCCATTAATTCCATTTAACATGTTTATTATTAATAATATATTGATTATTATTAATATAATTGTTACTAATTATTATTAATTACGTTTTAATTAATTAATTATTATCAATTATTAATATAATGTTTAATTGATAATGTTTATTATTAATTAATTCCCATTAATTCCACTTAACATGTTTATTTGCACAGAACAAGTTCCAAACACCATGTAAAGCAGTGAGGATCCAGTGACAAAGCTATAAAAGTCACTATGCATTATCTTCACTGAATTGGATTTCTCCCCTGCCCCAAATCCCTATAAGGATTTCCTTACACACAGAATTAATTTCCAAACTTTCTATCTGACATGCAAGCCCTCTACAATTCAACTTCCTCCTACCTTTCTTGCATCATCTGCGATGATACCACTGGTATATTCTGTTCCCCACAATGTAGGTGATGCCCAGCCCTCTCCTGCCTTCAGGCTACCTCTCTTGTTGTTGTTTGTTTATTTATTTTCTTGCAAGGAAAATGTGGGGCTCATGCTCTACTGGGGCTGAGTCAGTGAAGCACCCCACCCAGGCAGCCATCTCACTTTTGAGGGTTTTTTTTTTCATGTCTTCTGGCAATCTTACCCTTGAAATTTCAGTTACCTGTTCCAAAACCCTTCTCAAATCTCCCTAATTCTAACTTTTTCTTCCCTATGTTCCTGTAGCATTTTGTTTGTATCTTTAGTCAGCTTAATTCCAGGTTTTGTATTTGTATAAGTATATTGTAAGCTCCAAGAATACAAGGATCTGGTCTTTTTCATCTCTGTATCCTCCAGAGAATGGCTCAATGCTTTGTACATAGTAAGCTTTGTACATAGTTCATATTCAATAACCGTTGGCAGAATTGATTTGTAGATGAGATTAGAACCGTTCACAAATCCTGGAACTAGGATTGTAGAGTCACAAAAGAAAGACCTTAATATGGCTATTCCTAGAAGGTAATACACCCAATTTTAAGAAAATTATGGATTAAAGGGTATAGTGGAAAGCAAAGGTGCTTGGACTAAGGTAGATTTGGGTCTTCCTAGGCCTGCCACTTGCTAAGCATGTAACTTGAAACGTGTTGTTTCACCCCTTTAAGTCTCAGGTTCCTCCTCTGTAAAATATGATAATTACTACCTACTATACAGATTGATAATGAGGTTCAAGAGAGATATTATAAAATCCCTGAAAGTAAAAATTCTTTTCTTTGAGATGAAGTAATGATACTTAGATGGCTAATTTAAGAGAGTATTTGGATAATAAACATGTCTCTATAAAGCACTGGCCAGAGGCTAGTATCCCTAGGTCCAGAGCCTATACATAGTAGGTGTCTGACACATAGTAGGTGGTCAAGAAATAATATATAAGTGAACAAATTCCAAACTCCAATCCAGTTCTCTAAGTAGTAATACACTAAATCAAGAGGAATCCATATGGCTACTCTAGTTTGATGGTTATATCACTGGAGAATACACATTTTAAATGTGTTCCAATTCTCTGCTCACCAGGCAACTTTTTGATTTATGACTTAAGCTTAAGTCTGGGAAGTCTTACCCCTGATATGGAAATGATCCCACTCTAGACAGTTATATATCTGCAATTGTAAATGAATTGAATTCTCATTTATTCACCAGATTTGAGCTTGGTAAGTCAGTACCACATAATTGCAATGAATTGACGACAGTTCTGGAGAAGTGGAAGAGAAATGGAGTGGTGAAAAGAACAGTGGAATTCCACTCTGCCATTCATTCACAGTGTGGTTTTGGCCAAGTTACTCCTCCCCACAAGAAGTCAAATTACAAAATGAGGAGAGAGTAGCCTGAGCGAACGCCAACATATTTCTCACCTCTGCATCATACAGTTGACAAATTACCCACCAAAGTGACCTCCACATGGTATCCCCCAACAGGGAAACTGATTGAAATCAGCCATTCCTTCAGTCACTCTGTCTGATCACAGCAATGTGAAAGCCCCCTGCCACAGTTCCCACCAGCACATGAGAAGTTAGCTTTCTAGAGCTTAACATAAAAGGAAGCAGAGTACCACCAAAGGGCAGTTTGGAGCCTTAAGTCCTAAAGTCAGGGCTTCTTTTTATAAAGCCAGAGGGTGAAGAATTGGAGAATCAGTTTAAATAAACCCATGCAAAAAGCTAATTTAAAAATCAGTCTTTGTTTCTTCTTACCTATTTTAAGATTGCTTACTCTTACACCGTTTTTCCCAAGTTTTCCAGGGGCCACTGGTAATTTAGATGTAAACTTTCAAGTCTAGGGTTTGATTTTATCCTATTTACAATCTAAGAAGTTAGCCTCTGCTGTTTCATAGATGCTGGTAGAAGACACAAGACTTGTGGGTCAGAGACAAAGGACTTTATTACTCACAACACAGCAATCAGCAGGAGCATTATGCTTACATCAATTCACCATGCCTCCAAATCTCAGAGGTGTAATGCAGAGGGCCCATATAGATGCCTGCCCCCATAGTGGGTTGCATGAGAGGAAAAGAATACTTAGCTTGGGGAATCCACTGCTTTTACAGTAAGCAGAAGCAAGCCTGCTCTTTTTCCCAGATGGAGAGGTTAACTCACCACTCAAATTTATTTGTTGCAAATCAGTTCTGAGAAATAGACTAGATAAAGGGTCCTCCAGAGCTCGGATCCTTAGTATATTTAGCAAACCTGCAGGAATGTGAGAGACTCATTCCACTTGAAATTCCACTCCACTCCACTGTGGAGTATCTTCCAGATAAATGTTAAGGTTTCTGTTCCTAATCCAATTTTATTTTTATTAATTGGATTTATTAATTAATAAATTATTGATAATTAAATAAACTATTAAATTGGTTGTTAATTTTATTAATTGGATTAATTTTATTAATGACACAGAATGTGTTCCTTTTTGTCTTTTTGCTCCTTTATAGCATGGAGTTGTGAAAAGACCACAGGCTTTGGAGCCTGAAGACTTGGTTTTGGAAGCTTAGCTTTTTCCACCTACTACTTGTATGAAGTTAGCCACATCATTAACCAGAACCTTTATAAGGCCTAAAATTCCCCAAATGATCTGGCCTCTACCTTTCTCTCCAGCTTTGCCTGGAACCACCCACCTCCTTGCATTCTTTTTATAAGCACTTTTCCTTAAACAAGCCATTCTCCTTCACCTTGAGTTCTGTGTATACAGTTGACCCTTGAACAATGAAGCGCTTAAGGGGCACTGGTCCCCGACATGGTTGAAAATCTCCATATAACTTTGATTCCCCAAAACTTACTTATTGTTGTTGGCCAGAACCCTTACCAATAACATAAACAATTAACATATATTTGGTATGTTATATTTATTATATACTATATTCTTAAAGTAAGCTAGAGAAGTGAAAATGTTTTTAAGAAAATCGTAAGAAAAATACATTTATGGTACTGTACTGTATTTATGGGAAAAAGTCTGTGTGTAAGTGAATCCATGTAGTTTAAAACCCATGTTGTTCAAGGGTCAACTGTATTTTGTTCTTCCTATTGCCCCTCCTCCTTGACCTAGTTAACTTCTGTTCTTATTCTAGATCTTAATTCAAACATTACTTCCTTATCTAACTTTTCATGCCATATTCCACCTCCTAATTATTTGCTCTCATGGCACCCTCTTCTTTTACCATTTAGGATTTATTTTGGTTTACTCCACCCCAAATCATGAGATAAGCTCTATGTGATTCTACTGCAAGAAGTCTTGGAATGACTTAACTTCTCTTAGCCTCATTTTTTCCTGCTATAGAACTGAACATTTGAATTAAAATCTCTACCTTCTCAGGGCACCTGGGTGGCTCAGTCACTTAAGTGTCCAACTTTGGCTCAGATTATGATCTCATGGTTTGTGAGTTGGAGCCCCACGTTGAGTTCTGTGCTGACAGCTCAGAGCCTGAAGCCTGCTTTGGATTCTGTGTCTCCCTCTCTCTGCCCTTCCCCTGCTTGTGCTCTCTCTCTGTCTCTGTCTCTCTCTCTCTAAAAAATAAACATTAAAAACAAGTTAAAAATAACTTTTAAAAAAATCTCTACCTTCTCTACATTGTTCTGATGTAATTTCAAGTAAAGGGTATCCCAGGAGTTAGTATAGTGTAGGTATGGTATCCAGAAGTGGACTCTGGAGTACAGCCAAATCTGGTTTGAATAACCCCCCTTCCATTTACTATCTGTAATATCTGGGGCAATTATTTGATCTCCCAGCTTTAATACCCAGGCAAAAACACAAGTGATCATGGAACTTTACCTGAAAATCTTATCGGCACTTCATACGTGCCAGGCACATGGTATGTGCTCAGTAAATCTGTTACAAGTGCTGCTGCCACACTGATTTGTATGGCCTAGAAAGCACTGCCTGGTAGAAATATAATGCAAACCATATATGTAATTTTACACTTCCTAGTAGACACACTAAGAAAAGTAAAGATAAGTAGGTGAGATTAATTTAAATAATATATTTTATTTAACCTAATATATACAAAACATCATTTTCACATGTAATCCATATAAAAAATGAGGTATTTTATGATTTTTTTCTATTAAGTCTTCAAAATGTTGTGTATATTCTACACTTATAGAACATCTCAATTCATACTATCTGCATTTCAAGTCCTCAAAAGCTAGTGGCTACCATTTTGGACAGTGTAGCCTTAGACACTTCTAGTAGTTCCAATGGCTCTACCCCTTTTCCTCTGTCAGGTTGTCGATCTGACCTACTTCAGCTTCTTCAACCATTTGTTCAGCTTATTCAACCAATTATTCATGGACTGGGTACTATTTTAAGTACTAGAAGTAATTACTTAACTCTAGTTTTTACTCAATATGGAATATTTCCTTCTTTTAAAAAAAAATGTTTTAAGTGTTTATTTATTTTTGAGAGAGAGACAGACAAAGTGGAAGCAAGGGAGGGCCAGAAAGAGAGGGAGGCACAGAATCGGAAGCAGTTTCCAGCCTCTAAGCTGTCCGCACAGAGCCCGATGCAGGGCTCAAACTCACCGACCGCAAAATGATGACCTGAGTCCTAGTCGGACACTTTAACCGACTGAGCCACCCAGGCACCCCTCGAGTAGTTCCTTCTGAGACTGGTTAAAGAAACAAAATATCAAGGGAGACTGCTAAAATCTCTTGGTGATGATGTAATAATTGCATGATTTATATATTATGATCTAAGTGTGGTATCCCAAAAGAAAATCAATTATAAATCCTATGCATTCATTTCTAATCAATTTTTAAATTTCCCACATCACAATGTAAAAGTTCACAGATTGGGGCGCCTGGGTGGCTCAGTCGGTTAAGCGTCCGACTTCAGCTCAGGTCACCATCTCACAGTCCATGAGTTCGAGCCCCGCGTCGGGCTCTGGGCTGATGGCTCAGAGCCCGGAGCCTGCTTCCAATTCTGTGTCTCCCTCTCTCTCTGCCCCTCCCCTGTTCATGCTCTGTCTCTCTCTGTCTCAAAAATAAATAAACATTAAAAAAAAAAAAAGTTCACAGATTGGTCTTCTGCATTGAACACAGTCAGATGGAAAGAATCAGTCGACATTCTCTTGATAATCAATTAAATTAAAACATACATTGTCTTTATTATGCCAGATCTTTGGGTACTTGACCTTGCTCAATCCAGTATTTAGTGCACTTGCACTAAATTAAGGAAACTTCTCCCTCCTGAAGGTGGCACTGTGAACAAGGAAGAGTAATTATTAGCACTGTTCACTATAGAACTTACTCAGGAACTATAGGACTATATTACTAGATTTTAAAAAACATACAACATAACCTGCATCTTGGTTATTTGATGACTTTCATAATCCTAATTGCTTTTTTTATTTCATTTTGATTATTCTCACTTTCCTTTTTTAGCTCAAAATTACTGTCAATTGTAATTGTGCCCATTAACTTTGTAAGTTTTTATATTGAGATATTGTTTTCTTTACAAAACAAAAACTAATAGCTAAAATGTATTGAATGCCAGCTATGTTTAGCCAATGTCCTAAGCACTTTAAATACGTTATAAGCACTTTTCTACAAACTTTGGCAGTGGAATAAAGAAAAACCATTTTAAAAGAATATTTAATGTCCACAATTCCAACCTACTTGATTTTACTGGGAAATTAAGAGTTTATAAACTTATCTCTCTGCTTTTGGGGTGGAGGATAACATGTACGGAGATAAGATATGTTTGTCTTCATTAAATAGAGACTTGACCAAATAAGAGCCTTTATTTTGTTAACTGCTATAAAAAGAAAGAGAAAAAGAAAAAGAAAAAGAGAAGGAAAGGGAAGGGAAGGGAAAGGAAGGGAAGGGAAGGGAAGGGAAGGGAAGGGAAGGGAAGGGAAGGGAAGGGAAGGGAAGGGAAGATCTCATTAAGGACATTTTCTGTTTCCTGTTAACAAACCCCAACAAGCCCTGACAAGAATCAGACCTAGTTTAGCATGGCACAAGCCTCCTAAATTATTTTGTCATCAAGTATGATAAATTGTGATTCAAACAACCTGAAAGTTTAGATTACCTTATTACTCAACAGCCTAGCAAAATCTTACACCTTCCACTTTGAGACCACATTATTTGAATGCATTATGGATTGGCTGTGTGCCATGGCTGTATTCTTAAGTTTTCTGTAGAGATTCCACAGCTTTATGCCCAGATATTTAGTCAACAAATGCCCAGAAAATCTGATTTGTATAACTATTATGAAAAATTTGCTCCTCAGCTGCACCATAAGACCGTCAGATCATCACACTTAAATGAAACACTTCTGGGGCACCTGGGTTGCTCAGTCAGTTAAGCATCAGACTCTTGATTTCAGCTCCCGTCAAAATCTCTGTTTCCTTGGGATCGAGCTTCTCCTCGAGTAGCCTGCTTGTGATTCTCTCTCTCTCTCCCCTCTCTCTCTGCCCCTCCCCCACTTGCATGCATGCAATTTCTCTGTCTCAAAATAAGTAAATAAACTTAAAAAAAAAAAAAAGAAACACTTCCAACTATGCTTACCCAGTAAGCAAACATACCTGTGTAAATACAGAAGCATTTAGTTAACATTTCATGCTGTTCAAATTAGCAAGTGGGTCATAATTTCAACACAATTGTGTTTACATTTCAGTAATATTATATGCAAGGACCTGATTTACTAGAGTAAGGCAGTGAGGCAAAGTCTTAAATTCTTCTTTATGGGAATAGGAAACACACAGTAGCATACTAGTGATATTTACAGGGTCATATGGCTGGTAATTTTCTTTTGTAGAAGTATATGGAAAGTTGCAAAGTCACTGTATGTACGCAGGACTAAAGTATCAATGCTCTCTCTTCCTTTGAAATGTCATAATTATGTTCAACTCCTGTTCAACAGACTTTTATTCTTCAAACAGTACACACTACAGGGCAAATGGTAAAATGAAATGCCTCTGGTACTCTCAGGCTACAAGTGGAGATATACACAATAATTCTGATACTCACGGTCTGTGTGATAAAATTAAAATTCAAGGTACTTATAGGATAGTCTTTTTATATAAATAAGTGTATAGTCATCTGTAAGCATTGTCTTCCTAAGATTAAATAATTTCAATTCTTATTTCTCAATGCTTTGTTTACTGTCCTCCTCTGAATCCTCAGGTTTCAATATTATTATCTTTGATTATAGAACTCCAAACTATACCACCATTATAAAGGCCCCAAGGCTGAAAATTGGAAGAAATGCCTTACTTCCCTTAAATTCCTAGCATTTTGTTTATTTTTGAAGTAATTATACAATATTCATGATCCCATGAAGATAAGTTAAATATCTAGCCATAGGGTATTGCTTAAATAAATCATTCCACATCACTATAATGAGATGGAGTCATTAAAATATTTCAGAAATATGGGGCTCCTGGCTGGCTCAGTAGGTAGAATATGTGATTCTTTTTGTTTTTATCACGTTTCACTATTATGATTTTTTTTTCAAGTTTTTATTTAAATTCCAGTTACTTAACCTACAGCATAATAGTAACCTCGGGTGTAGAATTAGTGAGTCATCTCTTACATATAACACCCAGTGCTCATCACAACAAGTGCCGTCCTTACTTAGTACCTTTCACCCATTTATCCAATTTCTGGGGCCCCCCTCCAGTAACCCTCAGTTTGTTCTCTGTAGTTAAGAGTCTGTTTCCTGGTTTATCTCATTTACCCTCCCCCATGTTCATCTGTTTTGTTTCTTAAATTCCACATATGAGTGAAATCATATGGTATTTGTCTTTCTCTGACTGACTTATTTTGCTTAGCATAAAACACTCTAGCTGCATTCACCTCACTGCAAATGGCCAAATTTTTCTTTTTGATGTCTGGGTAATGTTCTGTTATATATATTCCATTATATGTATATATGTGTGTATATATGTACATACATACACACACACACTCCCTGTCTTCTTTATCCATTCATCAGTTGATGGACATTTGGGCTCTCTCCATAGTTTGGCTATTGTTGATAATGCTTCTCTAAACATTGGGGTGCATGTATTCCTGGTAGTCCATACTTTTGTATCTTTTGGGTAAATACCTAATAGTGCTATTGCTGAGTCATAGGGTCGTTCTATTTTTAACTTTTTGTGGAACCTCCATACTGTTCAGAGTGGCTGCACCAGTCTGCATTCCCACCAACAGTGTAAGACAGTTCCCCCGTCTCCACATCCCTGCCAACATCTGTTGCCTGAGCTGTTAATTTTAGCCATTCTGACAGGTGTGAGGGGACATCTTATCATGGTTTTGATTTGTATTTCCCTGATGATGAATGATGTTGAGCATCTTTTCATGTGTATGTTAACCATCTGCATGTCTGTAAAAATGTCTATTTATGTCTTCTGACAATTTTTTAACTGGATTATTTGTTTTTTTGGGTGTTGAGTTTGATAAGTTTTTATAGATTTTGGATACTAACCCTTTATCAGATATGAAATTTACAAATATCTTCTCCTATTCTGTCAGTTGCCTTTTTTATTGATTGTTTCCTTCACTGTGTGGAAGCTTTGTATCTTGATAAAGTCCCAATAGTTTATTTTTGCTTTAGTTTCCCTTTCCTCAGAGGAGATATCTAGTAAGAAATTGCTACAGCCAGTGTCAAAGAGTTTACTGGCTGTATTTTCTTCTAGGATTCTGATGGTTTCCTGTCACATTTAGGTCTTTCAACCGTTTTGAATTTATTTTTGTGTATGGTGTAAGAAAGTGGTCCAGTTTCATTCTTTGCATGTTGCTGTCCACTTTTCCCAACACCATTTATTGAAGACACTGTCTTTTTCCACTGGCATTCTTTCCTGCTTTGTTGAAGATGAGTTGACCATATAGTCTTGGGTCCATTTCTTTGTTTTCTATTCTGTTCCACCAACCCATGTGTCTATTTTTTTTAAGTTTATTTATTTTTTTTTTCAACGTTTTTAATTTATTTTTGGGACAGAGAGAGACAGAGCATGAACGGGGGAGGGGCAGAGAGAGAGGGAGACACAGAATCGGAAACAGGCTCCAGGCTCTGAGCCATCAGCCCAGAGCCTGACGCGGGGCTTGAACTCACGGACCGCGAGATCGTGACCTGGCTGAAGTCGGACGCTTAACCGACTGCGCCACCCAGGCGCCCCTTAAGTTTATTTATTTATTTTATGAGAGAAACCACGAGCATGGGAGTGGCAGAGAGAAGGAGAGACAGAATCCCAAGCAGCCTCCGTTCCATCAGTGAAGAGCCCAATATGGGGCTCAAACTCATGAACTGTGAGATCATGACCTGAGCCAAGATCCAGAGTCAGACGTTCAACTGACTGCGTCACCCATGTGCCCCGGTGCATCTGTTTTGTGCCAGTACACTGGCTTGATCACTACTGCTTTGTAGTATAACTTGAAGTCAGGAATTGTGATGCCTCCTGCTCTTCTTTTCTCTTTCAAGATCACTTTGGCTATTTAGGTCTTTTGTGGGTCCATACAAATTTTTAGGATTGTTTCTTCTAGCTATGTGAAAAATGCTGGTGGTATTTTGATAGAAACTGCATCAAATGTGTAGATGGCTTTGGTAGTATAGACACTTCAACAGTATTTATTCTTCTAATCCATGAGCATGGAATGTTTTTCCATTTCTTTGTGTTATCCTCAGTTTCTTTCATCAGTACTTTTTTAAAAATTTTTTATTTAAATTCTAGTTAGTTAACATTAAGTGCAATATTGGTTTCAGGAATAGAATTCAGTGATTTACCACTGACATACAACACCCAGTACTCATCACAAGTGCCCTCCTTAATGCCAATCACCCATCAGTGTATTATAGTTTTCAGAATACAGATCTTTTACCTCTTCAGTTACATTTATTCCTAGGTATTATGGTTTTTTGTACAATTGCAAATGGGATTGATTCCTTGATTTCTCTTTCTGCTGCCTCATTATTGGTGTGTAGAAATGCAACATAGGGGCATGAATCTTGTGATTCATGAGTTTAAGCCTAGCGTCGGGCTCCGCACTGACAGTGCAGAGACTGCTTGGGGTTCTTTCTGCCCCTCCCCTGCACGTGCTCTCTTTCTCCCTCAAAATAAATAAATAAATTTAAAAAAAATAAAAGGAAATGCAACAGATGTCTGTACATAGATTTTGTATCCTGTGACTTTATTGCATTTTTGTGGTCTTTTGGGTTTTCTTTTTTTTTTTTTAATTTTTTTAATATTTATTTTTGAGAGAGAGAGAGAGAGAAAGAATGGGAGCGGGGAAGGGACAGAGAGAGAGGGAGAAACAGAATCCGAAGCAGGCTTCAGGCTCTGAGCTGTCAGCACAGAGCCTGATGCTGGGCTCAAACTAATGCCATGAGGTGATGACCTGAGCTGGAGCCAGTCCCATAACCAACTGAGCCACCCAGGTGCCCCATGGGTTTTTCTGTATAGAGTACCTGTCATCTGCAAATAGTGAAAGTTTGACTTCTTCCTTCCCAATTTGGATGCCTTTTATTTCTTTTTTGGTCTGATTGCTGAGGCTAGACCTTCCAGTACTATGTTAAATAGCAGTGGTAAGAGTGGACATCTGTGTCTTGTTCCTGACCATAGAGAAAAAGGTCTCAGTTTTTCCCCATTGAGAATGATATTAGCTATGAGTTTTTCATATTTGGCCTTTATTATGATGAGGCATGTTCCTTTTATCCCTACGTCATTGAGGGTTTTATTAAGAATGTATGCTGTACTTTGTTAAATGCTTTTTCTGCATCTATCGAGAAGATCATATGGTTCTTAGAACATTTGATTCTTGATAACCAGGTTGTGAGTTCAAGCCCCATGTTGGGTGTAGAGTTTACCTTTTAAAAAGTATTTCAGAAATAAAGCCACAAAAGAATCATATTGTTAGGTAGGAAAAAAAATGAGTGTACAATGGGGTATGATTTCTGTTCTTTCAAGTATGTATTTATATGTGTATATATATATATATATATATATATATATATATATATACACAAAAATGGAATTTCCCACCAAAGCAGGGTAATACAGGTGTTTGTTACTCTTTTTTGCTTGCAGTTATTGATTTTTTAACAAGAAAAAAATGCTTCATTTTGTAATAAAATTCTCAGAATTAAAGGAAATTGTAGAATCTTTGTTTATTAGCATAATGCCTAACAAATCTAAAGTAGAAATTGTATATACAAGAGAATTCATACATTTTTAAGACTTTCCAGCCAATTTTAAAATAGACAAAATTCACAGACTAAACCACAAGCTACTCATCGTAGAAATCAGATCCCAGCTCAGAGTGGGCAGGTCAGGCTGTGTCCCTAATTGATACATAATTATACATAAGGATACAATTGGAGAGTTGCCTTCCCTTTAGATTCTACAAGTTCTTTTGCTTTTTAAGATCTCTCTTTTAACATGGAAATTCCTTGGCTTTGTCACATTATTAAGTGATATTTATTGACATCTTAGCACAAATTAGGTAAAAGCAAGAATGAAATAGAGATAAATCCTAGGCATGGCGAAGTGAAGGAGGGGTAAGGAGCATGACAGGTATCAGGAGTTTTGAGGGCCAAAAACAAGCTGCTCAAATTTTACTGAGGCAGAGGGAATGTAAATTTCCTGAGTACTTGTATTATCAAGTGAGAAAATGTTTGTAAGAGTACTTTAAGAATGTTAGAGCTCTCTACAAATAGCTAACATTTATTGAACTCTAATGTGACCACTGTACTTGTTCCCATTAACATTCAATTATGCAAAAACCTATGGATATCCACCTCTGAGTGAAGTAGGCCCTGCCAGTGTCTCCATTTTCCAGATAGGAAACTGAGGCATGGAGAGGTTAAAGAATGTGCTGGATCCCACAGCTAGTAAATGATTGAGCTAGGACTAAGACTCTGATGGTCTGCTCCAAAACAGCTCTTAGTATTTTTGCTTAAATGTAGATGTTAAAGTTTTTTGTTGCTTTCTTCACAGGCATTATGGTATTTTTTGTTGTTGTTTATTTGTTTTAATGGCTTTATTGAGATATAATTCACATAGCACAAAATTCACCCTTAAAAGTCACTGGTTTTTGGAATATTCACAGAATTGTGTAAGCATCACCCTGATCAATTTTAGAGCATTTTGATGAACCCAAGGAAATCCCTTACCCTTTAGCAGTCACCCCGTTCCCCCTAGGCAATGGTTGCCCTAGGCAACCACTAGTCTGTTTTCTGTCTCTATGGATATGCCAATTCTGGACATTCCCTAAGTATAGACTCATTCAGCATGGTCTCTTTTGACTGGCTTCTTAAGTTTAGCAGAATGTTTACCAAGTTTATCTACATTGTAGCATATATCACTTCTTTATTCTTTTTTACTGCTGGACAATATTCTATTGCATGGGCACACTACATTTTATTTATTTATCAGATGGTAGACATTTGTGTTGTTTCTACCTTTTGACTATATGAATAATGCTGCTATGAACATTCATGCAAAAGTTTTTTATGGACATGTTTTCATTTCTCTCGGGTAGACATCTAAAAGTGGAATTGTTGGGTCATATGGTGCCTCTATGTTTAACCTTTAAGGAACTGCTAAACTGCTTTCCAAAGTGGCTGTACCACACTACATTGCCCTCAGCATTATATGGGGATTCTAATTTCTTCATATTCTCACCAACCCTTTTTATGTGTCTTTTTTATTATACCAAATACAGTAAGTATGAAGTGGTATCTATCACACTGTGGTTTTGATTTGCTTGCATTTTCCAAATGGTGACTGATGTCGAGTATCTTTTCCTAATATGCCATGATATGATTATTTCTAAAACTTAGGGGCCCCTGGGTGGCTCAGTCAGTTAAGAGTCCGACTCGAGTTTAGCTTAGGTTATGATCTCACAGTTCGTGAGACTGAGCCCCTCTTCGGGCTCTGCACTAACAGGGCAGAGCATGCTTGGAAATCTCTCTCTCCCTCTCTCTCTGCCCCTCCCCTGCTTCAGATCTCTCTCTCTCTCACCCTCTCATGCTCCTTCTCTCTCTGTCTCTCCCTTTCAAAACTAAATACACATTTTTTATTTTTTTTTTTCAACGTTTTTTTTTTTTTTATTTTTTTATTTTTGGGACAGAGAGAGACAGAGCATGAACGGGGGAGGGGCAGAGAGAGAGGGAGACACAGAATTGGAAACAGGCTCCAGGCTCCGAGCTGTCAGCACAGAGCCCGACGCGGGGCTCGAACTCACGGACCGCGAGATCGTGACCTGGCTGAAGTCGGCCGCTTAACCGACTGCGCCACCCAGGCGCCCCACACATTTTTAAAAAATAAATAAATAAAACATAGAAAATCAAGACCTGAGCTGATAGTAATATGGGAAAGACCCTAACCTGGGAAAGATCAAGCTCCTGACAACAGGATCCTCATTTCATTCATCTTGGAGACTTTCTCAGCACAGTAGAGGTGTTCCAAAAATGTGTGCTGAATTACACTCCTGACGTTCTTTGTAAGTCAGTCATTTCACAGAAGGTATGCACAAGTATTAAGAAGCTATTTCAGGGGCGCCTGGGTGGCGCAGTCGGTTAAGCGTCCGACTTCAGCCAGGTCACGATCTCGCGGTCCGTGAGTTCGAGCCCCGCGTCAGGCTCTGGGCTGATGGCTCAGAGCCTGGAGCCTGTTTCCGATTCTGTGTCTCCCTCTCTCTCTGCCCCTTCCCCGTTCATGCTCTGTCTCTCTCTGTCCCAAAAATAAATAAAAAACGTTGAAAAAAAAAAAAAAAAAAAAAAAAAAGAAGCTATTTCATTTAAGGGAGCATCACACTACCTGCATTTCCTACATCACATGAATTGGCATAATGGGAAACAAGACTAGAAACAGCCAGCACTATAGAGTGTAATAAACGGAGTCTCTCTGGTTGAGGTAGAAAGTCTATATCTGAAAGACTAAACTTTAGAGCAAATGAAAACAGACTGTGAATTCTGCAGTTAGCCTATCAATTCAGATACAAAGAGCTAATCAGTTTCACATGGTCCAGTATAGATAATCAAGAAATACAGAAATGGATTAAAAAAAAAAAAAGGATTGATCAAGAATAGGTTACATGAAGCAGTCTGGCCCAGGGCTTTGTCATCACCCTCCTGAGAAATGACAAGTTGTTAACTGCAAATACACACTGAGGCTATAGGCCCTTTGTCATCTGCCTGTAGACATGTTTACAATTATTTGTAATTTATGTATGATTTACTTCATAGAATGTAGATTCTCTTCTTTTCAGGCAGTTTTCTTTATAACTTTTCAAGGTAAAAGAATCTAAAAAACTGGGACACCTGAGTGGCTCATTTGGTTTAGTTGCCCGACTCTTGATTTCGGCTCAGGTCACAATATCACCATTTGTGAGATCAAGCCCTGCATCAGGCTCTGTGCTGACAGAGTGGAGCCTGCTTGGAATTCTTTCCCTCTGCCCCCGCCCCTGTTTGCACTGTCTTTCTCTCTGTCTCATAATAAATAAATAAACATTAAAGAAAGAATCTAAAAAAAAACAAATGAACAAACAACACACAGGTAAACAGACTTCTTAATACAGAGAACAAAAGGGAAAGGGGGTAAGGGAATGGATAAAATGGATGAAGGAGATTAAGAGGTACAGACTTCCAGTTATAGGTAAGTCTTGGGGATGAAAAGTACAGTATAAGGAATAGAAGCAATAATATTATAATATACTTATTGTGGTAAGTGTTTCTTGATGTATGTAATTATTGAATCACTATGTTGTACCCCTGAAACTAATTTAATATATGTCAACTAAAGTGCAATTTAAAAAAAAGAGAATCTCTGGGGTGCGTGGGTTGCTCATTTGGTTATATCCAACTTTGGCTCAGGTCATGACCTCATAGTTTGTGAGTTTAAGCCTGGCATCAGGCTCTCTGCCCTCAGCATGGAGCCTGCTTCAGATCTTCTGTCCCCCCCACCCCGCCCTTCCCCTGCTCTCTCTCACTCTATCTCTCTCTCTCTCAAAATAAATAAACATTTAATTTAAAAAAGAGAGAGAATCTCTTTGGGTATTTTTACTCTAAATGAGTAGAGCCAATAGCTATTCATAGATACCATCCTGGACAATATCTTATGTTCAGCCAAAATCTTCTCACTGTAAGTAAATAAAAACAAAACAAACAAAATGAAATAAATTAAATAAAAACAAACCTAGGTTATGCCACTATTTAATTTACCTGATGAACTCAAAGTAGGTTCCATAAGATAGTTTGATAAAAATGCCAATTAAATATACATTTAATAGAATAAGGACATTATTGTTTGTATATAACAAAAACTAGATTGTATTTTTTTGTATTTGGACAACTTTAATTTGTCATTCTAATTCGATCTAGGAGTTCCATTTAGTTGAAAGGTTTTCAACATAACTATAAACTTTTTTTCCCTCTAGTATCAATCTATTAAATATTTTTGTGCCAACCCATAGCTGGATTTTGGGTGCTTTAAGTATTTGTTTCAGGGACACCTGGGTGGCTCAGTCAGTTGGGCGTACAGCTTCAGCTCAGGTCATGATCTTGCGGTTCATGAGCTCGAGCCCCACGCTGGGCTCTGTGCTGACAGCTCAGTGCTGACAGCTCAGAGCCTGGAGCCTGCTTTGGATTCTCCCCCTCTCTCTGCCCTTCCCCTTCTTGCACTCAGTCTCTCTCAAAATAAATAGACATTAAAAAAAATTTTTTTAAGTATTTGGTTCAGAAGATGAAATACTTCTTGAGTACATCACTTTGTAAAACTAAATTCTGAAACTAAAAACATTCTCCTGTTATAGATGTGACTTTTAGATGTTCAAATTTCTTTGTACTACAATGATATAAAGATTTTTCTATAATGTAGCTGTATTCATTATTCACTTAGCAACTTTGAATTCATTTTAAAATTCCCATAAAAGTAAGCGTAACACATAACCCCATTCCCTCAGCCTCTCTTTCATGCCAAGTTCAGCTCCACTGTTCTCATCTTTCCATTCCCTCCACATAGCAAAGGTCTCCATTCCTGGTATACATGCGTTATGGTTAAGCCACTTACTGTGGAGTGTTTACTCTTAAGAATAGGTATCCGCAAAACTTTCCAAAAGTAAATGCATACATGTCTTGCTTTCGATCCAGAAACAAAGAACCTAAAGCTAAAGTTTCTCTAAGTAGTAACACCTGAAAGTTTCTTTATTTGCTATTGAATTTGCTGTTTTACGTTTTGTTTGCTCAATACTTGTGTTCATCTTGGGAGGAGGAGCCAAGATGGTGGAACAGCATGGAAGTTTTTTGTGTGTCTCGTGTCCATGAAATACAGCCAGACCAACACTAAACCGTCCTACACACCTAGAAAACTGATTGGAGGATTAACACAACAATCTGCACAATCTGAACCACAGAATCAGCAGCAGGTTCATCTATTCAATATTTTTTTCTTTTCATCTTTTACATTTCTTTTCTTTTTCTTGAATACAGAAAGAGAAAAAATTCATTTTCATTTTCAACTTTTATTAAAAATATTTTTCATTACTATATTTTTTACTTTGTGTAAGTTTTTTCAAATTCTATTTTACTTCCATCATTTTATTTTAGTCTACTTCAGTGTATTCACGTTTTCAAATTTTCAAACAATTTCCTTTTTTTCTTTTTTCTTTTTTTCATTTCTTTTCTATTTCTTGAATGCAGAAAGAAAAAAACTTCATTTTTACTTCAATTTCTATCAAAAATATCTTTACTTAATTTTTTTACTATATTTTTTGCTTTCATGTAAATTTTTTCAAATTCTATTTAACTTCCATCATTTTATTTTACAGTATATTCACTTTTTCAAATTTTCAAATGATTTCCTTTTTTTGTTTTTTCATCTTTTTTCCCTTTTTTGTTTCTTTTCTTTTTTCTTGAATACACAAAAAAATTCATATTTATTTTTAATTTTTATTACAAATATTTTTCTTTA
Source organism: Neofelis nebulosa (assembly GCF_028018385.1). Classification (NCBI taxonomy): domain Eukaryota; kingdom Metazoa; phylum Chordata; class Mammalia; order Carnivora; family Felidae; genus Neofelis; species Neofelis nebulosa. The sequence goes on along the minus strand of NC_080782.1, from coordinate 116,595,543 downwards.
ATTTTTTTCTACTGTATTCTTTCTTTTGTGTATATTTTTTCAAATTCTATTTTACCCCCATCATCTCATTTTAGTCTACTTCAGTGTATTCATTTTTTCAAATTCTCAAATGATTTCCTTTTTTTTTTTCTTCCCCCCACCTTTTTTTTCTCCAATCTGCCAAACCACTTTCAACATCCAGACCAAAACACACCTAGGATCTAGCATCATCTATTCGATTTGTGTGTGTGTGTGTGTGTGTGTGTGTGTTTAATTTTTAATTTTAATATTTTTTTAATTTTAATATTTTTTAATTTCAATTTTTCTACCTCATTAATTCCTTTTCTCCCTTCAAAATGACAATGCGAAGGAATTCACCCCAAAAGAAAGAGCACGAAGAAATGACAGCCAGGCATTTAACCAACACAAACACAAGCAAGATGTCTGAACCAGAATTTAGAATCACGATAATAAGAATACTAGCTGGAGTCGAAAATAGATTAGAATCCCTTTCTGCAAAGATAAAAGAAGTAAAAAATAGCCAGAAATGCTATAACTGAGCTTCAATCACAGATGGATGCAGCAGCGGTAAGGATGGATGAGGAAGAACAGAGAACCTCAGCAATATAGAGGACAAACTTATAGAGAATAAGGAAGTAGAAAAAAAGAGGGAGATTAGGGCAAAAGAGCACAATTTAAGAATTAGAGAAATCAGTGACTCACTAAAAAGGAACAACATCAAAATCATAGGGGTCCCAGAAGAGGAACAGAGAGAAACAGGGGTAGAAGAGTTATGTGAGCAAATCATAGCGGAAAACTTTCCTAACCTGGGGAAAGACACACACATCAAAATCCAGGACGCACAGAAGACCCCCATTAGATTCAACAAAAACTGACCATCAACAAAGCGTATCATAGTCAAATTCACAAAATACTCAGGCAAGGAGAGAATCATGAAAGCAGCAAGGGAAAAAAGTTCCTAACATATAAGGGAAGACCGATCAGGTTTGTAGCAGACCTATCCACAGAAACTTGGCAGGCCAGAAAGGAGTGGCAGGATATATTCAATGTGCTGAATCAGAAATATATGCAGCCAAGAATTCTTTATCCAGCAAGGCTGTCATTCAAAATAGAAGAAGAGATAAAAAGTTTCCCAGACAAACAAAAATTAAAGGAGTTTGTGACCACTAAACCAGCCCTGCAAGAAATTTTAAGGGGGACTCAGGGGAGAAAAGATTTATATATATATATATATATATATATATATATATATATATATATATATATAAATACTAAAAGCAACAAAGATTAGAAAGGACAAGAGAACACCACCAGAAACTCCAACTCTACAAGCATCATAATGGCAATAAATTCATATCTTTCAGTACTCACTCTAAACATCAATGGACTCAATGCTCCCATCAAAAGACATAGGGTAACAGAATGGATAAGAAAACAAGATCCATCTATATGCTGTTTACAAGAGACCCACTTTAGACCTAAAGACACCTTCAGTTGAAAATAAGGGAATGGAGAACCATCTATCATGCTAATGGCCAACAAGAGAAAGGTGGAGTAGCCATACTTATATCAGACAATCTAGACTTTAAAATAAAGACTGTATCAAGAGATGCAGAATGGCATTATATCATAATCAAGGGGTCCATCCACCAAGAAGACCTAACAATTGTAAACATTTATGCGCCAAATGTGGTAGCACCCAAATGTATAAATCAGTTAATCACAAACATAAAGAAACTCATTGACAGTAATACCATAATAGTAGGAGACTTCAACACCCCACTCACAGCAATGGACAGATCAACTAATAAAAAAATCAACAAGGAAACAATGGCTTTGAATGACACACTAGACCAGATGGACTTAACAGATAGATTCAGAACATTTCATCCTAAAGCAGCAGAATATACATTCTTCTCCAGTGCACATTGAACATTCTCCAGAATAGACATATACTGGGATACAAATCAGCTCTAAGTAAGTTCAAAAAGATCGAGATCAGGGGCACCTGGGTGGCTCAGTAGGTTAAGCGGCCAACTTCGGCTCAGGTCATGATCTCACAGTCCGTGAGTTCAAGCCCCGCATCAGGCTCTGTGCTGACAGCTCGGAGCCTGGAGCCTGTTTCAGATTCTGTGCCTCCTTCTCTCCTGTTCATGCTCAGTCTGTCTCTGTCTCAAAAATAAGTAAACATTAAAAAAAAAATTTTTAAAAAAGATCGAGATCATACCGTGCATATTTTCAGACCACAACTGTATGAAACTCGAAATCAACCACAAGAAAAAATTTGGAAAGGTAGCAAATACTTGGAGACTGAAGAATATCCTACTAAAGAATGAATGGGCTAACCAAGCAGTTAAAGAGGAAATTAAAAAGTATATGGAAGTCAATGAAAATGATAACACCACAACTCAAAACCTCTGGGACGCAGTAAAGATGGTCATAAGAGGAAAATATATAGCAATCCAGGCCTTCCTAAAGAAGGAAGAAATATCTCAGATACACAACCTAACCTTACACCTTAAGGAGTTGGAAAAAGAACAGCAAATAAAACCCCAGACCAGCAGAAAACAGGAAATAATAAAGATTAGAGCAGAAATTAATGCTATTGAAACCAAAAAAACAGTATAACAGATCAATGAAACCAGAAACTGGTTCTTTGAAAGAATTAACAAAATTGATAAATCACTAGCCAGTTTGATCAAAAAGGAAAAGGAAAGGACCCAAATAAAACCAAGAATGAAAGAGGAGAGATCACAACCAACACAACAGAAATAAAAACAATAATAAGAGAATATTATGAACAATTATATGCCAATAAAATGGGCACTCTGGAAGAAATGAATAAATTCCTAGAAAGATATACACTACCAAAACTGAAACAGGAAGAAATAGAACATTTGAACAGACCCATAACCAGTAAAGAAATCAAATTAGTAATCAAAAACCTGCCAAAAAACAAGAGTCCAGGGCCAGATGGCTTTCCAGGGGAATTCTACCAAACATTTAAGGAAGAGTTAACACCTATTCTCTTGAAGGTGTTCCAAAAAATAGAAATGGAAGGAAAACTTCCAAACTCTATGAAGTCACCATTATCTTGATTCCAAAACCGGACAGAGACCCCACTAAAAAGGAGAACTATAGACCAATTTCCCTGATGAACATGGATGCAAAAATCCTCAACAAGATATTAGCCAACCAGATCCAACAATACATTAAAAAAATTATTCACCACGACCAAGTGGGATTTATACCTGGGATGCAGGGCTGGTTCAATATCCACAAAACAACATGATTCATCACATCAATAAAAGAAAGGACAAGAACCATATGATCCTCTCAATAGATGCAGAGAAAGCATTTGACAAAATACAGCATCCTTTCTTGATAAAAAACCCTCAAGAAAGTGGGGATAGAAGGAGCATACCTTGAGATCATAAAAGCCATGTATGAAGGACCCAACGCTAATATCATCCTCAATGGGGAAAAACTGAGAGCTTTCCCCTTAAGGTCAGGAACAAGACACGGATGTCCACTCTCGCCACTGTTATTCAACATAGTATTGGAAGTCTTAGCCTCAGCAATCAGACAACACAAAGAAATAAAAGGCAACCAAATCAGCCAGGAGGAGGTCAAACTTTCACTCTTCACAGATGACATGATACTGTATATGGAAAACCCAAAAGATTCCACCAAAAAACTGCTAGAACTGATTCACAAATTCAGCAAAGTCACAGGATATAAAATCAACTCACAGAAATCGGTTGCATTCCTATATACCAACAATGAAGCAACAGAAAGAGAAATCAAGGAATCGATCCCATTTACAGTTGCACAAAAAACCATAAAACACCTAGGAATAAATCTAAAGACGTGAAAAATCTATACACTGAAAACTATAGAAAGCTTATGAAAGAATTGAAGAATACACAAAAAAAAAATGGAAAAAGATTCCATGCTCCTGGATAGGAAGAACAAATATTGTTAAAATGTCGATACTACCCAAAGCAATCTACGTATTCAATGCAATCCCTATCAAAGTAACACCAGCATTCTTCACAGAGCTAGAACAAATAATTCTAAAATTTGTATGGAACCAGAAAAGACCCCGAATAGCCAAAGCGATCTTAAAAAAGAAAACCAAAGCAGGAGGCATCACAATCCCAGACTTCAAGCTACACTACAAAGCTGTAATCATCAAGACAGTATGGTACTGGCACAAGAACAGACACTCAGATCAATGGAACAGAATAGAGAACCCAGAAATGGACCCACAAACGTATGACCATCTAATCTTTGACAAAGCATGAAAGAACATCCAATGGAATAAAGACAGTCTCTTCAGCAAGTGGCGCTGGGAAAACTGAACAGCGACATGCAGAAGAATGAACCTGGACCACTTTCTTACACCATACACAAAAATGAACTCAAAATGGATGAAAAACCTCAATGTAAGACAGGAAGCCATCAAAATCCTCAAGGAGAAAACAGGAAAAAAACCTCTTTGATCTTGGCCACAGCAACTTCTTACTCAACATGTCTCCAGAGGCAAGGGAAACAAAAGCAAAAATGAACTGCTGGGACCTCATCAAAATAAAAAGCTTCTGTACAGTGAAGGAAACAATCAGCAAAACTAAAAGGCAACCGACAGAATGGGAGAAGATATTTGCAAATGACATATCAGATAAAGGGTTAGTATCCAAAATCTATAAAGAACTTATCAAACTCAACAACCAAAAAACAAATAATCCAGTGAAGAAATGGGCAAAAGACATGAATAGACACGTGTCCAAAGAAGACATCCAGATGGCCAACTGACACATGAAAAAATGCTCAACATCACTTATCATCAGGAAAATACAAATCAAAACCACAATGAGATACCACCTTACACCTGTCAGAATGGCTAACATTAACAACTCAGGCAACAACAGATGTTGGCGAGGATGTGGAGAAAGAGGATCTCTTTTGCATTGTTGGTGGCAATGCAAGGTGGTGCAGCCACTCTGGAAAACAGTATGGAGGCTCCTCAAAAAACTAAAAATAGAACTACCCTACAACCCAGCAATTGCACCACTAGGCATTTATCCAAGGGATACAGGGGTGCTGTTTCGAAGGGACACAGGCACCCCTATGTTTATAGCAACACTATCAACAATAGCCAACAATGGAAAGAGCCCAAATGTCCATCGATGGATGAATGGATAAAGAAGATGTGGCATATATATACAATGGAGTATTACCCAGCAGTCGAAAAGAATGAAATCTTGCCACTTGCAACTACATGGATGGAACTGGAGGGTGTTATGCTAAGTGAAATTAGTCAGTCAGAGAAAGACAAAAATCATATGACTTCACTCATATGAGGACTTTAAGAGACAAAACAGATGAACATAAGGGAAGGAAACAAAAACAATATAAAAACAGAGAGGGGGACAAAACAGAAGAGACTCATAAATATGGAGAAGGAAGTGAGGGTTGCTGGAGGGGTTGTGGGAGGGGGGATGGGCTAAATGGGTAAGGGGCATTAAGGAATCTACTCCTGAAATCATTGTTTCACTATATGCTAACTAACTTGGATGTAAATTTTAAAAAATAAAAAGATAAAATAAAGGTGAAAAAAAAACAAATGTTTTTAAAGGAAGGCAAAAGATTGCCACTAAAAATTAAAAAAAAAATACTTGTGTTCATCTTGTCAAAGTAACATTCTGATTTTACTTTTTAGTTTTTTAGTTTTTGCTAATTGATGGTTTTCCTAAGCATTGCAGAAAAATCTAGCTTTAATTTCTCCCCTCCAGTCTATTATGTTTAAATTTTATTATTCAAAGACAGGAAACGTTTAAATTAGAGAATCAAAAGGAAGGAACAAATGGAAAGGATTTTTTCTTTAAAGTCTTAAAATTTACTGGGGCTCTTGTTTGGCTCAGTTGCTTAAGCGTCCAACTTCAACTCATGTCATGATCTCGCAGTTTGTGAGTTCAAGCCCCATGTTGGGCTCTGTGCTGACAACTCGGAGCCTGGAGCCTGCTTCAGATTCTGTGTCTACATCTCTCTCTCTCTGCCCCTCCCCTGCTTGCACTCTGTCTCCCTCTCTCTCAAAAATAAATATCTAAAAAAATAATAATGTCTTAAAATTTATGTAGAGAAAACTAAATATAATAAGACTCACTGAAGTGGAGGCAAAGCTAGGAATCAATTTTAGAGGCAGTTTTGCTATGAGAACTTAATGGCATTGAATCATTTTTTCATTCATCTGTAATAAGAGTATTAGCATATACACTAAACTATTACAAAAATAAATAATAAGGTGTAGAGAATCTCACTGTAAATTTTTAGGTAAAAGCCAAATATTAGCAAAATGAAAACAAACATAATAACATGATTTTGCTCAGTTATATTTGGGCATAGACCAAAAAAGACATGTCACAGAGAAAGACATATACTGTATAATTTCATTCATATATGCAATCTAAGAAACAAAATAAACAAAAAGAGAGAGAGAAACCAAAAAACAGACTCCTAACTATAGAGAACAGATGGTTACCAAAAGGGAGGTGGTGGGGTATCTATGAAATAGGTCACAGGATTAAGAGTACACTTATCTTGATGAGCGTTGAGAAACATATGGAATTGTTGAAATGCTATATTGTACACCTGAAACTAATATGACACTGTATGTGAACCACACTGGAATTTAAAAATAAATAAATAATAAAAATTTAAAATAAAAAAAAAAGACATGTCAGTTTAGATTTAGAAATAATACTGAGTCTTAAAGAGCAAGATAATTTTTACTTTTTTCTTTGTTTAACGTTAAAAGGAAATATCTGATAGGATGGATGGATGGATGAATGGATGGATGGATAGATGGATGAAGAGAGAGAGTGACAGCATTTAGATATAACTGTTATGGGGGAAAGAGACAAATTTCTCATGCAGACAAACTCCAAATAATTTATATAGATACTCTACCCCAAAAGAGGAACAGTACAACTCTCTGTTTCTTAAGGGTGGGTTACATGTACTAGACTTTCACAGGGAAGTAAGGAAGAAAGAGAAAGAGTAACCTTATAGTGAAGGAACCTAATGAACACAACATAGGTGATCAAAGGCAACAATCAACAGTCATAAGTTATGTTGATAGAATGTACCCTTGTTATGATATGATGAAAACGTAACTTTACCTATAGGATCTTCCTCCAACAAAACACATAACCCTGCTCTAATCATGATAAAAACATTAGATGCATTTCAGTAGAGGGGGACATTTTAAAATACACCTGACCAGTGTTCTTTAAAGCTGTTAAGGGCGTCAAAAACAAAAAGGGTTAGAAACTGCCACAAAGTCAGTATAAGGAGTCATTACAACTAATGTAATGTGGTATCTTGGGTGGGATCCCAGAATAGAAAAACGATGTTAGGTAAAGACTGAGGAAATCTGAATAAAGTGTGAACTCATGTTAATAATAATTTATCAATATGGCTTATTAATTGTTAACAAACGTACTATACTATAGTTAACTATACTAACTATATGTGTTAATATGGGAAACTGTATCCCAGGGGATATCTGGGAACTCTAAAAGTCTATTTAAAATATATATATAAATATTTCATATGTCAAGCCAGAGCAAATTATGTCAAAATATCATAGTCTAAATTCAACAGATAATGTCTGTCTGTTCAACTCATTTATGTCTGTGTCTTGTTGATACCAAAGAAAGTAAAAGAAAATTAAATAAAGTAAAAAATTAAGTTAATTAAGTCAGATTCAGAGTGTGTACTAAAAATCTGAATGACTCTTTTTATAAGGTTTTCAGAAGATTGAATATTGTTTCTAGAGAAGTTAGCTCAGCTGCAGTAAAAATGAAACCATATTCATTGGTTTTGCTTCCTCTTTCTGATCCTTATGACTTTTTTTTCCCTTACCTTATTAAACTGGCTACAACTTCCAGTACACTGTTACCTAAAAATGAGCTTTTTCATAGATGAGAATTTTTATGGGAGAGAGACACTGTAGTGTTAGGTTTATAGGTTTATAGTTATACATATTGATGAAATGTATATAAAAGTAGCAGAAGCATAAGAAGATAATCATCAGAATTATACTGTTCAGAGTTTTAGAAGTTTTATCTGTAGTCACTCAACATTAAGTAGATTATAATAAAGTGAAGAGGCTCATTTTAATCCCTAGATTAGCAACTACTTAAAAGATGCAAAAAGATACAGCTAAAAGCCCATCAGAGAAATTAAAATGGAATACTAAAAAAAAATTATTAAAAGAAGGCAAATAAGGAACAGAGGAACCAAAAATAAGTGTATATAAGACAAATAAAAAGCAGATGGCAAAATGGCAGAGTTAAGTTCAACTGCAACAATAATTATATTAAACATAAGCGAACTGAACATTACATAAAAAGGCTGATGTTGTCAAACAGGATATAAAAGTAAGAACCTCATATATGCTCTCTACATATCTTAAATATAAAGATAACAGGTGAGTTGGAAATAAAACAAAAGAGAAAATATTTGATGCATACACTATATATAGAAGAGCAGGGGTAACTATGTTAATACCAGGCAAAGTAGACTTCAAGACAAGAATATGACCTTAGATAAAGAGAAACACCATAATAATAGAAAGGGCCAATACATTTAAATATATATAATAGTATAAAATATGTGCCTTAATATATGTGCCTAATAAACTTCACCATATGTGAAGCAAAGTTGACAGAATGAAAGGAAGAAATAGACAATTCCAAAATTACGGTTGAGGATTTTCATAGTATTTGATAACACAATAAGACAGAAAAAGCAAAAATAAGTGAGGATATAGAAGATAGGAACAAAAATATCAACCACCTTAATCTAATTAACATTTAAAGAAGACTGCCCTCAGTAACTTGAAAATAAACATTCTTTTCAAATTATAAGTTACATGCACCAACTTAGAACATAAGCATGCCATTAAACAAATCTCAGTAGATTTCAAAAGATCCAAATCTTAAATAGTATGTTCTTTAACCAAAGAAGAATTAAATGTTGATGTCATTACAAACAGTTAAAGTAGAACCTTTGTAGGTAAGGCCCACATATTTGGTACTGGTTCCAAAACCTCCCTAGGGGATTCTCATGAGAGCCAGTGTTAAAAACCAGTGATTTTGTCATGGAAGCAACTAGCAAGGTAAACAGCCAAAAGAAATTTAAAAAAATGGTTGCACCTGGTGAGTACAATAACAATGGGAGAGGCAGATCATTACTTTTCACATAAGTTCTCTATTTAAGTTTTTTTAACCGTGTGTATATCACTTTGATAAAAGTTCAAATTTAATACTTAAAACTTCTTCTTCCGAGGTGTGGTCTCCAAGTTCCCTCATGTACGTGGATTCTCCACTGTTACTCTCTATGTCTGATCTCTGTTTTCATCAAGGCACCTATTCTAATTTTAAATTATATATTTATGTGTTTGCAGGTTATTGTTTGTCTCACTCCCTAGCTTCTAAGCTCCAAAGGGGCAGATCCACACCTGTTGTATTTACCAGTATGTACCTAATACCTAGCACACAACAGGTATTCAGTATATACCGGTTAAATTAGTGAATTGTTAAATGCCTGGACTTATTTTTATTTCTTTTTTTTTTTAATTTTTTTTAACGTTTATTTTTGAGACAGGGAGAGACAGAGCATGAACAGGGGAGGGTCAGAGAGAGGGAGACAAGAATCTGAAACAGGCTCCAGGCTCTGAGCTGTCAGCACAAAGCCCGACGCGGGGCTCGAACTCACGGGCCGCGAGATCACGACCTGAGCCGAAGTCGGACGCTTAACCGACTGAGCCACCCAGGTGCCCCTATTTCTATAATAAATATGTATTACCATTACAATATAGTATAATGTATGATGTTATAAAAAGAAAAATAATGTATTTTTAATATAAATATATAAATCAGAGTGAATGTGGTGTCCACATTCATGTTTGCTTAAATTATTTTCCTTGTTCAGTTGTTAAAGATGAAATACAATGCAATTTTCAAGGCTCATTTTACATTGATTAATCAGGCTTTATTGTTTTCTAAGGTCTTATGCTCTTATTTTATACTTGCTTACTCATAAATATTTTTATAAAATCTAAAGGTTTGTAGGGAAGATGGAGACATTAAGATTAAACTTTTGGGGCACCTGGGTGGCTCAGTCAGTTAAGTGTCCCATTTCAGCTCAGGTCATGATCTCACAGTTCAAGCCCCACAATGGGCTCTGTGCTGACAGCTCAGAGCCTGGAGCCTCTTTCAGATTCTGTCTCCCTCTCTCTCTGTCCCTCCCCTCCTTGTGCTCTCTCTCTCTCAAAACTAAATAATAAACATTTTAAAAAATTAAAAAATAAAAAGATTAAACTTTAATATGTTTTAATGTTTATTTATTTATTTTGAGAGAGAAAAAGCGGGGCAGGGGCAGAGAGAGAAAAGGAGAGAGAGTCCTCTTTCTGACAGGCTTCCTTCTGTCAGCACAGAGCCCAAAGAAGGGCTTGAACTCCCTGTGTGATCTTGACCTAAGCCAAAACCAAGAGTCAGATCCTAGGGTTGCCTGGATAACTCAGTCAGTTAAGTGGCAGACTTTTGATTTCTGCTCAAGTCATGATCTCACAGTTTGCGGGTTTGGTTTGTGGACTCAAGCCCTATGTAGGATTCCACACTGTCAGCCTGCTTGGGATTCTCTGTCTCCTTGTCTCTCCTTCTCTATCTGCCCCTCTCCTGCTCATGCTCTCTCTCTCTCTCTCTCTGTCAGAATAAATAAACATTAAAAAAAAAAAAAAAGTTGGACACTTAACCCACTGAGCCACCCAGGCATGCCATAAACCTTCATGTGTAGAAATAACTCTATATGCGTATTACTTTCTGCTTTTTTTGTTAATGTTTTTATTTATTTATTTTTGAGAAACAGAGACAGAACAAGTGGGGGAGGGGCAGAGAGAGAAGGAGACACAGAATCTGAAGCAAGCTCCAGGCTCTGAGCTATCAGCACAGAGCCCGACACAGGGCTTGAACTTATAACCTGTGAGATCATGACCTCAGGGATGCTTAACTGACTGAGCCACCCAGGTAACCTATGTATTACTTTCAAATAGTAGATGGTTTGCTAATTTTCTATGTTTCAGGAAAGATTAATTTTTGGTTTGTTCAAAAAAAATTTCTCACTTATTCTTTGTTGTATGCTGTGTACTCTAATCTCCAGTGACACTAAGTTGACAGAGGTTCATGGGGAGGATGACACCTATTTCAACCTAGTGACCTTTGGAAAACATCTCCCTCCCTTCTGTCTGCTGATCCCAAATACAGTGAATGATGAAAGCCAGTCAATAGTAAGTTTTTTGGATTACTATATTTCTTCAAGTGTTATTAATATTCACAAGGAGAAGATGCCTTAATTTGGGTCACAGCTTTACAAATGTCCTTCTATTCAAACCAAATCACGAGCAGGAGGCATCCAAGTTTGTAATGGACTGGCTTTGATTTTGCAGCACATATGCATGGCCCCTCTATGATGAAGAGCACATGTTTGACGTCCATACTTTATGTCAAACCAAGTAGCACATTCATTTGTCAACAGAAGCCACATTGTCTGTGTCATATTTTAAAAGTTGAGGGACACATTATTTCCCTTGGAATTAAGTGAAATTGAAGACTTACAATAGGCAACTGAGATTTGATTGCACACAAGTAGTAAGAAACATTAAAGCTATGCCAGTTTTTAAAGTTTATCATTTTCTCAAAAAACAACTCCAAAGAAGAAGAAGAAGAAGAAGAAGAAGAAGAAGAAAAGCAAAAAGGAAAACTTTAAAGCTATAGAATAATAAAATCAGTGGTACCATAAGGTCTCTGACTCTTGTAAATGTGTTCTTAGGGGAGTTTATCCTGCAGGAGTACAGGATACTGACTTCAGTTTAAGAAACTGTTGGTTACTCCTACAGGTTTGAAATTACTGAAGAAGTGTTGTTTGACTCAGGCACCAACCCCTCGACACTCAGCACTAACCCAAGCTCTCCCTCCTCTTTGTACTGGGAAAACAGGAGAGGGGTTGTGTGCTCTTTATATGTCAGTGACTTTCTGCTGATTGCTCCTCAGGGCAAGCTAAGGTTTTTGTTGTTTTTGTTTTTTCTGAAGCTCAACTGCAGTAACTTTATATAGAAGCTGATGAAAGGAATTCTGAACTGTCCAGTGTACTTTTTAAGAGTCCATTGGTTAGACAAAATATGAGGAAATGTGGTATATTCTATCACTTTTTTTTTTTTTTGCTTTGTTTCTAAATGGCTATTTAAATACAGATAACAGTGCCTAGGACAAACTGGAGGAGCAGGTCCTGCCACCCTGCCCAGCTCCCCTGCTACCTGATATCACCACTTAGATGACAGAATGGGCGATGTGGTGGAACACACCACATGTGTGCTGGAAACTCCCCCAAGCTGAACCCACAAATGCAAGGAGTAGCTCTCAGGTTGAGAACGGCAAAGGTTGGGACAAATCACTACTTGACATACGCTACTCACATAATTTCACAACCCAGTGGAAAAAGGAACCCCACACAAAAGGAAATAGAAAAAAAGTCAAAGTGAAGGCACTATGTAACATGTAAGTTTTTCTTAGAAGATCAACCTTAGAAATATAAGACATGAATGTGCACCTCAGTTTTATCTATGGAATTCAAATAGATAGTTTTGTTTTTACCAAGATTTCCCAACTGGTTTCTGGTGCGTATGTGTGCATGTGCGCACACACACAAATATACACACTATATATATACATATATATATACATACATATATATACATATTATATATATACATACACACACAAATATATATACTTTTTCACATGAAATATGCCGTTTTCTTAAAATCACTTATGTTTTTATCAACAAGGTTTGCTTTTTGTGTGATTATTCTGTTCAGACATATAAAACTATAATTAATATAAAATAAACCATAAATATTACAAAATTATATGAATGATCATTACAAACAAATGTGTTTAGCACCTATTTTGTAGGTAGCTCATTGCCTCTACTTTATTGCCCTAAGGCAAGTGTTTTAGCTGTCTCTCCTAATTTTTTATTCTTCCAGCCAGGATAAAAGTTTTCAATAGTAAGAAAATTAAGGGTCCTTCTAGGACCAGGGGAAGTTGAGTGATGTAATTAAACAATCACCCAGAAGCCTGGCTTCTGGACCTACAATCTTTATTAATTTTTTAATATATAATTTATTGTCAAATTGGTTTCCATACAACACCCTGTGCTTATCCCAACAGGTGCACTCCTCAATGCCCATCACCCACTTTCCCCTCTCTCCCACCTCCTCCCCCATCAACCTTCAGTTTGTTCTCAGTTTTTAAGAAGCTCTTACGGTTTGCCTCCTTCCCTCTCTGTAACTTTTTTTTCCTCTTCCCCTCCCCCATGGTCTTCTGTTAAGTTTCTCAGGATCCACATATGAGTGAAAACATATGGCATCTGTCTTTCTCTGTCTGACTTGTTTCACTTAGCATCACACTCTCCAGTTCCATCCACATTGCTACAAATGGCCAGATTTCATTCTTTCTCATTGCCAAGTAGAATTCCATTGTATGTATAAACCACATCTTTATCCATTCCTCAGTTGATGGATATTTAAGCTCTTTCTATAATTTGGCTATTGTTGAAAGTGCTGCTATAAACATTGGGGTACAAGTGCCCCTATGCATTGGACCTACAATCTTTAAACGACTAGTGAGAAAACCTGGAAGTTCCCAATAATGCTTCTTATTATAGAAAATTACTTAATCTCTTACAGGCTCCTTTCCCTTCTTATAAAACTAGGGCATTATACAAATATAAAATAGCTAAGTGATTTCTAAGTCCTTTCCACTCTAGAAGTACATAATTCAAAGCTACTAAAATAAATACTTTTAAAATTGAGATTTATATGTGTGTTTACACGCACACATACAGCACACACTGTGGAAGGGAAGGGAATATACAGTGTTTTATACCAGGACTGTGCAGGACATCATTATCGAGACGTTTTGGTGTCTGAAAAAAAAAGTTTCAGGGTGGCATTCGCCCAGCAGAGGGAGTCCTTCTGAAGCCAGTTTCGCGAAACAGTTCCCAATGAGCCTCCCAATTAGCCTCCAGGCGCTTCAGTCCGGATACAAGGGCAGTGTTTGGGGGAACATCATCCCAGCTCAACTGGGGACCCAGCGGAATTTGTATCCCCCGTTGGCGGTCCGAATGGTGAAGGCATTGCCCTGGGGGAAAGCGAGGGTGCGGATGGTGCTATGGCTGCGGATGGGGGTGCTGAAGGAGCCACCCTCTTCTAGCTCACTGCGGCTCAGGTTTAGCGCGCTCCGGCTGCACTCTGTGCGCAGCCCCCGGAAGGTGCCGTGGAGGTTCCCTGGCATGTCATCCCTACTCGCGGGCTCCGGCTGTAGCCGGAGCCGCTTGGGGTCGCGGCTCTGCAGCGCTTCATCGCAGCGCTCGGAAATCTCCCTCAGGATGGCGTCCACTTCCGCGCAATCCTGCCCCGCAGCACTGAACAACTCCTCCAGGCTCCTTTTGGCTGTCGCCTTGAGCAGGAAGGGTTCGGCTGTCGACCCGCAATCCCGGGACTGCGTGATCATCAGCTTCTACAAAAGATGGAGGGGCGCCAAGCTGGGGCAAGCCGGACTCTCTTGGTGCGGGGTGCGCAAAGAAGACCTGGGTCCCTTTCGAACTCCGCGGACTCCGATGCAAGCTGCCAGTGGCTCAGCAAGCTCCCAGCAGCCTCCACCTGTCTCCCAACTCTCTCTGGGTCCCAATTCTGGGGACTGGGGGAGGGGTGCACAGGAACATTTCCGACGTCCTGCAATGACCCACACTCCCGCGCCCCACTTACATCCAGCACCGAGGCCAGGTGCCGGGTCCGGCTGGCAAGTTCCTTCAGTTGCACGTTCCGCTCTTTGAGCGAGGCGATCTCCTCCTGCTTCTGGGTCAGCGTCACGTGCAGCTGCAGGAGGAGACCCAAACATTAAAAGGTAGGCCACTGTGGTCGGTCTCATCTGTATACTCTGCATGAATTATACCAGGGGTCTAACATCTAATCTGGAACTGGGGGCCGAAGGGCATTTACACTGGTGAGAATAATAATCGCTTTTGTTTATTTGACTTTTGTTTGTTTTTACAAAGCACTTGGACAAAATGTATCTTGATCCTCCGTGTACTGTGGTGGTGAAGAGGACGAACTTGGGCAACAAGCAGATCCAGGTTCTGCCTCAGAAGTTCAATCTTCCTATACCTCAGGTTCCTCATCTGAGAAATGGGACTACTATCTTGTTCAGTGATTGTAAGTATTAAATGAGAAGAGAAAGTAAATGGATAAGCACAATATCAGGCATATAGGAATGCTGCACTAAATACTGGTGTCTGGCGGGATTATTCCCACTTACTGCGGTTGGAAACAGGAGAGGCCCTGGAGCAATCGCAGTTCTGTGAAGCCCTCGCCCCGCCCATCCACTGGTTTTGCCTCACGGAGGGACACCTGCCAGCTCCTGCCACCCCCACTTCCGCCCGGAGCTCCATACCCAGTCCCCACCCCAGGATTCCTGGAAGCCAGCCCAGTGTCCCTACTTGGTTATTCTCAACGAGCGCGTCCCCCAATGCCCTCTGGTTCTGGTCGGCCACTTCCTTCCAGTACTGCTCCGGCCGGGGCACGTCTGGAGGGGGCAGCGGCGGTGACTGCAGTGCCCTTGGGTCCAGCGGCGGAGAGAGACAGGGCCCAAATGGCAATACGTTGCCAGGAGTGAAGGGAAAATCTCCGCCGGTCAGAGGAGGCGACATCAAAGAGGATGAGTCTGAGGAAGAGTGGGAGCTAGGTTTGCAGCCTCAGACGCGTGCCCAGCTAGCTACAGGGACAAGACGCCACTCCGGATGTAGGATTTGTGGGAAGATCTTGTTAAGTAAAGCACCCCTCACTCTGCAATCCCTACGATTCCCAGGCCCTTTCTAATATCTTCCTCATACACAGCAGGCACTCAATATATGCCTGTTGAGCTGATCTGAATAGAATCGCCACCGTGGCCAAGACAAACCTGCCCGAAGTCACACCGGTCCGCTGTTCTGTACACTCTTGTCACCCAGCCTCTCCCTGACCACATCACAGCGTAGGGCTCCCTCTCCCAGAGCTCAAACCGACAAGCTGAGAAAGCTCTAGAGATGCAGCGATTCATCTTCTCGGTGAGAAAGGGTGGAGTCTCATAAATACGCAAGGGCCTGACCCATTGAGGAGTTACTGACGACGTCGACAGGTGCTGGGTTTACCGCCTTCGCCGCCACGAAACCGAAATCTAAACTAGTTTGATTTTCGGAGTGGGGGAACACCTCTGCCTCCTTTATTTAACTGCAAGGAGACTGCACTTGCCTGCAATGAGATCATCCACTGTGTCTCTGAAATCCTGCAGATCAAAGTCCGCAGCAGTTTGCAGGGACTGGTTCTGGAAAAAAAACGGAGGTGTAAACTAGTTAATGTCAATTCCAGCAGGTCTGAAACTCGTTCCAGACCGAGTGTCGTCCTCCCGGACTTGGCAGCGGGTCTGCACGCCCTCTCGTATGTTCGCAGCCAAGCCTCATACCTGAAAATCAAAGCCCCATTCCAGGCTTGGAATCCAGCAGGCTTGCACTGTCATGGTAGGGAGCGGGTGACTCGAAGCAGGGACCCGGCTCCAGAGGGTTCCGAAGGGCGCCGAAACTGTGCAGGCTGTTTGAGGCATGGGTCCTTCCGCGCATCGTCTTGCCCCCGTCCCCACCTCCTGCAGCCCGCTGCCCCTGAGCCGCCTCATTGGCCCGCCACCAGACAACCAGCTGTCTCCGTGAGGTCCGTTGAGTTCTTCCAGCTCTCTCTGCACCTCAGTTCAACTTACCTCCGACCCGCCACAGAGCTAGTGCCCTAAGAGAGTGGGTGTGCGTACGCTCCGTCTTTCCTCCCAAGACCCTACAGCGTGGAGTGTCTCCAAAGAAATAACTTGAGGCTATATATCCCGCCAAGGTTCGGTCACAGCTAAACCACCTTCTCCCCATAAGGGAGGGAAAGGTAGGCTATGAAGAAGGGGCAGGGATGGTATGGAAACCGTTTCTGTTCAGCACCCAAGTGTGGACTCTATTCCTCTTTTGTTTCTCAGTAAGAAGTTTACTTTTCCTTTACACTGTGATGCACCCCAACATCCTGCCACCTGGTTCCTGCAAGGTGCCTGCGCGCGGCTGGCAGCCCCTGGACATTCTTATTCCCTTAATTCGTGGACATTTAGAGTTGACAAACTCTTTTACACAGAGTCCCTATGTTAATTTCCACGCCAATGTAGGAAGCAGGCAGGACCCAGGAAGTGACTCCAACCCCTTTGATAAAGAATCTCGAGCTCAGAGAAATTGAATTGCCCCAAGTCATCCAACTCCAAAATGTAACCAGAGAGAATGATGGTGACTAGTTCAGTCTTTTTTCCTCTATGCCTCACTGCCTCTAGCTTTCATCTTTTTTAAGGAGAGCCTGGCTTCCAATGAACACAGCACTGGAGAAGAGGAAAGAAGATTCTCAAGGCACATGGTGTGAGGGAAGGTATCTAGTATGCCCATAAGAAATATCTATTCTATTGATTCCACTATTATCGATTGATTGATTCCTTTGGGTTAATCATACTCATCTCCCCAAAGCTTTTGTTTACTATTCAAATATTGCTGAGAAGAGGAACCTAGTCTGGCCCTCATCTCAAAGAAAGTACAAGTATCAGCTTTCCTCAAGGAGGAAAACTTCAATCCAGGAGGCCTCAAGCACCAGTTGGGAACTGAGGCTATATGGGGCAAAGTAGCTTAGAAAGGGCTCAGACAAATCCTGAAACATTCTGTCCTGGTTGAAGGAGCTGCCTCAAATGAAACCAGACTCATTTTCCAAGGGCGGAAAGGTCCTCCTCTTAGTAGAGATTCAGCTAAAGATCTTACCATGAGGAGACTTGAGGCCAACACGAGAACTGGAGCCCAGGAAATGCTTCCTTGCATGCTTTCCCAGGTCCTTGGCTCATTCTGGACATCAAATACTTCTAGAGAGCTTCCTCTCTCTGTTCACCTTACCCAGCAGGAAGGAGGCTAGGAAATTTGACCTGAATGTGCATTGCCCAGAGTCTTCCCAGGGGATCTTCCTCTAAGTGGTCTCTTTCTTTCTGTACCAGCTCTGTCTTCTCCAGGAAAAGTTCTGGACCTCTTGGTTCATCTGGTAGGAGCTCTGTGCTTGAAACTTTGAATCCTACCTTCCCAATTAAATACAAATCTGGCATTTTCCCAAACTACAATGGCAGCGGGGGGACAGGGGAAGAGGTTAATACACAACATGATGTAAATTTTAAGTTGTGAATACTCAAGCAAAAATTCAACAAGATCCTGCTTGGTTTTCATTACTTGCAAAATACGCATGTTGGAATAAGGGAGTGATTGGGCCTCTGGGTCAGTTGAAAGATGCTCAAGTTTTGTCTTTCCTTATTTGAGCATCCAGATATAAAAAGAAAAAATAAAATGGCATCTACAGGGCAATGCCCACTCTCACCACTTGCCTTAACAATCTGCTCTCAGTGGTCACCTACCCTGAGTCCATCTGGGCTCTAACCCAATTCCAAAGGCACTTAGGGGAAGCCTGGAAAGCTGTGTTCCACCACTAACCTCGGTTCTGGGAGGTGGTCATATCTTTTGGAATGTTCAGTGCTGGGCATTTCCCCACGGACCCCATGTGCCAAGGGCCTGCTGCTGGGAAGCTGGAACCGACACTTTTCCTGTAGGTTGCAAGTAGCTAAGACCTCCTGTCCTTCTGGGCACTTCTTATCCCACTGATGAGCCAACCAGGCTTCTGGCTTCCCAGACACCAGTGCTGGGAGGCTCCATCATCTACCCCTGGCAAGTGGTAGAAGTCGGATGGGAGGAAGAAAATAGGTTTTCGAGGAAAAAAAAAAGTCAAAATACCTCTTTGCCCCATGAGGGTAAGTGACACGAGCCTTTGCAGGGGGAGAAAATGCCTTTTATAAAGGGCCCAATTGCTGAAGGGCCATCTCTGCAAAGAGGAACGTTTTCTGTCAGATTTCTTCCAGAGTTCTTTGAACTTGGTCCCTCTTCCCCTAAATGTAAACTCTTTTCGTCTTTTCCAGTCTTGATCGAGTAGTTATCCTCCAATCTTCACACTCCTTAGATACCCAGGGAATGAAAACTGTTAGTGAATAGCCAAGAAGGGAATGTGGGGGCACTGACAGGGCAGGTACCAGGTACCCAGCTCTTAAATTTGCTCCCACCTACTCGCCTGGTTCCTCAGTGCGCAATCTCCACATTGCTTTGTCACAGCTCCAGGGAAAAGATGGGGAGAACGGGAGACCCCTTCCCAGGAGGGTAGTCCTCCAAGTGAGCCCCTCTGTTCCAGGTTGGTCAGAGCAGCTCTGAGAATACGGCCGTCGCCACGGACTACGAGACAGGAAGAAGTTCCGGTCCTTGGGGCTGAGATTCCAGCACTACGTCTGCCCCCACTAGCCAAACGTGCCTGCGCTCCCCACTTGAGATGAGCCTTTGCGGAAAACGAACCCTTGACTCCTGAGTCGGAATCGGGGCTGTTCGGCTTCCAGAGTGAGGGGAGATACCTGCAATGCAGCCAAGTCACCACTAGGCGGCGCGTCGGACCCGAGTAGCGAGGAGCAGTCGGCGAGGTCCTGCAGGTCTATGGTGGTGAGCGCTGCGCGGGTAGAACCGGAGACACGCGCGGCGGACCCTGAACCTCCCGGCCAGGTCTCGCCGCTGGCATCCCCGCCAGGACATCCGGGCCCCGGGAAGAAAAGCGCTTCCCAGCCACGCGTGCCCCACCCACCCGGTTTGGGGAACCCGAGGGATCGCGCGGGAGCCACTGGGCTCACCTGGCAGCGCAGAGACCTCCGCGTCCCGCCGATCTTCGTAGACCGACACTGGGCTGCCGCCGCTGCAACCAGGCAAGAACTTCCGCGGAGGGGCGAACTACCGGACACAGACACGGTGAGCATGGATCAGCCCCGGGGACCCGGAGCGTACGGACCCTGCCCGGCACCGGCCCGCAGCCCCACCTTCTTCTCCAGCTTCCCGGGCTTGCTGAAAGGCCGGCCCCGCAGCTCCAACATCCTGTTGGGGCAGATGCTGTCGAAGGCTCGGCGTCCCGCCGCGGCGCCCCCGCACGACTGCATCCTGTCTCCCCTGCCGCTTCGGCCCAGGAGCCAGGCGCCGGTTATTCGGAGGCGGCGACAGGGGCTGGGTTGGCGACCCAAACTCAGCGCTCCGCCTGGCGCCAGCAGGGGAAGGCGCGTGGCCGGGTTGGAGGCGAAGGGTGGCTGTAGAGGTGTGGAGGGAGGGCCGAGTGGAGAGGGAAGACTCGCCGAGCGGGAGGGGCAGCTCGCGCCTGAGCGCCAGAGGTGGCGCCTTCGGCCCGTGACAATCTGCGCGCGGGCGGAGGCGTTAAACCTAACCTGGCAACGCAGATTCCCCTGGGAGCTGCGAGCGCGCGGCCCCGGCCCGCGAGCGCCCTTTTGGTGAGCGTTGGCGCCGCAGCCTCCCGGCTGTGCCAGAGGAAGGGAGGGAATGAGGGCGGAGGAACCCCACTGGTCCCTAACTGGGCACCGCCTTCCGGCTTTTGGGCAGCAGAGATGGAGAAGTTAATGATTCTTACTTCATTTTCTTCCCACCCCAACCATAAGGCACGAAATAAACGCAGAGTAACACTCGCCAAAGCCAGACCGCCCTGTAGGATTTGGTGGGGGTGTAGAATGATGGCAGGACTCCCCAGAACTGCCCCCACATTAAAGAAGACCCTTCCCGGGGCGCCTGGGTGGCGCAGTCGGTTAAGCGTCCGACTTCAGCCAGGTCACGATCTCGCGGTCCGTGAGTTCGAGCCCCGCGTCAGGCTCTGGGCTGATGGCTCGGAGCCTGGAGCCTGTTTCCGATTCTGTGTCTCCCTCTCTCTCTGCCCCTCCCCCGTTCATGCTCTGTCTCTCTCTGTCCCAAAAATAAATAAAAAACGTTGAAAAAAAAAAATTTAAAGAAGACCCTTCCCCCAAGGCTGGGGGCGCACTTCTGGTCTTGATTTACCGACTTGCACGTGTTTTCTCTGGGCTTGATACTCTGTATACCTTGCCCCACACTTTCCGGGGCAGAGACGTCTGGGTACAGCCTTTAAAAGAGGGTCAATAAAGGAAAAGCGACATCTACAAATTCTCCACCCGTTTCTGAAAATGGCACACTGGACGATCCAAAATCCCCTAAAACCCTAGTCTCTTTCTCCCCCAAGGGCTTATCTGTCCACCTGTCCACCGCACATTTGGAAGTTCTCTGTACTGCTGACATTGCTTGCTCTGGGAAGTCTTGGCTGCCTTTTCCCAGCCCCAAGCCTCTCCCAGGAAGGGGCGTCTCTAAATTCCTGGGTGAGGGATCTCTGTCAGGACCACTCATATCTATCCAATTTGAACAATCATCTAAAATTATTTTTGTAACCTCCCATTGGGCACCTTGTTTGTATCTTTTTTTTTCTTTTCAAATTTTTATTTAAATTCTAGTTAGTTGACATACAGTGCAATATTGCTTTCAGGAGTAGAATTTAGTGATTCATCACTTACATATAACACTCAGTGCTCATCATAACAAATGCCCTCCTTAATGTCCATCTAGCCCATCCCCCACCTCCCTCCCTCAACCCTCAGTTTGTTCTCTATCTTTAAAAGTCTCTTAAGGTTTGTTTCCCTCTCTTTTTCTCCACACCCATATGTTCATCTGTTTTGTTTCTTAAATTCCACACGAGTGAAATCATATGGTATTGTCTTTCTCTGACTGACTTATTTTGTTTAGCATAATGAACTTTAGCTCCATTCACCTCAATCAATGCAAATGGCAAAATTTCATTCTTTTTGATGGCTGAATCATATTCCAATATGTACACATACCCCACATCTTCTTTATCCATTCGTCATTTGGTAGGCATTTGGGTTCTCTCCATAGTTTAGCTATTGTTGATAATGGTGCTATAAACATCTGGGTGCATGCACCCCTTCAAATCTGTATTTTTGCATCCTTTGTGTAACTACCTAGTAGTGCAGTTGCTGGATCGTAGGGTAGTTCTATTTTTAACTTTTTAAGGAGCCTCCATACTGTTCTGCAAAGTGGCTGTAGCAGTTTGCATTCCCATCAACAGTGCAAGAGGGTTCCCCTTTCTCCACATCCTGGTCAACACCTGTTATTTCTTGTTGTTAGACCAGACAGGTGTGAGGTGGTAGCTCATCATGATTTTGATTTGTATTTCCCTGATGATGAGTGATGTTGAGCATGTTTTCATGTATCTGTTAGCCATCTGGATATCTTCTTTGGAAAGATATCCAAAGAATATGTGTCTTCTGCCCATTTCTTAACTGGATTATTTGGGTCTTTTTTGTTTTGTTTTTATTTTAGAGAGAGAGCATGAGCCAGGGAGAGGGGCAGAGAAAGACAGAATCTCAAGCGAATTCCATGCTGAGTGTGGAACCCAAGGCACATGACCCTGAGATCATGACCAGAGCCAAAATCAAGAGTCGGACACTCAAAATACTGAGCCACCCAGGTGCCCCTGGATTATTTGTTTTTTGGGTGTTGAGTTTGATAAGTTCTTTATAGATTTTAGATACTAACCCTTTATCCAATATGTCATTTGCAAATATCTTCTCCCATCCCATAGGCTGCCTTTCATTTTTGTTGTTTCCTTCATTGTGCAAGCTTTTTATCTTGATGAAGTCCCAACTGTTCATTTTTGCTTTTGTTTCCCTTGCCTCAGGGGAGACATATCTAGTAAGAAATTGCTCCTCCTGAGGTCAAAGCGGTCGCTGCTTATGTCCTTCTCCAGTATTTTGACGATTTCCTGTCTCACATTTAGGTCTTTCATCCATTTTGAATTTATTTTTGTGTATGGTGTAAGACAGTGGTCCACTTTCATTCTTCTGCATGTTGCCGTCTAGTTTTCCCAACACCATTTATTGAAGAGACTGTTTTCTTTCCATTGGATATTCTTTCCTGCTTTGTTGAAGGTTAGTTGACCATACCTTGTTTGTGTCTTATACGGACTAATATTAGCGAAAATCTTCTTTTGAGGTGGCATAATCCTTTTTATTTGCATCTATTATCTGGGTTAATAAAGACATCCCTTATACTAATGGAGATGATTCTACAATAGTAGAATTAGAATAGACTTAGAGACTTTTTTGACCCATCTATAGATGTGGGGACCCAGTTGAGGTGAGGTTAGGCAGGTAGAGTTGGTGTGGTATCACTGATGGAGAGGAGCTCTGGCTTTAGGGTCAGAGTGCCTGAGGATTGGAACCAGGATCCACCAGATCAGTGAACCCCAGATCTTTAGGAAAAGCACTTGGCTGGCTCAGTCAGTTGGAGCATGCAACTCTTAATCCTGGGCTTATGAATTTGAGACTCACGTGGGTGTGGAGATTCCTTTAAAAAAATACAATCTTTTTTGTTAAAGGAAAAGCATAACACTGACTTCAAAGAGGTGCTATGAAGATGAGATCATTTATGTCATGCAACTAGTGCTTGTAAGTTAATATTATTGCTGTTGTTTTAAGGAAGCTTTTCAGCTACACCTCTAGCCTCCCACAACCTAGTCCTGGCTCTTCTGGTTCCTGAGTAGCCTAGTCACTAGCCAGTCCATCCTCCATCCCTATCCAACTTCCCAATCTGTAAGAGGAGTAGGAGAGCTCTTAGTATTGCGTTTTGGGGAGATCTCTACACATGGAGACCAATCCCAGATTTTGCTGAATACACTCATTTCTCATCAGTGAGTTCCAAAGCATAGTATAAAAATAGAACCATTGTACACAAAAATGTGGCAAAAAGAGCTAGAATAGCATGCATATGTGACTCCTAATCTAGATGATTCTGGCACCAACTCACCCATATCAATGTTGGCTGAGTGATGGAGTAAAAACAACTTCTCCCCAAAGTCACTCTTTTGTAGAAGAGCCAGTGGCCCTACCTCCACCCTCAATAGCCCGACTGAGGGCTCTAGATATTTTGGGACTTGAATCAGATGATATGATTTTCCTTTTCAGCATCACAGACCAGCTTTTCCTCAAACAGCTTGGGGATCACCACTTCCCTATCACTGAGAAAGTTCCTGGAGGCAGAGAAGGGATCTGAAGAGCTCAGAGTAAGTGCTCCTAGTGCTGGAGAGGATGGGGAGGATGCTTGTGAAAACACGTACAAGGTAGTTTCTCCAAATCTGCTTTGAGCTGTTTGCTTTTCCCCTATATAGTTTCTATTGAATGGAAGACACTGAATAGATAACTTGTCTCACTTCTACCTCAGGAAGAAGGGGTTTTATTTTTGAGCATATCCACAAACCTCTAAGTGGGGGATGTTGAGCAGTGTGGCTGAGGGTGGGACTCTGGAGTCCAATCAACTGCCTTCACATCCTGGTTCCTCTACTATTCTTTACCCACTATGTGGGCCAGTGTTCTTCTATGGAAAATGGGATAATCAACTCGGCCTCATAGTATTGGAGGATTAAAATAATGAATGCTGAACACAGTGCCTGGTCCATTTAAGCACTGAATGATAGCCATGATTACTATGTCATTGTTATTCTGGGCTCACATGCAGCAGGTGTAAGACATATGTAAACTGTTGAACCAAGTGACTGCAGGGTAAATGGCCGTATTTATAGTGGTCACAACTGCCTGCAATGCCTTCATTCCCAACATCTGTTAGTTGCCAGGGTAGCTCTTGCTTTACCCTAGTTCATGGGCATGTATAGTCACCAAAGCTTGCCAGCTGGGCATCCTCTGCACCCCAGCCCCTCCAGACAGCATGGCCTGCTGTGGGTTCTATTCAAGTTCACATCCCACCTTCCCTTTGGACCTCTGGGAATGAGCAGTCCTCAGCCTCATAAGAGGGTCACAGGATACAGGCCTATAAGGGACCCTCAGACCTGGTGTTCCCACATAGGTATGCTAACTACAGAGTGGATTGAAGGGAGGCAGGACCCTTCCATCGTTAAGGACAGCCTCTATTCCCCAACTGCTTTCACCTTCCTTCCCTTGAGATAACACGGGCAATCCTAGCATTCAGACAAACCAACACAGATAAGTCTTTTTATTGGGGAAAAATTCGGATCTCTCATGTGCTCTTAGGAAAATAAATAAACAAGGAGATGCTACACTATTTGCAACCTGCAGGATGACCTCGTGATCAAGTAGGAGCCCTGAACCCCTCTGTGGGCCAAAACTGTACTCCTTCAAAGCAATGGGAGAGGTCCAGCAGCTGGGCTAGGATAAAAAAGGAAACCAAAGGTCTCTTTCATTTCAATTTCGGGGACAGGCTGCACTTCTCGCATATCTGGAAGGGCAGCATGTGAGTCAGGGAGGTTTCGTTTATGGCCACCAGTAGCTGCAGCTTGCTCAGGCAGTCCTGCAGTGCGGCCTCAGGGTGCCCGCCTAGGCGCAAGTCCACCGGGCGCGGGAGCTGGAGCATACGGTCGGCCAGCGCCAGACAACAGATGGCCAGCAGGGAGGGAGTATAGCTGGTGAAGGCATAGTCGGCCAGGCTCAGTTCCGCCACGCCGCGGGCCAAGGCTTGTGCCTCCAGGGCTTCGGAGACTTCAGCCTGCCCGGCCTCCACGCGGGCGTGAGTGAAATGCTCCAAGAAGAAGCTGATGGTTGGTGCGCCGAGACTGAAGTGCAGTTTGTGCAGCACGATGCACTCGAGGTTGCAGAGTTGCTGCCGGGAGAAGGCACCGCAGCACAGGGCCAGGAGCTGCTTCACGCGTGGCGGGTGCACCTCCACCTGTTAATACAGGGGCGTTCAGACCCCGCAAAGCAGCATTCAGGGCCGGACGCCCACCCCCGTATGAAATTCCGGAGAAAACCAGCACTCCCTCTGTCCCCCATCCCTTCCAGCGAGATAGCTGGGCCGTCGCCTCTGCGTTACTTCCACTTTAATCACCTGGGGTATAGTTCCAGCGTAGTTTCTCTAACTGGACAGTAGTCCAGCTAAAAAAAGGTTTGAGAAGTTTTAAAGACTTTTCCCCCCGGGAGACTAGAATAACAAGGCTACCAAGAGCTGTTGGGACTTACTCTTGGGACTGACTTCAGCCTATTTCTTTGGGGGCCGGGTGAAAGGACTGTTGGTTGGGGGTGGGGGGAAACGGTCAAGTTAAAGCTGTGGGGTGCATACGTTTGGAAATGTATAACAAAATTAATTCAGAAAGCCCAGCACTAAGTCATGTGCACTTGGAAAGCCGGGTGGTGACCAGAGAGTGGCCAAGAGTTTGGCAGTCCCATAAGACCCCGTGTGCAAGTACCTGTTTGCAAGCGATGAGCAGGGACGTGACCCCCAGCAGCTGGAAGCAGTCTGCAGCCACAGGGGTGGTGGTAAGAAAGCGGTCCAGAGTGTTCACCGCCAGGCACAGCGATTCGAAGGAGAGACGGAATTGGCGATGCACGGGGATCAGCCAGCTAAGCAGCTTACAGCGGGATTCCGCCGTTACCTGCCGGGAGGGAGGTGGGGGGAGGACCGGCTGAGCCTAGCGCAAAGAAGGTCTGCGTCAGGGACCAGCCAAAAAAAACCTAGGGAGCTTCCCTGGAGGAAGGCACAAAGGAGAAACGTAAATGCGCTGGTAACTGGGGAAAAACGGGGCAGCGCTGCTGCGCAGAGAGCAATGGACGGGCAAGGGGCCGGAATGCTCACATTCGTACCTGGCCCTCGGGCCGCGTGTGTATACACATTACCTTGTGTAATCCTCAGATCAATTCAGTGAGAGGAAGGGGCCCCTACTATTCAGATTAAGAAACAAGCTCAGAATTGTTAAATAGCTTGCCCGGGGTCGGGAGGAGTCCTTACTCGAGCCTAGAAACTTTCTTGACTCGTCTGCATTCTACCGTGTCCCCGCTAACCAGTATGGAAACTTCGGACAAGTCACTTAAGCCATCTAGGCCCCACTCTTCTCCATTTGTAAAATGAGGACGGTGACCCGGTCCTCCAAAGCCCCTTCCCGCTTGGACTGAGAACCTCCGTGATCGCAGGCGGGGGCGCTGCGGAGAGCAAACAGCAGAAGAAAGAGCAAGAGGAGAGGCGGTGGGGAGCTCGCTCTACCAGCGCCTCACTTGTGGCTGCCGCGCCAGCGACTCCCGCGGGTGGAAGTGGCTCTCCCTCGCCTTGCGGAAGACGTAGCAGCTCTGACCGTAGTCACGGAAGGTCTGTAGATCTAGCTGCTCCAACTGCTGGGCAGGAGCAGGTAGGGGGCTGCAACCTAGCGCCGCGGAAGCTGCTGGACTATCTGCACCATCAGATCCGGAGCTGGGAGACTCGAACACGTCGCAAACACCGGAGTCGCCGGGGAGTGGGCACGGGCTCAGTGGCTGCAGCGGCTGCTTCCTCCGGAGACGTGGGCGCCTGTTCTTCTTCACCGGGGCGCGGAGGTTCTGGTCGTCCCGCCTCCTAGCCCGGGCGGCGGGGCTCACGAGATTCGTGGGGCAGGGGGTCACCATTATGCAGTCTGGTGGCCGCTCGGTGATTCCCCACCTGCGGGGAACCGGAGGCCCTCAAGAAAGTGCGAAATAGGCTGGCGAAATCGGCGGCGAGGCCCTAAGTACTCGGCGGGCTTCTGCCCTCTACCACACCCCCGGCTTCTCACTGGCTGATTACTGAGCGGCACGAGGCCGAGTTTTCCCGGCTAAAGAACCGCTTCGGAGCGAGCGGCTGGCAGCGTCCGGCTTGCGCAGCCCGCAAGGGAGAGGAGGAGCTACTCGAGTACGAGCGCAGCAGCGGGGAGTTGCTAGCTCCGCGCGCGTCCTGCGTTACCCAGGTAACCCAGGTTAGCAGCTTGAGCGTGCGCGCCTCCAAGGGTGGGGGCGGGGCGGTGGCCTGGCCAGGAGAGCGCAGAGTACCGCCCAGGGGCTCAATTGCTCCCGGGAAAAAGATTCCGCGGCTGTCGCCGAGTCCTGGTCCGGATAATCTCGTACGTGCTAGCGCTTTCTACGCAGCCTCTAATCCAGGTTGGTAATTTTGCAAAAGTTAGCTTCCGAACTCCAAACGAAGCCTCCAACTAGAATCCTGTCAGCACAGGAGTTTTCTTAGTAACCCATACAAGCAGTAATTCTAATTCGACTGCGTTTGTAATTATTTTTTTTTGGCGGGACCCCAGGACCCGGGTAGCCCTCTTTGCGCCCCTCTCGGGGAGCAGAGCCTCCGCAAGTTCCTCTGCGCTACGTATCTGGGAGCTACTCCAGCCAGCCAGGCAGGCAATAGTGCTGAAATCAACCAGAAAAATGGCCCCGCGAACGTCCGACTGCGGATTTGCAGTCCTATAACATTTGCTCCGCCCTTGCCACCCCAAACCAAGTAAACTGGAGCTGTTACGAACATAACATGGTTGGAGGGTTGCATTGCTAGCTTGATCGAATTGCTCACGGCCTTTTCTGTTTTAGGTCATTAGCTTCTAACCCGCTCCCCGGGGCAGCTCAATCCTCCTTGATTATTCCCTGCTCTCCGTTTTTGCTCCTTCAGAAACTCAAAAAAATAAAGCTGGAACCAGAAGCGGAGTGCCCAGGCAGGAAAGACTGGACTGGATGTGGCAGTTTCCTCAGGGCACTGCTGGTTTGGTTCCTAGCTTCCTGTCCTGGTAGAAGCTGGAGTCTTCTGCCTGAGAGAACCTTCCTAAGGGGCTCGTATCCTGAGGAAAAGGGGCACAAGTAGCATCTAGTCAGCGTTGTAGGCATTTCTCAGTGGCAGAAAACCCACAACCCTCAGTTTGATGAACTTTCCAGAAGAACTCCAAGAAGTGAGGTTGCTAGGTAAGGCAAGAGCAGGTTGAGCCATTCCCACCTCATGTCAGAAGAAAGCAGAGAAATGTGTATAATCAAATTTAAATCCCTGTCCCTGGAAATTTAGTTGCATGTGGGGGTTTTGACTCGTAGAGATGCAGGAAAGAGAAAAGAGACAGATTTTGGGTTCTGGTAAGTTTTACTCCTATTTCCCTGTAACTGAGCAAGGTCTTTAGTTATAGACCTAAACAGTGTCATTTGTAACTTGAGAGATGAGGTAAGAATCACCGGTCTTTCAAGATACAGGTGCTAGGACTTGTTGTCTTCTCTCAAGCTTTTGCTGGGGGACCATTATGGGAGGAGCAGTTAAATCTGTGGAGAGGGCTCAGATGTCAGACTTTTTCCTTGAGAAGCTTTCTGGATGAGGAGGAAGGACCTAGGAATTCTGAGCCTTCTTATTAACCCAGATGTCCATTTGGTACAGTGGAAGGAGCACAAAGTCAACTTCTAGGGTCAATATTGTTGCTCCCATTTATTGGTCATCCTGGGCTAGCTGTTTACATTCTCTGAGCCTCTGTTTCCTCATTTGTTAAATGTGGTGGTTAATACTTGGCTTGAGAGTCAAGTGAAATAAGTGAAAACTCAAAGTCCTTTTTGTTTTTTGTTTTTTTTTTTTAAAGATTTTTTTTTTAATTTTTTTTTCAACGTTTTTTATTTATTTTTGGGACAGAGAGAGACAGAGCATGAACGGGGGAGGGGCAGAGAGAGAGGGAGACACAGAATCGGAAACAGGCTCCAGGCTCCGAGCCATCAGCCCAGAGCCTGACGCGGGGCTCGAACTCACAGACCGCGAGATCGTGACCTGGCTGAAGTCGGACGCTTAACCGACTGCGCCACCCAGGCGCCCCTCAAAGTCCTTTTTGAACATGAAGTAGGGGGGTCACCTTAAAGCCTTCATTGGGAAGTCAATATCACCCTGGAGATACTGTGAAAAAGCAGAAGGGTCATTTTATCCACTTGTGGATGTGAGGCTAGTGTCTGTAGTTAACTCCCAACAGGCAGTACCTGAGCTTTGTACTGATGGGTGATATATTTCTTGGTATTTGTGGACTGCCTGTGATGCCAGGTCTAAGACAGTTATGAGGGCTTCATGAGTCCTGGGGTGCCTGGCTGGCTCAGTTGGTGGAGCATGCAATTCTTAATCTCAAGTTGAGCCCCAAGTTGGGTGTAGATATTAAGAAAAAAGTTTCCGGGGTCCTTCCGTCACAGAGCTGGCACTCTAGTGGGAGAAACAAAGAACCACTTGTCACATTTCAAAAATTATTGTGATAGAGGATCTCCTGGGTGTAGGCTTGACAAATAAAATACCGGACACCCAGTTAAAATGAAGTGTCAGATAAATTTTAGCATGAGTCTGTTTCAAATATTCCATGGGACACATTTATACTGACAGATTGTTATTTATCTGATATCCAGATATTTTGTGGGTCATACTTAAACTAAAAGATCATTGTTTATCTGAGATTCAAATTTAACTGGGCCTTATAACATCTGGCAGCCCCATCTGGGTATCATGGAGCCCATGGTAGAGCTAACTGACCTGGTCTGGAAAGGCTTCCCATGCAAGTGATGGTTAAGCTAAGACAGAAGGTGGGGGGCTTGAAAGAAGAGAAGAGGGATTTGGGTGACAATTCCCCACAAAAAGGAATAGGATGTTGGAAGGTCTGAAATTATGGCTCTTGTAACATTCTAGGGTCTACCTGATAAGGAATGGCTGGAACACAGAGTTGTAAGGGAGAGAAAAAGTGAGATAATCGTTAATACTGACCCAAAACTTGTATGTCTGGTACTGTTATGATCCATATGAATATTATTATAGTATTTAATCGTCACGACAACTCTATGAGATAGATTCTATTATTGTCCTCATTTTATAGATAAGAAAATTGAGGAGTAAGAGGAAAATTAATTCGGCCAAGGTCCTACAGAGAGTAAAGGGTAGAACAAGGATTCAAACTCAGCCTGGCTCCCTGTTCCATAATCACCATGATACTGTTTCAACAGCAAGGTCATGCAGTGTCTTGAAGGTACATTAAATGCTAAAGACTTTACCTGAAGCCACTGAAGAGGTCTTAATCAAAAGACAGAAAATCTGTCTTTTGTTTTAAAAGATTATTCTGGCTGATGTGTGGAAAATGGATTGTAGGGAAAAAGACTGGAGGCCATTTAGATGCAGTATTTGTGGTATGAACAATATGGTCCAAGTTAAGGGCTTTTTATTTTTCTTATGAGGAGTCTTTAAAATTAATTTCTCTTTTCTAATTTGAGACCTGGGTGCAATGCACCTTAAAGGCACTAGGTAGATCTAAAATACTTTAAAGACGTAGAACCTAGGGGCACATGGGTGACTCAGTCAGTTAAGTGTCCTACTCTAGATTTTGGCTTAAGTCATGATCTCACAGCTCATGGGTTCAAGCCCCACATTGGGCTCCGTGCTGACAATGTGGAGCCTGCTCGAGAGATTCTCTCTCACCTCTCTCTCAAGATGAATAAACAAACATTAAAAAAAAAAAAAAAAAAAAAAGGTGTAGGACCTAATTAAGCCCAGGCTTTTATAATGAAGGTTGATTAACCATGATTTGACCCTGCTTATTTTCAGGTGTGGTTTTTGGAACCTGCAAGAGAGTATTAATATAATAGAACTAAAGTTACCTTGTTTTGTTTTTTTCCAGTTTGGCACTTCATCTTCAATGAAAAACCCTCATCCTGCCCCAGGGCTTGGACAGTGATTGAGGTAGGAGGAATGCATTTACTAACAATACCTTGTTTAGCAAACAGAGTAGGTGGGTTGGGGTTGGTACCAGATATGTGAACTATTTTGTTAGCACCTCAAGATCCTTGAGCTCACTTTTGATTTTAAGTCATTAAAATTTATATTGGTCACTAAAAATTAAATTTACTTAAGACTGTTTTCTATTAATGTAGTTAAGTGCCCAAATTGGAAAGTGTTTAGGATACTTGAAGTCAGAGAAGTGAATTTCTGGTATCCAATGTGGCTGAGGAAAATAATAACTGCCATAATTTTGCTGATATACCTACATATATGATAGGAATTGGACATTGAGAAGAAGTAAAAGAGTAGTAAGCAAAGTAGCATTCTGTTTGGGGCCACTTCAGGCCCCAGCTCTTTTGAAATACGGGAGACTAAGTGACTTGCTTCAGTGGGCCTTGAAAGCTTTTCTTCAGACTGTGATAGCCTGATGCTCTCTTTGCTCCTTTCCCTTTAGATGGTAGAATTGCCCATGTAGATCCAAGGTGTCAGGAGGGAACAGTCCTCCATGATTCACTCATAACAAGAAAAATGCAAGCTAAATCCATCATGAGATACTATATTGTACATAATCTGATTGATAAAAGTTCAAACGTTTGGTAAGAGGATTTAGGGAAATAGACCTCATTTTTGGTGAGAGTGTAAATTGGTACAGCCATTTTGGAAGACAATTTGGCAAGATCTGTAAAGATTTAAAATGTACATAATCTTTAACTCTGAATTTCCACTCCTTGATAATTAGTCTGCATCAGTGCAAAATTACTTTATAAAAAGGTGTTTATCACAATATCCTTGTTAAAAGCAAAACGTTGATTGTCTTCAATAAGGGACTTCTAAAACACAAAATATTATGCAGCTGTTAAAAAGAATGACGCAGGGGGCACCAGGGTGACTCAGTTGGTTAAGCATCCAACTCTTGATCTCAGCCCGGGTCTTGATCTCAGGATGGTAAGTTCAAGCCCCAAGTTGGGCTCCTTGTTGTAGAGCCTACTTAAAAAAAAAAAAAAAAAAAGAATGAGGTAGATGGTTATGGACTGATGTAGAAGGATTTTCAGAATACAGTGTTAAATAAAGCAAGGTACAGAGCAGTATGTCAAATATATTGTCACTTGTGTAAAAAAAAAAGGAGAATATCTACATGTATCTTTATATATGCATAGAATCTCTCTGGAAAGATACACAAGAAACTGGTAACATTGATTGCCTTTGGGAAGAAATCCTGGGAGACAGAGTTAAGAGAGAGAGGGTCTTCCTGCTATACACTGTCATGATCTTTTGAATTTTGAACTATATTTGTGTGTAATCTGTTTCAAAAATAGCATTTTTCATATGCATGTGGCCTGGAAGTTAGAAAACAGGGAACCCAGGTTAGTCCTGAAAAATGGTGATCACTATTATATGTGGACATTAGAAAGAGCGGATAGAGTAGAACAGGGCCTATGTACTCCGGGAGCAAAGTTTTGTAACTTTATAAGTGAAACTGTTCTTTTGGAAGTTGGATTATATATCAGTGAACGGAACAGACAAATATCCCGGTCTTCATGGAGTTTATAGGGATGGAAGTGCCCGGAGAGACAAGCAATACAGGGACTGGCACATGGGGAGTGCCACAGGTAGATTGAGTTATTTAATACATTGGTTAGATAAAGTTCACTGGAAAAATTTGGGCAAAGAACTCTAGGAAATGGGGGAGTTGGCCATGTGGACATCTGAGGGGGTAGCATCCTAGCCAGAGAAAATAGTGATGAAGGGGCCCTAAGGCATGAGCAGGTCTGCCATGTGGAGGAACAGCAAGGACACCAGTGTAGCTGGAGTAGGAGTGAAAAGGAGAGCAGCAGATGAGGTGGGAGAGGTCATGGGGCCAGATCACATAGGACCTTGTTATTGCCAGCATTCAGTGACTTCTTAGGTCTTGTTATGTTGCACTTTTATTTATTGTAGCATTTAACCATCACTTCAACCGTACGAAAGAGGTACAGTTATTTTACCAATTCTACAAATGAGAGAATTTTTAGAGAGGATCAGGTGCTTGCTTGAAGATACACAGCTAGTAAGCAGAAAATTAGGATTTAAACCCAAGTCTGTGATTCTAGCCTGGACATTCATCCTTATGCTCTTCTATGTTCGTTAAATGCTAAGCGAGAACCAAGAAAAGGCTTTGAGTCCACCCTTGGGCCACTGCTTAGAAAGAAGAGTAAAGCTGAGGGAATAGAGTCCACAAAAGATGGAGGAACCCAGCGGGTCAGAGCTGGTTGGACCTTTTTGTGATAAACTTGGAGGCTCTGTGGTGTAGTTTAGCAAGGCAGGCAGAGTTCCCTACCCCAAGCATGTGCCAGGAGGCACAAGTTGAGCTAGGGAAAAAGAAGCAAGGCTTCAGCGCTAAGAGAAGTGTGAAGCCATTTGGAGTGTGATGACCACAGACTGTATCTGATTTCTGTGAACCAGCCACCTCTTAGGAGGTGATGACATGAGAAAGTGACAGTTGACTTAGTTTCTCACAGAGAGCACTGGTGCTGAATAAACAAGTTTAAATTGTCGGGAGAAGGCAAATTTGGTTATCTGGCAGCCTTGCTCAGAGTGAAGAGATGGTCTCATAAAGGAAGCTGAGCTGAAGAGTGAGGGGAAAAAAATGGGTGGGTTTGTACCTTAGCAGTGAGTGATAGGTTGTTTAAATGTTCAGCTTTCTTTCCACCTTCCATTCTTGGTGTGAACATGCATTTTAAATTAATTAGTAGATCCAAAACAAACCAATAAAGGATCTTTAAAAAAAGATCTGTTACTAGAATATCACTGTACCTAAATACTGTAGTTGTCTCTCTGCCGTTTCACAGCCATTATTTAACAAGTGCCTACTAAGTACTGGGCACTGCTCTAGGTTTGCAGCAGTGGATGGGATACACAAGGCCTCTGCTTGCACAGAATGGGGAGGGGAGAGGCTGAAAGTAAAACAGTGAACAAAATGTAAATGATATCAGGGGTACTTGGGTGGCTCAGTCGGTTAAGGATCTGACTCTCGATTTGGGCTCAGGTCATAGGAGCCCTATGTTGGGCTCTCCGCTGACAGCACGGAGTCTGCTTGGGATTCTCTCTTTCCCTCCCTCTCTGCCTGTCCCCAGCTCTTGCTTTGTGTCTCTCTCTCTCTCTCTCTCATGTAGTAAGTCTGTGCAGCAATTTGAGTGTGCTGCCCTGGAGAGTGAATGGGGAGTATTTTCAGTTAGATGGTGAGGGATGCCTTTTGGAAAGCAATGCTCATGTGCTGCTTGTGTTCACAAGTGAAAATGTCTTTTTCTTTTAATGTTGTGCAAATCCATTCCCTAAGTGAGATTTCTCAAAATATCAGTTCAATTGATATGTCCTTGTTTGGGGAGCAGTGTTTTCTGGTGGGGAGGGAATCCTACAAATGTTTAGATAAGGATAGTTAAATTCTCCTGAAGTACTTATCTGAAGGTGATTGGCAAAGAGGTGAATTTGAAGTAGGCTCACTGTACACAGTGAATTTTTCCCAACCACATGAAAGATAAAGCTAGTACATCTCTGTGCTTATTATTGTTACTTTTATTATTTTAAATGATGAGGCTGCGGGTTGCAGAAAGGTCTTTTTAATGTCCAGTGGGGCATCCTATGTTAAAATAACCTCAGGCTCCTCTGTTAAATAGGGAAGATCTATCGTGTCTTTTCTTTCCCTACCACACAGACAACAAAGAGGGCAGCAATTAGTATCTTTAGACTGTGGTAAAATAACCCTTTGTCCTAAATGGAAAGCAAAGCTGGTCCTATTGAAGAACAACAAAGGGGAAGGCTGAAGGACATGATATGTAATGCAGCTACTTGAATGTCAAATCACAGGGTGCAGATCAAAACAGAGCAGCTGTTGAGGGCTGCCTTGTCACATATTTCTTAGAATTTATTAGAAAAGCCACCAAGGGTCTGCAGTTAACAAAAGCTTTCAGCAAGTAGCAAGTTCGGTTGCCCTGTTGGAAGTTAGGTGCCCTGTTGAGAGGCAGGCTCCACTCTCTAAGTGTGTTTAGCTATGTGGGTTTGAAATGAATGGATGGAGTGGCTGAATTTATTTTCTTCCCATGTGGCAAGTCTGGATGTTAAAGTTGTATCCTTCAGGAGCAGTGTTTCCTAGTACTTTGGAGAGACTGAAAGATGCTCAGTGTTCCTCAGCATTATGGCCCACATTTCTGTATTATTACCATATCTGCTGTTTCTGTTTCAGCTTAGAGGCATATATGTGTAAACCCCTTAGGAAGCATCTGATTTGTTCCAGACATTGTGCATTCTAGATTGTATTTTAGAATTGCATTCTAGACTATAACATAATTCTCCCGTATTCTGCAGAATACATTCCTGTAACATATATTTCTTTACATTTTTTTTAATGTTGATTTATTTTTGAGAGAGAGAGCACAAGTTGGGGAGAGGCAGAGAGAGAGGGAGACACAGAATCTGAAGCAGGCTCCAGGCTCTGAGCTGTCAGTCCAAGAGCCCAACACAGGGTTTGAAGTCACAAACTGCAAGATCATGACTGGAGCTGAAGTTGGATGCTCAACGGACTGAGCCACCCAGGTGCCCCTGCTGCCCATTTTATAATGGTTGGTTGGATAGTTTCGATATTAACCCCTCATCAGATGTATGATTGGAAAATATCTTTTCCCATTCAGTAGGTTGCCTTTTTGTTGTGTTCCTGGTTTCTTTCACTGTCCAAAAGATTTTTCATTTGATGTAATCTCATTTTTTATTTTAGCTTTTGTTTCCCTTGTCTCAGAAGACTGGTCAAAAAATTATTGCTAAGACCAATGGCAGAAAGTTTATTTCCTGTGTTTTTTCCTAGCAGTTTTATGGTTTCAGATCTTACATTCAAGTCTTTAATCCATTTTGAATTTGTTTTTATATATGGTGTAAGATAGTGGTCCATTTTCATTCTTGTGCATGTAGCTATTTAGTTTTCCCAAAACCATTTCCTGAAACTATCTTTTCCCCATGGTATATTCTTGTCTCCTTTCTCATAGATTAATTGACCTTCTCATTTTTTTTAAATGTCGGTTTATTTTTGAGAGAGAGAAAGACATGAAGGGAGGGAGGGAGACATAGAATCCGAAGCAGGCTCCAGCCTCTGAACTGTCAGCACAGAGCCTGACACGGGGCTCGAACTCATGAACTGTGAGATCATGACCTGAGCTGAAGTTGGATGCTCAACCAATGAAGCCCCAAGTGCATCTTGACCTCCTAAATGTGGGTTTACTTGTGGGCTCTCTGTCCTATTTCACTGATCTCTGTGTGTCTTTTTTCTTGCCAGTACCATACTGTTTTGACTGTTACAGCTTTGTAGTATAATTTGAAATCTGGTAGCTTGGTATCTCCTGCTTTGTGCTTCTTTCTCAAGATTGCTTTGGCTCTTTGGGTGATGTACAGCTTTTTCTGTGGACATAGGTTTTTATTTCTTTGGGGTATATAGCTAGAAATGGAATTGCTGCTGGGCCATGTATTGACTCTTTGATTAACTTTTTGAGGAACTGTTTGCCAAAGTGGTTGCACAATTTTATATTCCTCCAGCAATGTATGAGGGGTCCATTTTCTCCAAATTCTTACCAACACTTGATATTGTCTGCCTTTTTAGTTATATTAGTAGTGGTGAGGAAGTACCTTGTTAGGGTTTTCATTTGCATTTCTCTAATTATTAACACTCTTAAACATCTTTCCATGAGTTTTAGCCACTTGTGTATCTTCTGTGGGGAAAAAAGCCTATTCATATCCTTTGTGTTTTTTTTATTGTGGTGAAAAACACATGTGAGATCTACCTTCTTAATAAATTTTAAATACACACATATGGTATTAGTGTTGTATAGCAGATCCCTAGAATTTTTTTATGTTATGTGGTTGAAACTTTATACCACTGAATAGCAGCTCCGCATTTCTCCTCCTTTCCGGCTCCTGACAACCACCACTCTATTTTGTTTCTGTGAGTTTGACTACTTTAGATACCTCATGTATGTGGAATCATGCAGTATTTGTCCTGTGATTGGCTTATTTCACTTAACATAATGTCCTCTATGTTTATTCATGTTGTCACATATTGCAGAATTCCCTTATTCTTAAAAGTTGAAAAATATTCCATGATATGCATTTACCACCTTTTCTTTATCCATTCATCTGTCATTGAACATTTAGGTTGTTTCTACTTGGCTGTTGTGAATAATGCTGCAGGAAACATGAAAGTATAAATATGTCTTTAAGATTGTGATTCCAGTTCTTCTGGATAAATATCCAGAAGTGGGAATGATGGTAGATCATATGGTATTTGTATTTTTAATTTTTTAAGGAACCTCCATACTGTTTTCCATAGCAACTGCACCATTGTACCTTCCTACCATCAGTGTGCAAAGTTTGCACTTCCAACATCCTTGCTAACAGTCATTATTTTCTAAATAGCCATCCTAATGGGTGTGAAGTGATACCTCATTATGGTTTTGATTTACATTTCCCTTATGGTTAGCAGTGTCGGTCATCTTTTCATATACTTACTGGTCATTTTACATCTTCTTTGGAGAAATGTCTATTCATAGTCCTTTGCTCATTTTTAAAATCAGATAATTTAGGGTTATTTGTTGTTGGGTTTTTTGGGTTTTTTTTTGTTTGTTTGTTTGTTTGTTTTTTGTTATTGAGTTGTAGGAGTACTTATTTTGGATATTAACCCCTTTTCAGATACATGGCTTGCAAATATTTTCTCCTGTACCATAGGTTGCCTTTTATCTCTTTTGATTGTTTCCTTTGCCATGCAGAAACTTTCTACTTTGATGTTACCTGCTTTTCTTGCCTGTGCTTTTAGTGGCCTATCCAATAAACCATTTCCATTACCAGTGTTATGAAGCTTTCCCTTTACATTTCTTATAGGAGCTTTACAGTTTTAGATCTTGCTTTAAGTGTTTAATCCATTTTTTAAAAAATTTTTTAAATGTTTATTTATTTTTGAGACAGAGAGAGACAGATCATGAGCAGGGGAGGGGCAGAGAGAGAGGGAGACACAGAATCCAAAGCAGGCTCTGGGCTCTGAGATTCAGCACAGAGCCTGACACGGGTCTCAAACTCACAGACCGAGATCATGACCTGAGCTGAAGTCGGACGCTCAACCGACTGAGCCACCCAGGCGCCCCAAATCCATTTTGAATTGATTGTTATTATGTATGATGTAAGATGGAGTGCAGTTTCATTCTTTTGCATATGGATATCCAATTTTCCCAGTAGCTTCTGTTGAAGAGACTATCCTTTCCCCATTGTTTGGTTTTGGCACACTTCTTGAATATCATTTGACCATGTAGGTGTGGATTTATTTCTGTGCCCTCTATTCTGTTCTGTTGATTTACATGTCTGTCTTGGGTATCCCAATACCATGCTGTTGTGATTACTGTAGCTTTGTAATGTTTAGAAATCAGGAAGTGTGAGACCTTCAGCTTTGTTCTTTTTCCTCAAGATTGTTTTGGCTTTTGGGGTCATTTGTTCCATTATAAATTTTAGAATTGTTTTTTCAATTTTTAATTTTATTTTTATTTTTTAAAATTACTTTTTATTTTATTAAAAAATTTTTTTTTAGCTTTTATTTATTTTTGAGAGAGACAGAGCATGAATGGGGGGGCGGGCAGAGAGAGAAGACGACACAGAATTGGAAGCAGGCTCTAGACTCTCAGCTGTCAGCACAGAGCCCCATGTGGGACTCCAACTCATGAACTGTGAGATCATTACCTAAGCCGAAGTCGGACTGGTGACCCTATTATTTTTTTATTTTAGAGAGAGAGCGTGCAAGGAGGGTAGAAGGGCAGAGGAAGACAGATAATTTTTTTAATTTTTTATTTTGAGAGAGAGTGAGCGAGAGTGCAAGTCAGGTAGGGTTAGAGTGAGGGAGAGAGAGAGAATCCTAGGCAGGCTCTGCACTATAAGTGCCTGATGTGGGGCTCAAACCCACAAACCATGAGATCATGACCTGAGAGAGAGAGAGAGAGAGAGAGAGAGAGAGAGAGAGAATCTTAAGCAGGCCTCACCCTCAGCACAAGCCTGACATGGACTTGGTCCCACAACCTGAGCAGAAATCAAGAGTCAGACACTCAACCAACTGAGACACCCAGGAACCCCTAGAATTGTTTTTTCTATTTCTGTAAAAAATACCATTGGGACTTTTATAGGGATTGCATTAAATCTGTAGATTGCTTTGGGTAGTATAGACATTTGAACAATACTCAGTCTTCCAATCCATAAGCATTTATTTTCCTTTTATTTGTGTCATCTTTAATTTATTTCAGCAGTGTTTTAGTACACAAGTCTTTTGCCTCCTTGGCTAAACTTCTTCCTAAATAATTCATTATTTTCTATGCCATTGCAAATGGAATTGTTTTCTTAAATTTTTTTTGACTGTTCTTTGTTAAGTATGTAAAAATGCAACTGATTTTTAGATGTTAATTTTTTTAATCCTACAAATTTGCTGAATATTAGTTCTAACTGTGTGTGTGTGTGTGTGAGAGAGAGAGAGAGGGAGAGAGGTAACGGGTTTCTACATATGATATGTCACCTGCAAATGGAGATAATTTTACTTCTTCCTTTCTTATTTGAATGCCTTTTATTTCTTTTTGCATAGTTGTTCTAGCTAGTACTTCCAGTACTATGCTGAATAAAAGTGGTTAGAGGGGGTATCCTTGCTCATTCTTTATCTAAGAGTGAGAGCTTTGTTTTTCACCAACATCGGTATGATGTTAGCTGTGGGATTTTCATCTATGTCCTTTATGATGTTGAGGTAATTTCCTTCTATTCCTAGTTTGCTCATTTTTTAATTGGGTTCTCTTTTACCATTGACTTGTAACATTTCTTTATACATTCTAAATACAAATCCTTTATTAGGATTTTCAAATAATTTGTTGCATTACATGGGTTGACTTTTTACTTCCTTGATGGTGTCCTTTGAAGAACCAGTGTTTTTACTTTTAGCTTTATGATGCACTTAATTTTTTGAATATGGTATAAGATCAAGGTCCAAATTAATTCTTTTGCATATGGATAACCATTTGTCCCAGCATCATTTCTTGAAAAGACTGCTCTTTATCTATTGATGGTCTTGGCATGCTTATTAAAAAGCAGCTTACCATAGATGGGTGGGTTTATTTCTGAATTCTCAATACTGTTCCATAGATCTATACATCTATCCTTATGCCTGTATACTGCTCAGATTATTTTTGAATGGTCTTTTCATTTTTCCTCACTAGCTGAATGACCTCAGAAAATTTAGCTTCTTAGCCTCAATTTCCTCATCTATAAATTAGAAATAAATTATCCGTCTCCCCTTAGGATTTTTGTCAGGACTAAACAAAAATATAATAAAGCTCTTAGTTCAGTGCTTATCACATAATGTTCAGTTCAGTTCAGGTGGTTGTGGGACCTGTGACCATGTCCTTCCTTGCCACCCTTAATTATCTTTCTTGACTTCCATAAGAAGCTGCGGTTTTATTTGACTCCTTGTTCTCACTTCCCTCATTCTCAATGATTCATTTGGCAGACATTTACTAAATGCCTGTATGTGCCAGGCATTGTACTCAGTATACATTCATGAGTGACACTGTCATGGTGCAGCATATAGTCTAGTGGGAGAAATCAAAAAGCAGATGTTACATGCTGAGGAAAGTATTGTGTCGTAAGAACAATTGGAAGGGGAGATATACTTCAGGACGAGTGGTCAGTGAGGTAGTCAGTAGGGTGGTCTGTGGAGACAGCAATGATGCAGGATAAGTTCTGTTTGGTAAAGAACAGAAGCAGTACTTTACAACAGAGAAGAGCATGTGCAAATGTTGAAAAGGCCAGTTGGATTCAAAAGGAGCCTGGTGTGGCTGGAGCACTGTGAGAAATGGGACAGGAGAAAAGGAGGTTGGAGAGTTGTAAGGTACAGATCATTTAGAAATTTGTAGGTCATGTGTATGTATACACATGTATACACACACGC
This sequence comes from Neofelis nebulosa, assembly GCF_028018385.1. Classification (NCBI taxonomy): domain Eukaryota; kingdom Metazoa; phylum Chordata; class Mammalia; order Carnivora; family Felidae; genus Neofelis; species Neofelis nebulosa. Next base: position 116,553,908 of record NC_080782.1, on the reverse strand, counting down.
AACAGAGTACTACTCAGCCATAAAAGAATGAAATCTTGTCATTTGTGACAACATGGATGGAACTAGGGGGTATTATGCTAAGTGAACGAAGTCAGAGAAAGACAGCATGCGATTTCACTCATGTCAAATTTAAGGAACAAAAAAGAAGAGAAAAAGACACAAACCACAATACACATTCTTAACTATAGAGAACAAATTGATGGTTACCAGAAGGCAGGTGGGTCAGGGAATGGGTTAAATAGGTGATGGGGATTAAGGAGTGCACTTGTCACAATGAGCACTAATACATAGAGCTGTTGAATCACTATACTGTACACCTGAAACTAAAATAACCCTGTATGTTAACTATACTGGAGTTACAATTTAAAAAAAAAAAAAAAATTGACGATTATTCTTAAAATTATGGAGGAGAATGGATTATAGAAGAGTAAGAAGGGGAGAGCCTAGTTTGGAGATTACCACAGTGATGTAGGTGAAAGATGATGGTGACCTGGGTCCAAGTGATGGGTGAGGGCCCTTTGGCCCTAATCCTGATGCTACTGTTTGACATTTTCAAAGGAATAATGGTTACATTTCGGAAATTTAAATGGTTCTTGACCCAGTTACTATCAGTGTGATCTGGAGCTAGTTAGTTCACTTACCTGTGCCTCAGTCTCCTCATTTGTAAAAAGGATATAATGAACTACCTATTGTGATGGTTGTTGTGAGGATTAAATGAGTTAATATCTAAAAAACATTTGGGCACTAGCTTGCACACTCAGGTGATGGGAAACATTAGTTCTATTGTAGGACTCCACAGTCTCCGTAGGTCACAAACTGATCCTCCTCCAGCATATAAACTAACTCTTTATTCTGACGTCTCCAGTTCTATTAATGGCACTAGCTAGTGATTCCAAACTGCAATCATATTTGACTTGCTCTCAATTCCGTTATCACACTGCAGGCAGAAAGTTAGTACTTAGTAGCAATCTCTAATTTTATTTTTACTTCCACCTGCACATAAAGTGAAAGTCACAGCTTCTTTTATTCACTCATCAACAAATATTGAATACCTATTATGAGAGTCCAGCATTTGGACTAGATTCCTATTCTAATCTTTTGTCCTTCAGATAGAATTCCTGCCATTTGGTCTACACAGGACTATATTTGAAGTTCTTCCACAATCTTGATAAGAAATGAAGGGAAAATTCCTCTACATAATCAAAATGGAGTTTCAAAAGATTCTCAGTGAAACAACTGAAGCCACTAAAAAATATCCAAGTACTATCTCACATTTACTGACTTTACCAATTATGAGTGCAAACAAGGATTCAAGGTCATTGATATGAAAAAGTAAATGGTATAAGCTATCCATCCCAAAGTTAACAGTAGCATTAACCATTCCTGCCTGTTCTCTAGCACTGCATCTTTATGCTTAGTGGATAGATAGCATCTATTAATACTGTATACTTATTTAGGTTCTAACTTTGATTATCAAATATTAAATAACTGACTTCTGAAGCTGTTCCTTTTCATGGAAATTTAATTACATTACAACTGCTTTTGAAGCTCATTTTCTCTTCTGGGTCACGAAGGTCTAAACTCTCCTGATGAGAAGGACTGCTGGAGGATAGAGTGTATACATAGGGAATCACAACACTAAGTTACAGAATCTATACAGGCAGGCACATAAGGATGTATAAAGCATGGATGATACCAAAGAATTTATTGTAAATGTAGTGGCAAATACATTGCAAATAATCATCATTAAAAAGGAACTAGAAAATTACACATGTTTAAAGTATGTGCTTTTTTTCCACCACCTTTAAGTTATGGCTAGTACCAACAGTTTAAGTACTGAAATACTTAATGGGATGGTCGATTTTCACATAATTTCATGACTGTATCTTCATCTTAATTTTTAAAGCAGTTGACCATGACTTTCAGTTTCAGTTCTTATTCTCTGTTTTTATCAATTCTGTAATGATCTGTAGTATCTTGTCATCTGAGTAAAACAAACAAACAAAAACCATGAACAAATTTATCACTGGCTAAATTCTCAATGTATACACATGTGACCAACAGGCACACTTGATTAAAAGATTCTTTTAAGTTAGAATGCAATACTAATTCCAACAAGATTCAAACAAGAGATGCCCACATAACAGAATCTGTTGCACTACAAATATTATTAATTATTGTTACCATTATTCCACACCTTACTTTGACAAAAAATAGGCTTAAGGCCCAAAGAGATGATGTGATATAACTATTTGTCCTTTATTAGGAATTGTTTCTTTAAAAAAAAAAAATAAAATAAAATAAAAATAAAAAAAAAAAATAAATAAAAATTCCTTAAAGGGGCGCCTGGGTGACTCAGTCGGTTAAGTGTCTGAGTCTTGATTTCAACTCATGTCATGATCTCACAGTTTGTGGATTTGAGCCCTGCACTGGGCTTTGCCTAATGCAGAGCCTGCCTGGGAGTCTTTCTCCCTCACTCTACTTCTTTCTCAAAATAAATAAACTTAGATCTTGTTGTTGTTTTTTTGAAAAGTTTATTTATTTTGAGAGAGAGAAGGAGCGCTGGCTGAGATGTACTGCAGGGTTTACTGGTTGTTCCATGTTCCTCAGAAGATGTAGGGATCTCCACAGCATGGGCAAGGAGGAAGGAAATAGTTGTTTCCTTTGGACTAAACATGAAACAATTACCTTTAACAGCAAAGTGCTCTTGAAGAGGTGTCAATAGGTAGGTGACAGAGCTCTCTACACAACAAAGGTATCAAACACCAATTAATTTGACAAACAGAGCAACAGAGGCCACATTATTTGCTAAGGAGGTTTTGTTAACAGATACTTCTACTTTTAACCAGTTGCTCTGATACTGTGACTTCCTAACAACTTCTTACTACTCTTTTTACATAGGTGTAATTATCAGGGCTGTAATACTGAAATTCTTTATATTAGACACTTCAGTGAAGGAATGCCCTGAGTTTCAGTGGTTGCAATGGGAAATTCTGATAACTGGGACCATGGCCTGACATTGAAATTCTTGGGGGCTACTATGACATTAAAAAAAAGAAAAGATAACTTGCTGCAAGGTAAACAATGACAGGTCTAGAAAGAAACAGTATTTTTAAGATCCCTAAGAAAAGACCCCACATCTCTTAACATATCAAAATGTGATCTAACTTTCCATGTCTATTGCAGATTTCTGCTGGAAGGATGTTGTACTTTTTAAATATACACTAGCTCAGCATTTGTGAGAATTGTGGAGAAAAACATGCTGGAAACTTCACAGAAAGTCCCTTATAATCCAAGTTTACAATGCTCAGTTTTACTATCCTTTTTTCTGTGAAATGGCCAGCAGTTTAGAAGTGAAGCTTAAAAGAGGAAGGAGTAAACTAACAATCTTAAGAGGATAATTAGGTTGTGAATAATGAAGCACTGTCTATGAGTCTGATAGAATTCACCATAAAATAAATTTTACTAAAACAATTTTTAATCACATGGACTTGAAGCCTTCAGTGTGCTCTAATGTATTGCAATATTTAACAGTATATGGTTTTCTACTTACATTATAATCAAATACTTACTTTCAAGGGACATCTTAGGATTTTCAAGCTTTTTTCTTAAAACGGAATCAATGAGAACTCTAAGCTGCTTGAAAATGACAGCTATTTTTACAGGGGCCTGTTGAGAGAAGACAGATTGGACAAAGTTAATCCCCCTGGAGTGTGAATGTGTTTCAATAAATGAAGGTAAGGCTGTATACCTTATGATCTGCTTTAGCACATCGTGACTTTAATATACTGAATGGTTAAGTGTACAATTTAATGATTTCTAATATATTTAAAGAGTTATGCAGCTATTACCACAATCCAATTGCAGATGACCTCTACCACCCTGTCCTCTTGGAACTGCATACATTTTTAAAGTTGTATTTAAAATTTACTCTCCAGTCTTACTCAAATCATGATGGCATACAGTAGCAGAATGTATTAGATTTGTTTAAGTTGGTCAATGTTGATGGGGTTACAAAGAAATTAGTCTAGTTTTTCCAGAGGAAAACTTGACAATATTCATTAAAAGCTATGAATTTGTCTTTGTCTTTTTAGAACTTAAGTTTGAGGTTCAAATAATTCTAGGTCTAATACTTGCTCTGCCAATAACAATCCATTTAATCTAAGAAAAGTTATATAAACTTCTCACTGAACTTAAGTGCCTCATGTATAGAAAGGAAACTACTGAAGTTAATGAACAAGGTTATTAGGGTATTAAGTTTGGGATAATCCATGTAAACTATTGAAGTACACAGCACATGGCAAATTATTTTTACTGATAGTAAATGCCATCTGTAATAGCAATAGAGTTGATTTTCATATTTAACAGATTGAATGTATTTTAACAGATTTAAATGTAGGCAAGATAAAATAAGAAGGTCTTCCACTCTAAGTCAGATTGTAGGCAGAAATTATGCAAACTCCAATAAAATTTAAAAAATCCACCTCAGTAGTACTGCAAGTACTACAAGAAAATTTTAATGTTATGAGATCAGTTGTAGCATGTACCTGAAAATAGATCCAGCCATCAACAGAAAGAAGACGTTCCCGGTGTTGAACTTCTATATCACCACCAAAAAGTAAAACTGGAAAAGGGGTTATTAGGGTAGTTTCCCTCAAATATACTCGGGTATACCTTACCTGCACAGGAATAAAGAGAAAAAAAAAACTTCACAGCCTATAAATGTAAGAAGTTCATTTATGTTCCATGTAAGCATTTTTCTATAATTTACTATAATAAAATTTATATCATAAATTTCATAAAGCTACCTTTACATTCTGTTGTGTGCATAACTTGCCAATTTTATAATAATCACATTCACCACTGGTGCATTTATACTATTGAAAGGCATTTTAAAACATGAATTGTAAGGGTGAATTATATTTCTTGAACATAAATGAAACTATGAACAATTTTATAATGCCAATGCTGTTAATGAGCTCAAAATAATGAGCTCAAAAATAATATTGTTTTAAAGTGTCTAGTTTCTAGACCAGTGTTTAGCTATGGTCTTTAGTAATTTCTCATGCTCTACATGTAAGTTTTGGGAGCCACTCCTTGAAATTATGAATCCTTGTTATTTTAGCAAGCTATGATTTACAAGACTGTTTTAATAGTAATCTATAAATATTTGCTGTTAACTTATCTTGGGTTACATTGTGACTCAAACTGTTGCTATAGCATATATTGTTTTATATTATCCCATATGATTATTTGGAATGCACATAAAACAGGTCTTTGTTCCCTTTTGAGAGAGCACGTTTTGGTGAAATCTTAGGGAACGGATACATTATTAAACAATATCTATTTGCTATAATTGTCTTATTTCAAGTAAGAAAGATAATGGTCAGAGTAGAAGTTTTAATATTTTTCTTTCATTAAGTAAAAGAAATAGGGCTTTTTTGATGAAAAACTATATTTTTGTACATATTTGAAATCAATATGTATAAACTCAGTTTGATAACCAAAAATAATAACTTGTTGGGGCATCCTAACTTGTTATGACTGACTTCTAGAATACCCTGAATCGTGGCATTAAGAATGAGCATTTTACCTTCTCTTGGTATAAGAGCCATCCATAAGTTTGCAAATCTCGATTTACTGAGGAGGGATGTACTTGAGCTTTGCCTTGGGCTGTCTCCACAATACAAGCCAATTTTTCTGTAACATCAACTGATTTTGTATAGATGATCTTTCCCACGTTGTCATATAGTCCAGCAGCCAATACAGCTTTAAGAAGGGCAATTTCTTGGAAGGACAGTGTGTGTGAGGCTCTGTTTCCTTCCCAGTCATTAGATGCTGTGGATGATGAAAATCCTGCTGCCTTAACCAACTTTATTAACTCCTGCTTTACATCCTAGATTGGTTTATGTTGAAAAGAGATAAGATCAGAATTGAGTAAAAAAGAAAAAGTGACAAATACCCCTTTAATATATATTGCTGTTTCCTATCAAAATTGATAGGATACCGAATTATTATTTAGTTCCCTACAGCCCAAATCAAATGAGGGAGGAAAAAAAAATTGTACTGGCAAATCAAGGATTGAAGAGTTATCTATTTCCACTACTCCCAGACTTTAGATGTCATAAAACATAATGTCTAAAATAGGAGAGCAATAAAAATGTGTCTGAGCACATTTGCGTTCAATATATTTACTTAGGTGGTAACTCTGCACAATTTTACTCAATGAGGATGATCACACAGAACAAATAATGAAGAAGAATTGGAGAGGAACCTTGATCCTGGATTGCAAATACTTTGTTCATTTGCCTCTGGCAGTCTCACCTTAATTCTAACAATGGCAATTTCATTTAAACTTTATCTAGGTTTAGTAACCAAGTGCCCATTAGCTTAAATCCTATAGGAAGGATAAGCATTTGTCAAAGTAAACCGGCTATAAGCAATTAAAAGGTGACATTTACATTTAGGATTTCCTTTGGGTTTCTGATTTGGGGCTTAAGAGACTTTGATTCCAGGTGAGAAAAAGACAAACAGCTGCCTTAACACCACAGGGTAGGTGAAGAGATGGAAAACCATGCAGCCCAGGGAAGGGGAAGAAAAGGCTCAGGGAAGGAAGGAGCTGAGAGGCAACTTGGGAGGTTGGAAGGAAGTGGGGTGGAGTGGAGACATAGGAGTGTTAGCTCTCCACATCTTGAATCCCAATGAGCCCAGAGGCAGCTGTTCTTCAGTTTATCCCTTTATCCTTTTGTGAAGGACAAAATTCATTCCACTCAGAGATGTCCCTGCTCTTATTCCAGCCATTATTTTGAAGCACAGAAAATAATGGGTTAAGTTATAGGAGAATAAAATATTCAACCCAA